>NW_028277048.1:33625000-34225000 GCF_059951505.1 Python bivittatus | reverse complement strand
TGCAGTGTCAGAGTTGTTAAGTGTGGGTGTTTACAGGTTAGTAATAATTACAGAGAAACATGCATAGATTTCCTATTCTTAATTAGGGTCCACCTATCATTTCCATGTAGGATAGCTTTGCAAACTCATTTCTTTCTCACCTTTCTTTTCCAAAGTGACAACGCATTTGAGTACCAAGCTCTTATTATTAATATAAACTTAGTTTATTCTCTAAGTTTCCTGAGGGAGAGTTCTGTAAGGGAAAAAAATCAGATAAATTTGAGTCTCAGGCACTAGAGCAGATGGGAGGAGAAAAGAACAGATTGCTACAGTTCTGGAACAGGGAATACTAAACTTATCTATTTACTATGACACTTCATTATTCAGACATCTCTGTGGATAACAGAATAGATTACCTTCCAGTTACATGGCCAGATACAAATCGAATGTTAATTTAAGTAACTTCACCTAATATTATCTAATCTATATGGAAAAGATTTTTAATACTACTTCCAGCTGTGTTATTGTTTAAGGAGGTTTGATAACCTTTACACCTCAATGTTCTCTCTCTGGTAATCTAAACAACCGATGGTTGAGGACATTTCTGTCCTTTTTTCTTTTTTTTTAAACCCTGAAATATCCTAAATATCCTTGCAGTGGCACAGGGCTCTCCTCACACGCGCTTGTGTTCTGGCAGCACTTCCTGGAATGACTTCTCTGCAATGTTGCCAGGGAAAATTTTTTAAAGAGCCAAACCCTTCACCACCTTCTACGCTTAATACAGTTTCTCCTCAGTTGGTGATAATCATTTATCTTTTACTTCTTATGGCTAGCACAACCCCCCCCTTTTTTTTATTCTTACTTTGCAATTCTTTCCTGGCTCCCTACAACAGAAGTAGACAAACCATGCCTCTTTTGCAGACTGTGAAGAAATTCACAAAAATGGGACAGGACTAGTTGTTTCAGTTGCTGCGGTGTTTCGAGAGAATAGAGGTAACAGCGGTCAGTTTCGTTGTGTGAGGCAAAGGCACATTTTAGCAGTTCTCAGATAGGAACTGGAAATCTATACACAGATCTTTTTAAAAATTAAGTCTAGTTCATCCAGCAAAGCATTAATTGAGACATACTGTGATCAAAGCAGACACATGTTCTAATCTAAATAACGGTTGGGGAATCTTTTTGATACTGAGGTCTGGATAGGTTTCACAAACTAGTGTGAACACTTCACACAGAGACACACTCTTTGTCATACACGCACAGAGCTTGCCGCCACATGTCCCTTCTTCATAACAGCTACTGCAGATCACTGGATTTCTGCTGTCATTAATAGTGTGAAACCAGCAATCAAATGTTTACCTGGTTAGCAGATCATTTTCTTCCTGCCATTAATGACAACAGAAAACCCACTGGGAGGGTTCTCCATGGTTTCATAGACAGCCCCTCACAAAAATTGGGTAACTAGCTGCCCACCCATCGTACAGTGGAAATGGCTTAAGTATACTTTATGCATCCTGTAAGTATTTGTTTTCAGGAGCAACAATAGGATGTTGCAGCCAATTCCAGAAACAACCTTCCTTGCAAGTAAACATGTCAAATGATTTTTTATTTATTTATTTATTTATTTATTTATTTATTGCTTTTTGTATTTATATGTGGCCTTTTCTCCGACAGCTCAAGATAGTTTATGTGAGGATATTCCCCTTAATTTTATCCCACAATAATCCTGTGATTATTGGTTGGGCTGAAAAAGTGACTGGCCCAAAGTTACTTAGTAAGTTTTACAGTTAAGTGGGAATTTAAACTTGTGTCTCCCAAGTCCCATCCCAACAGCTTACTATTACACCAGTTCTGTATAAAAACTCCAGAAAAGATAAACCACATTTGTTTTTACATGATATACTAATTATATTAGCATATACGGGAATAGTCAATACAGTACTTCCCTGATTTTTTGGTGAATAATTTCCTCCCCCAAGAGATGCTGTAGGGACAAGGAGGAAACGGTCTGTTATGTAAAACTACAATCTCACTGAAACTAGCAATGTTCATGCCCGTCTAACACTCTTAAACTCATATGAATTGAGAGTTAGCTATTTAACTTCTTCAAACATATTTACAATATATAGACTGGAAAGATATATTGTTTGATAATGATGAAGTTCACAGCCAAGTGAGAAACATTTTTATAGTTCAATGCACTTATTCCATTTCTTGCAGATTCCTCTGTGTCTATTTTTCCCAAGATGTTTTCACTCATTGTGCTCACAGTATAATATATTACATGATGTAACAAATTATTTTGGAAGTACTGAAATACCTTGAACTAAATGAAGGCACATAAGTGAATATGCCTTTTCAAATCAATTCAAACATCTTCCAACATTCCAGAAGCAGTTCTATGACCCTTTTATATCACAGGCACAGCTATTTCCCCATGTAACGCAAGACATTATGCTAGGAAATGGCTGTTCTTGACAAATCTGAAATTAAAGTTGTTTTAATAATTGATGTTTGTTCCCCCCACCCACCCAGTGAACTTAAAATTTAACATGTCTACAAAAATTCTAGGTTGGGTAGATATGGGGTTTTCAGCAGTGTCCTACGAAGGAACTGACCAGATTATCCAGGGCATTATATAACATGGGTTTGTAATCACCTTCTCCAACCTGTTGCCCTCCAATCATGTTGGGACACAACTCCCCAAATTGCAACCTAGCATGATTATGTCGCTGAAGGATGGAAAACAAAAATGTTTCTTAGTTTCTGCAATATTCTTATTGCCGTTCAAAATATATTAAAATTCTTTCAAAGTTTCTAATATGACAAAATTAGCTCCCTTACATGTCTGTGGCATATTTATACTGTTGAATGGGAGCACTGTAACACATGTATAAAATTTAATCCTTGACACTGTTTTTGTTGAATCAAATGCCTTGTGGGTGTGGCAGATTGTATTTACAATACTATACAGTCTCTTTACACTTTGAGGACATCTAGTGGAATTACTGCTTTACTGCACACATATGACAACTATCTCAATCCACGAACATACTGCATACCATGTAAGTTTTATAAATAAAATGAAAAAAATTAACAATATTTTCAAGGCCTTATTTTGCATACCTTCATTCACAAATGAATTAAAATATATAGGGATGAATAAGGTATACATCTCAAATACGAATGGCAATCTTTTTCTTCTCTTTGGACTGACTGAAAACATTAGGATAGTTAACCAAATAGATACATTTAGTAAAAGAAGCATCTAGTTCTCTACATTAAGTGTGGTGGGCAGGTGGTTGCTAGTTGTGTATAGGGCAAGGTAAAGGATTAGCTTTCTACTCCCCCTACAATGGCAAGCTGGAGAAGTCTGGAAGGGAAGGTTCATTTTTATCATTTGCTTTATTGTTAATCAGGGCAATGCTTGAAGAGTTGGGAGCCACAGTTCAGACTCTCTGCTTTCCAAGAGGCTGGAGTTAGAGCTGAAACAGGCATTCACTCCATCCACAGCTCTACAATAATTCGAGCTTTCAACTATTGGTGGAAGATACTTTCAATGGACCATGATAGATTACCACAAAAGTGTCTTGTTGAACAGTCTGGCATGTCCCACCCTATCACATGGCTAAATCAGTTTACCAAGACCTTCTCACTCCATAGATATTTCATTATATCGGCCACCAAGCTAAGGACTTGTTCAAACAAAGGATTCTGGGTATTAGTGATCAAGTTGACATAGAGGCACTTGCGAACATCAGATCCTTAAAATGGCTGGCCCAGAACAAAAAGACCTTTTGACTAGAAAAATATCTAACTATGGGCCTGACACAGGGCCCAAGAACAGCCCTAATTAGAGCAAGATTTGAGCTCCTGGACTCTATGGTAAAACACAGGCGATTTCATCAATACCTTATCCAGAGAAGATATGTATGTGTGGGGCACCACAAATAGAGGACATCATTCATATCTTCTTTGACTGTCCATTATATGCTTCAGCCAGAGCACGGTATTTAAACTTGTTCATTGACAGGATAGTCCATTGGGACCCCATCAATAAGCTGTCTTACTTCCTCCAAGACACAAATAAACGGACAGTAAGAAAAACAGCAAGTTTGTAGCTAAAGCCGTTCTGCTGACAGCTTCCTCTCTAGATCAGATTGGGGTCAACTGCCAAGGGGATGATCTTACCAGATTATTTCACTGCATATTTTTATATCCCAATACATTGTATTATTTTATCTTATTTTATCTGATATGATCATTAGACTAAACAATAAATTAAATTAAACTAAACTATTAAGATTCATCTTAATCAGGGATGGGCAATGCTTGAATGGTTGGGAGCCACAGTTCAGACTCTCTACTTTCCAAAGGGCTGCAGGAGAACATCTGATAACACAATGATGCCATCAGAAGGGCCCAATATTTTTGGTCCTTTCCTTTTGAACTTTTTAGTACAGGGATGGGACCAATAAACTCTGGAAGGCAAACAACTCTGATTCCTATAATTAAAACTCTCCTGGATACTCCTAAAATCAATTTAAAAATCAGAGTTTGAGGAGCCAACCTGGAGCCATTTTGTTGAGATTTGGAGGATTTGGGTGTGGGGATAGAAATGACTGGTCTCCCAAAAGCCTGGCACTCCAATCCCCACACCTAATTTTACAAGAAAACCTGCACAAAAAATGTGCTGTTGAAATTCATCCATTTTGCTGTTGAGTTTCAGCAAGGTAATCTTGGGATACCATGTAGGCTGCAGTTACCCTATTTTTGTATTAAGGAAAACAACTTGCCTAGAATGCTGATTAGAAGGCAAGAGTCATACTGCTAGACAAATGAGGCCAAGTCTGGCAAGATGTAACCCAAACAAGAGCAGATCCATCATCTCCCTTTACAGCTGATGATGTTCACAGCAATAGACAAGATTTCTTTAAAGTCTTTGATCTTTGGTCTTTGATGCCAATGCATTACAATATAGAAAGCTAGAAGTGTTATCTACCTCATTTATTCTGGTTCCTGTGAATCAGTTGTTAATTTTTTCTTCTTCCCCCAAGGAAGAGACAGAGAGCTAGCAAGTTCAGGTTGAGTAAAGGGCTTGCAATCTCCAGCAGCAGCCCAGGCAGCTTAATCTTGTGCTGTCAATGCCTGCATGCCTACCAGCTGACCCCTCTGTAGCTATGGCTGCTGTTGGCATGCATGGTGTTGTGAACTGGGAATGAGGCTAGTCCAGTACTCCAGTAATCCAGATCCATGATGAGAATCCAGTAGGCCATTCAAGGTAGAGAAGGACATGGAAACAGGGCAGGCTGAGATTGGCCACCTGAAGCTGAAATAGAAGGACAGAGGTAGGGTAGGACAAGGAGTGGGGTGTGGGCACAGAAGAAAAGCTATAAATAATAAACACTAAATTGAAAGAATACTGTAAATAATGTGTAGACTATATGGCAAATTAAAACACAACTGAGTAATCAGTTAGATTGTTAGAGTTTTTATTTTATTTTGAATGAGCTCAAACCCTGAGATCAATCTCAGAAGCTACCACAGACCTTCTTGAAGCAAAGCTGAGAAAATGGGATGAGGAGGGATTCCTGCCTTTGTGCAGTAACCAACCAAACTGCAGGAGGTTGCCTAGAAGACAAAGAAAAGCCCAGCAGGCCAACTGGACATCAATGCTTGAGCTGCCACAAGCCAGAAAACACCACTTTTCAACTTCTACATTCAACAGGGGGCTGGGGGCAAGAGGAAGACCAAGTCATCTAATCCTGCCCTTCAGAAACAGTGGGTGGCTCATAGTCGCTATCAGACAACCTAGCAGTGTAGATATGCCCTTTGAATCCAATCCTTTTTCTCTTATCCCAACACTTACTCCTATTTCTCTTTGCTGTTTTGTGTTTTCTAATAAAGTATCTACTATTTTACACAGACATGCTTGGAGCCAGTTTGTGTTTTAGAGGTCACGATCCGATTACATATCTCTCATTACAGCTGTGATAATAAAAAAAAAAAACTTTTATTTACAATCAGGGGCCAGGAAATAACAGAGGCAATGAAATCCAGTAAAAGCGGGTAAGGAATTAAAATAACAGAAGTTTAATAACAAGTATAAAACGCTGAAAAAGCCTTGAAGCCAAAGTAATTAGCCAGCACTTCCAGTCTTAGATCCAGCACCTTATAACAGCAATTAGCACTGAACAAAACTGGCAATATTCCTAGAAATGTCTATAAACTGATCCATGAATAAAAAATGCACAATCTCCTCCACAGATCAATCCATATATTTAAACTAGAACACCAGGCATGATACAAAGGACAGCATAACAAAAATGTGCAAGTCTTGGTAGCTCTGTTCTCCCCTTAGCAGCTCTTAACAAGCATATCTCACCAGACTGCCTATCCTCAATCTTGCCAGTCCCTTCCCCTTTCTCCCATCCTCCTGTCCGTTGTTGCCACCAATATTCCAACAAGGCATATACCTGTCCTTAAATCTGCTAAAACAATTCTGTTAAATTGAACGGCTTTTGCACCTGAAAGAGGACAGTATTTTCCATCTTTAAGCCTGCTCCTACCTCCCTGGTTAGTGGGGACAAAATAAGGTGGTTGCAGTGAGTATCAATCCCTGATGCCTTCATACTGGCTTGTCCTGGTTGGGTGGCAGACTCAGTGCTGGGTGCAGTCCTCTTACAGGAAGCATCATATATTTTCCCTTAGTGGGCAAAATATCTTTGGCCAACCCTGTTTTAAAACTTTAACCACTTCAATTTATTTAACTTCTGAGTAGATCTTTACATGTTACAACCAGGAACAAAGTTTAATACTATGGCAGTTATCCTAGGGCACATCAGTGCATTATCAGAGATTAGATTCTCATGTTTGCTTTTGCCAAGCATGATATTTCTTACTAAGTAACAGGGTAGTTATTTCTAATATGCACAAGTACAAGTTTACCCAGTTGTTTGTTTGTTTGTTTTTAGTAATCTTGGGGAATGTGACATATGCATCATTCATGCACTCTTCTGCATGAAAGTTTTTGTGTTTCAGCTTACCACTTCAGCCAAAAAAGGTGGCCTAGTAGATACAGAATGTCCATGTTTGTATTAATCCCCAGTGAGCAACTGCAGTCAGTACGATCACATTATTAGACCAACATATATGGTAAGAGTTTTACAGTATTAAGTTTATTACAGGAATACCTTCAATATGATTGCTGCTGGTGGACAATGTTCTGAATGAATTAATGAATACTTTATTGAGGTCTTGAACCAAAAGATAGACAGACAGACCAGATCTATAGGGGTTACAAGAGTGCAACAGGCTTTTATCGCTGTAAAACAAAATTTTGCAATTTTGAGTCTGGAATCTCTGTCTGCTGATAGATATGGAATATAAAATTTGTCTGGTGGCCTGGATTTTTTTTTTTTAAATAAAGACTAAGATAGCTTTTTCTGAATGTTTAAAAAATCATTTGAAATAATCATTGGACACGTACTAGTTCTGTGAAGTATCATAGTCTGGTCTGTCACCTTCTGACAGAGAAGTTCATTTTATTTTTTAAATAAAGTTGCTAGCAAACTTCAAGTGTCAGCAGACAAATACTGAACTTCACTTTAATTTTATATCTCCCATTGAGAGTGGTTTAACAGATGTTGGGCATTTTTGTTTGTTTGCTTGTTTGCTTAATCAAACATTAATATACTTGTTAAAAGAACTTTCCATTATAGTTGGCATGTGAGTATATATGTTACATTTTTTTCTATTTTTAATTTGACATGTTGGTTTATATTACTATAAAATATAGTGGAAGGGATATTTTTTAAAAAGATACGTACTGTATATTGTATCTGAGGGTATTGGCTGTTCCTGTGCTTCATAGACAATATCTCAATGCATGTATGTTGTAAGAAACTTTTCAAATGTGCAGCTTCTCTTTAGTACCTCATCCAAATGAAGCTACTGAGGTCCAATAATACTAATGTAATTAAAAATTGCTATTTTACATTTCCCACAACCCTCCAGAGGTCCCAGCACAGCATTGCTTCAGGGCATTGTGAGAAATGTAAAACTATAGCTTGTATTGTAGTCTCCTACTGCTATAACCTGAAAGCCTGAAAGCCCAAAAGTCCACAGCTGTGAGAAGAAATAATGCAGGTAGACCATTAAAGCTAGCACTGAAGGTGCTACCTAGCAGGGTAATGAAACGTTTGCAAGAAAACAACCAAGCTCAGAGAACCCCAAGGACTCCACAGACCATTAAAGACGCCCAGATTAGGCTGTCTCCAGTTTTGCCAAAGGGCCATATATGTCAAAGTAATTGGGCGGTTATATTCTATACAATTGTTTTCAAAGTTCCTAGTCAATAGCAGGACCTACTAAACTTAAAAAATATTTGAAGACACTTAAGGGGGCTTGCTTATCTCTCTTTTACTTGTCTCTTTTCCAAGAGTATTAAATCTTCTTAGGCGCATGCTTGTATGAACGTATGTGACATGAGAATGATATATAGCTAGAGGTTATTCCTAAGACTTCAGTACTTATTTTTCAGTTGTTGTCAACCTGTGGAATCAAAATGCAGGACACAAATGCAAAATAATCAAGGCTTCACTGCAGTGTTTATTAGACAGTATGTACTGGAGGGGGGCCCCACCAAGGGTTAGTGGGAGACACTCCCCTGCGGACAAAATGGATACCCTGATATTTATACAGTTCTACAAGAAGGGGAAGGGAAAAAGAACACATACAAATACATATTCATATGCTGATGCAGGCATACCTAAATAAGCAATTCTCAAGTTACTTTCTGCCCCTCTCTTGTCTGCTATCTACAAGGACAGGACAACTGCTATCTACAAGGAAAACAATAGTGTCTCAGAGAAGAAGAAACAAATTAGTTCAAGGTGCCAACTGCCAGAAAGAAGGCATCCTCCCTTAAGTTGCTATGGGGATGTTTGTGATAAGGAATTTACAACCAGCTTAGTTCACACCAGCTTCAAGGGTGCTGCACATTCCTTTAAGTTTCAATTTTATTAAGGTGATCCCTTTCATCTGAGGCTTCAAAAAACTTGCTTCTTTCACCCAAAGGTATATTTTCCTCACAAACCTTTTCCATTATACAATTTTTCATTACAATAATGCATATATATTAGGATTAGTTATTAATTTGATCTTCTAAATGCTGTACACATATGATTATAGTCTTCAAAACATTATAATTCAGTTATACAATATTATGATGCTAAATTTCAGTGAAAGGAGAAAGAAAGTAATCTATTGTACTGGTCTCAAAGTAAATGTGTTGAATAATGAAGTGTAACTACATGATTGTGTCCATGTAGTCACCAGGAGTCAAGCTTATCTAGAGTGCACCTTTGTTTTTTATTTAAAATTGGCAGATAATGTTTGGCAGTTGCATTTAAAATGAATAATATACTGTATATTTTGCAAATTAACAAACAAAGAAACAAGCAACACACTCAAAATATTGTGCTGATTGCTGAATTCATTCTGGAGCATGTTATATAACAGCCAGATTGCTATGCTCCTGTATGTTTTTTAAAATAATGCATATAATCAGGTTTCAGGGTCTTAGCTTCTGTTGTAAGGATCAAATAAAACTGTGTCTGAACAAGGATTGTCCCAATATCCAGTTGCTCTCTGCGAAGAGCAGTGATGGTTCTAGGGTAATGCTGAATAAGCACTGGCCTGGGGGTGCCAAATTATAGGGGCGCCTAAATTGAAAAGACTTCCGAAAAGCACAATAAAAAAGTGAAAAGAAGTAATGGCACACTCTGTGAGCCAGCATGCCCACCTGAGTGTTAAATATAACTTTGCAGAATTGTTGCCATTTGACAACAATGGGTGCTGAGGTAACTAAAATTATTTACTGTGTAAATAGGGTGAAAATGTCTGAGAAAAGAAAAAAAAATGTCTGGAGCTCAGAATCATAAGCGTAAAGCTCAAAAACTCAAAGAAAAAAAGAAATAAGAAATTCCTAACAAAAATCAGAATTTTTGAAATTCCTAACCAAATCAGAAAATGAGCCAAACCATAGGGGGTCCAGAATATAACCTTGCCTAGGGCACCAACATGTCTAGAGCTGGCCCTGGCCAAGAGAGTTTAATTTACCTGCTCAGCACAACTGTAGCTAATTGTAGCTAATTGTCTGAGTTTATCATACTTCTTCATATCATCAGTTTCATTTAAGTATAAATGTAAGTGGTTTTCATGCTATTATGGATTAGTGACAAATGTAATGAGATGGATATAGTGAGGATCAGAGGTGTTAACATTAGTTAAATAACAATTCAGCAGATTCCTGAGGCTGAAGTGAGGTCGTTGGCTCTTGAAATAAAGAACTAAGCTACCTAAGGAAGTGCAGGGATGATTCTATAGGCAACTGACTGGGGAAAGAGAGAAAACATTTATATATATATATATATATATATATATATATATATATATATAAAAATAAATAAATAAAATAAATATAAATGTTTTCTCTCTTTCCCCAGTCAGTTGCCTATAGAATATATATATATAATTTTATATATATATATATATATATAAAATAAATAAATATTATAAATATGGGAATTATGAAAATGCAAACTTCTCAACCAATTAGAGAGGAGCAATGAGCTTTCATAAAGCAAAGTTGTACTGATATACTTTTGCTAAATTCTATCAACTTTTTTTTTTTTTTTTGGTCTGCGCTCAGTCATTGCTGACCCTGCAGTGACTGCTTGGACGAGTCCTTGCAGTTTTCAAGGCAATTGTTTAGGAAGTGGTTTGCCAGAGCCTCCTTCCTAGAGCAGAGCCCAGCTGGCGAGCGCAGGAGGCGGGGTTTCTGTTGCTTCGCGCCCTTTTTGGGCGCGCACAGTTTTTCGCGCTTACCGGCAACTGCTCCCAACTCCTTTTTGCAAGGCGCCACCAGCATTTTTCCTCCCACTGGAGTGAGAGTACCCATTTATCTATTCACGTGAGTTTTCGACCTGTTCTCAAACATGTAGTGTGGCTTATTTTAAATGGAAGATGGAGATCACTCAGATACCTCACTGATAACAGAACATGAGAATGGATACACTTTAGGAGCTGTTTGGGGAAGACAGGAAATGGGACGACCTAGATCATAATATATCCAATAGAAATCCAGACCAGTGGAGGTGAAGTCATTAGAATAAATGAGGTAACTGATGTTTCCCATGGGATCCTCAATAAAGTCAGCTTAAGAGCTATGACCAATATTGGTTTGTCTGAAGCTGTGATTCATGGCTAAGGAATATCCATCATATGGGGAAGAAACATCAATATTTGGTGGAATGCCTAACATAGGATTAATTAGTTAGTTAGATTAGTTAATTAGATCAGTTTAGGGGCATGGGAAGGGAGGAAAGGATGTATCAGGTCAGAGCAGTGTGTTGATTATGTTCACCCTACCTGCTCTCCTGCTGCAGCAAGTCTCCAAGGATGTTAGCATGGTTGTGGGGGAGCTTACTAATGCCATTAGCTAGTGCCATAGGTAGTTCATCTTGTTCTTCAAGGGCATCAGTTGGAGAAATGCAGGCAACTTGTGTTTATTAAACAAGATGTCCATTTGAACTACTTTCTGAAGATTCCTGTGTCCAGCAAAAAGTCTGTAAAAGATTTTTAATTGATAAAAGGACAATGTCTTTGGAATCTGACCATTTCCCTGTTATCCGTTATTGCCATTTTGTATTACTGGCATCCTCATTTATGTGTACTAGAGCAATGAGGTTTGCAGTCTCTTGGACCAGTATCATTGCTTGTGTAAATCCTTTGATTTTGAACAACATCTCTAACTATTCATCTTCAACCATAGTGCTATAAGATTAATCAGTTTGCTTTCAAAAGGACCAACTGGTATTTTTCTTGGGTTGGTAGTACATTTAGCTATACTCCCTAATGTCAAGGTCAGGGATAAGATAGAAGAAACTTGGCAACTGTCCAGGTTAGACACAGCATTTTGGAGTGTGTTAGCTGTTGAAATATTATTTAGGAGAGGTCTTACCTTTTGATCAGGGAACATCCAAATGGGGTTAATTCTAAATATGTGAAAGATGTCCTCATTTTAATCAACATATTATTGAATTGCTGGGAAAAAAAACATTCCCATTCATAGTGGGAAGCCAGTTAACATGAACAAAATCAATGGCATGAGGCTGGCAGTGAAATAGCTGACATAAGGAAAAATGAACAGAGCCTCTGGAAGCCCATCTCCCTCCATTAATGTTGTTATTAAAACAGACAGAACTAACGGATTATGTTGATATATGAGGAGAGAGTCTGGGCTTGAAGGACCAAAAGATTTGCTATTTTCAGACTGCTAATCAGTCGGTGGGATAATCAGCATAAAAGCTCACTGAGGGTAATTTGCTTTCTGTATCTCTGGGAAGGAACCTGTGTAGACATCAAACACTTTCTTCAAATCATTAATTTTTACAAAGACAATTGTTAATTGCTCAGACAAGGCTATTACAGTCTGAGCAGTTAAGAGACAATATTTAGCCAAAAAATCTGAAGGGGGTTGTGTTTAACTCATCAGCTAGAATCTCATTAGAGGTATAGAAACAATACTAGCAATGGGCAGTGTGCTTACTACAGGCAATATTTTCCTGGAACTCATCACTCCATAGGAATATTTCATCATCACTGGGAAGAAGGAAGTTTGGTGTTTCATCTGATTGTGGGCGTTGCACTTTGAATCTGTTCATAGAATTCCAGGAGACTAAATCTGCAGTGGAAACCTTTGAGGTAAGGAGCTCATTAATTTTTAGTTGTTTTGCTACCTTTGCTGGTTTTAAAGTTCCAGGGCTGGTACTGTGTCTCTTTTTCCTACCTATACTGCAGGAGCTTTTAAATAAAGCTAATAAAATAAACAAAATATTAAGACTGATTAGAATAAAATAAAGTAAAATAAAGGATAAAGAGAAGGAAACAATAACAAAAGCCAGATTAAAGAAGAACTTGTCTGGAACTTACTAAAAGTGCTGCTAGTTCAGTACCATCTTGGGGAAGAAAACAACAACAGGCATTTTGTTATTACATTTATCATTTACAAGTTTTAAAGACTTCATTAGTTTCAAGAACTTACTCTGTATCCCACTTAAATTATTTCTGAATTTCTGATGAAAGACTAAATTACTGACAGATAAAAGGGTGATGAAAGAGATAGATAAAATGGATGTGGAAAAAAATGAAAAAAGCTAAAGAAACTAGAGTGAAAGCAGAAGAAATGCAGGATCCTATATGGAAAATTGTTTGAACAGGGTTTTTAGCATTTTCCAGCCATGACCCATAAATTTGGGAGCCAGCTTCATGACTATAGTGACCATATTTTCTTGGAAAAAATAAAGGACAAACCTGAAAAAGGGGCAAATTTAAAGGAGGTTCATAAGGATAAAAAAAAAACCTGTTTGTTTATAGCTTTGCTCTACAAAGGAAAATTCAAGAGCAAACCCAAGAAAAACTTTACAAAAACGCATATTCTAATTAAAGTATTTAAAATCAAACATTATATGTAAATTTATTTAAAACAGACAATTCAATTTCTATATTTTTCACATGAATGTGAAAGACTGCATTAAGTGGTACTATTTGTGTGGTAAAAGTTAAATGACCAAAATAAAAGTCAAAAGTGAGTTTTTGAAAAATAAATAAATCTAAAGGACAGCTTTCTGAAATAAAGGACAGTCCTTTATAATAAAGGACATATGGTCACTGTAATCATGACCCATGATTCAGTTTTGAATCAGTATTTTTCTGTTAATGTCTTTATTGTTTACAAAAAATAGATGTATTGTTTTAACTAATAAATAGTCAGCAATTAGGAAGTTACATACTTGTACAATACAGTATACTACTGAAGTAGAGTGAAGAATTATTTTATTATTTTAAAGTAATAGTTTTACAAAAAATTTTTAAAAATAGCAGAAAATTAAAACAGCTATCATATTAATGCAATGCTTGATTTTATTATTATTCACATGTGATTGTTGGCTTATACAAGCTTGAAATCTTTTCAAACTACGGTTGTGTACTTGAAAGATGTTTCTAGATTGTGATATTGTGTCCTATAGCCTTTCCCAGTCTGGGTGTCCTTCATATGTTTGGACTTCATTTCACAGAATTATCCAACCATAGGGCCATATTTTAATTTTCAGGGCCTTTTTCCCCCCTACATCAGAAAACAAAAGAAAAGCATATTTTAAAACATAACTTAAGGAGAAGATTAATTTAATAAGTGTATGTTGTTAATTCACCACTCCCCGTTCCAGGGAAAGGGACAAGGAAGCCATTATATTATATTATATTATATTATATTATATTATATTATATTATATTATATTATATTATATTATATTATATTATATTATATTAGGAACTTTTGCTTCAAGGTGTTCTTGTCACCTATAGTGAGTAAATATTACAAGGGAGCTAATGTAATTTATTAGATAGTTAAGAAGCACAGGTGGAAAACCTGTGGCTTGTCAGATGTTGCTGAACTGTTGAACATGCTCATCAGTGAACACAGGGCTGCCAATAGTTTAGCAACATGTGGTAAACCATATAATGTAAACTGTGTATGTACAAAGTCTCAGCCTCAGTCCTGTATTTACTTAGGAATAACCAATCCATTTATCTCTGTATGCACACAGTCAGAATGAATCAAGATATGCCCTTTTAAGGCTGCAATTTTATTTTCTCATTTACTTGGGAGGGTAAGTTTCACTGAAGTTGATGGGACTTTATTCTGGATAGACCTCTATAAAGCATCTGCATGGAGTATTAAATAACCCACGGAAGCCCTCTCCCCTTCTGTGTACGCATGTTCAGCTTCTGATTACTCGTTGCTGCTGAGGAGAGACGTTTTCTGTGCCACCCTATTATTAATTTTGAAATTTTCGCGGTGCGGAACATTCCGACACATTGGGCAAGAGTTGGGAAAAGGGAGTTGTTATCAACATGACTGTGCATGTGAAGAGACAATGTTATGGGGGAAGGTCTGTCTTACGACGAAGGCTGGAATAATGGCCTAGCTAGTAATAGGTGCACGTACCATTCCCTAAACATGTTTATTGCCTTTGAACGGTCCTCTTTTTGCGACTGTTTTAGCTATTCCAGGATTGTGTGTGCGTGTGTGGGGGAGACTGGCTCTGCTTGCGGAAACTTGCTCCCGCCATTGGCGACGCTCCCTCTCCTCCGAAGACCAAACAAAGCGAGAGTCACAGGAGCGGCGGCTCCCTGGAGGGAAAGGAGTCCTCGCTGCTGCAATCCTGCTGCCAACAGCTGCGCGGAGAGGAACGGTTAGGCGGCTCGGCTTGGCCTTTCTGGCTTCGCGGGCGCCGAAGGGCCCGGGTTGGCGAAGACCAGCCGCGGCGACGCGCCCGCGTGCCCCCTGCAGCCCAGCCGCGGCCAGGAGGGCTCGAGGTGAAGCGGCCGCTTGGAGGGAGGCTGGGGACTGCGGCTTCTTTCTGCCCTGGGGAGGCGCGTGCCGCGACGGAGCTGCGCGAGGCGGCCCCCGCGGAGCAGAGGGGGAGAGGCCGGAGGAGGGGAGAGGAGCGTGCGGGGAAAGCAAATCAGGCGGCACGGGAGGGAGGCGTTGGGGGGAGGGGGAAGAGGTGGGAGGCAACGGTGCGGTACAAGGCGGGAGAGATGCGGCACGGCGGGGGGAAGGAGGCACCAGCGGGTAGGCGAGGAACGAGAGGCTCTGCTGGCGCCTCCCTGGGCTCGGCTTTCCGGGCTGAGCGCTGGATGCCCGGCTGCTCGATTGGGGAAACGGCGTGGGGGTAGGTGGCGGGCTGGCTTCTGAGGGCACCTAAGCCCGCACGTCGCCTCTGGGAGAATCCGGGAGGGCTGCCGGCTTCTCTTCGCTTGGCCGCAGGTGTCTTGGCCGGCGTGGTCAATTATTGAGGAGCTGATCAGCGAGAACTGTCGGTGTCCGATGTCTCTGCCTGTTGGCCCAAAACGCAGCGCGTGCTCTTGTGATTATGTGGCAAGCTGTGTTTTTGTCGCGGTATAGATTTCTGGTTGCCCAAAGCGTGCCTTTCTAAGTGGGGCTTTATGGGTGAGACTTAGGGTACTTTTCTATTTCCTTCATCCTTTCTAGAGTCTCTATTTACTCATCTCAGAGCATCATTATGCTGTGTATTAGAAGTAACGGTGATACCATTGCATTGATAGAGACTGGGTAATGTATACAGGTAGGGAAATAAGAGAAAAGGGATTATTTAGATCCAAACAGTGAGAAGCCTAAATAACAAATATCTGTTAGAGTAGCATTGCTAATTATGAGATGACCCGTGAGACTTATGGTTGGCATGTAGACAATGATTTTATGATTTGTTTCAAATAGATCCTAAGGCTATTCTGAATAAATCACAGAATCACTAGCAAATAAGGTACAATTGCAGCAATTATCAAATATATCTGAATACTTTGTACAAATTATGGGCAAGAAAAAAGGTCTGTACTTAACCGTAGACCAGGAAAGGCCATGTTGTTAATTTGAGGATCAATTACTATTTACAGTTAATTTTCAGATAGATAATTAACTGAAAGATGCTTATGCAAATATTTGGAAACTCAATGGAGTTCATGAGAAGCTTGTTATGTAGTAATTAAGAAACTGGGAGAAAAACAGGGAAAAAAATTCTCTACCTCCACCCCTCTTTCCCCAATAGAACACCAGATTCTGAATTATGCTGCACTCTCTTATGGTGCCCAAGACATTGTGCATAGAATTGTACAGGAAGAGTAGAAAAAACATTGTAAGCTAATATAGTAAAATGTTTGTGAATATTCACTGTAAGGCATTTAAAGTTTTTAAAATAAATCTGTACTTTAAGCAATTAATTTCCTTTTAACTTAACTGTTTACATGAAGAAATGAGAGGAAGAGTATATAATAATAATAATAATGCATCCCTCCTCCACATCACTACAATTATGTGTAATTACAATATGTTTTCATATATCTCATGAAGTGTTTTCTAGTTCATGAAGGCTTGTGCCATAAGTCCTTAAGAATCCATTTTGTTGTAAAAGGCTTAACATCAGTATGATTATCATTGTTATTTGGCACTTCTAGTTTTTAAAGTTTTTGAGTGCTGTACAGGTTTTAAAAGAAGCCAGTGCTAGCATGCATGCTGCAAAATGGAAAAAGAAATGAAGCAGGAGAAGGAAATTTCTTATAAATATGTTGTATTATTAGACTGACAATTATTGCCTTATTCACGTAGAAAATGCTAGCAGTTGGTAAGCACAGTATCTGGTTAGATATGATATAAAGAACGATGTTAAGCTAAGTTCTCTTTCATTGGAATTCATAATAGATTCTAGATATTCAGCTAGATTCTAATAACCAGGGCCAGTAATCTTGACAAACTTTAGAAACCTATAACTGAAACACCTTTTAGCTTATGATGGATACAATCCTATACACTATACATCCCAACCATCCCTACCTCCCCCCCCCCCGAGATACATACGGTGCCCACTCTCCTGGGATTCTGCAAGGCCCTTAAGGCCTGGCTGTGTTCCCAGGTCTGCGGTTAGTATGTTTATGGAGCCCCTGTCGTGTTTCTTGATATGGTTCCTTTTCAGTCTGGGCTGTTACGTTTTATTGTCATGTTTTAATTGTATACTCTGATGCTGTAAGCCACCCAGAGTCTTTTGGAGTGGGTAACCATAACAAATCTAAATAATAATTATTTTTTATGTATCTGGACTAAGCTCTGTTCAATACAGTAGAACAAATGTGCAGTGGACTACTTGTTCTGATATGTACTTCTATAGACAAACAGCATTTGAATCGAAGGCTACCCAATTATTCCTATAAGTTCTGTCACCTTTTAGCAGAACTGGTATCAAGAGTGGTTCCTAGCCCTAATTCTTCTGTCTGCTGCCACTACCTGTTCACCTTTCCTCTCTGATTGTGAAAGCAGGGAGTGAGTGAGTGAGAGAGATTATCAACAATAGCAAACATTTATTGCTGTATCTCTAGGCAGCCGAGATTCTGAAAAGGAACTTTTCTGCCATAGTACTGTACAGTACCAGTAAATATTTGAGTATTTGACACTTAGGTGAATAAATGTTTTCTGTATAGTGAAGTTACAATTAATTAAAATAAAATGATTAAATTTAAAAAAAGACTGCTGTCAGAGCAAATGCATTCCTTTTCTCCTGAAATGGGAGGTGATATGAGGGAAGAGCGCTTGTTGTAATATGCCATGTAGTATATCATCTTGGTGCAATCAGGGCAGAACCTTGGGTAAATTCAGCACTCTACAAACTCTACTCAGCAGAAGGAATAAGAGGACTTAGCCAAATATAGAGGGTTTGCTTGTTGAAGTAAATATACTTTACAATCTAAAGAGCTCTCCCATAGTATAATTACCAAAATGTGCTATTGCATTCCTAAAAGCAAATACTAAATTCAACATTCCTGAAAAACAAATACTAAATTAAACATCAAAACTATTTTGTTTGAATCGTAAGCATATTTATTTATACATTAATTAAGTAATAAATTATATTTCATGAAGTTACTCGACTAATTCTTAAACAGTGATGGCTCTACATGTAGCATTTCTTACATATTTTAATTTGACTGGATTACTGTAAAGTATGGCCCTCTTATCCCCTTGCACCTGATTTGAAGGCTGCATTTTTACGCATACGTAAAAGGAATTGAATCGAACGGAAATCTAAGTAAATATTGTTAGGAGCAGATCACTTTCAATAGTTTATTGTTTGGACTAAGACATAAGAGAAGCACATAGATGCGATGCTATTCTGTAAGCATTATTTAATTTACTAATTCAGTCCTGTTAGTAGACTACTTTTAGGTTATTGCAGTTTTTCATAAGATCTGACTTACTGGCATTTTTTTTTTTAGCAGACTTCCGAAAAATTCTGTTTTGTTTGCTTAAAGTCTGTGGGAGAACTTATGGTTGGAGCCTGATTTTGTACAGATACTGGATTAAGAATCGACTAGTGGAAAAGTACAGGGATGCTTAACTTGGAACAATTACTCTGGGTAATTGTTTTTCTTGCTTTAGTTTTATATGGGTGAGATGCTATTTCTTTGCAATTATTACATGTTTTCTCTTTGGTACTCTTTTAAACAAGCATTGCTTTGGGATGATACTGAAAGACCAAAATCCATGTCATTCTGCAGGAGCTCAGTGCAGGGTCTCTTCATGAGTCATCATTTCTGTCTTCTTAGATATGCTTCTGTTGCTATTTACTTAGCACTGTGTCACTAAATACTGAGGAGAGAAAATCTTTTCCAGTGCTGTCAATAGTTCTGTGAAGCAGTAGATATGAAATTCTCTGTGAGAAAAGGGTTTTCCAGCAATTTGGTCAAATTCCCCTGAGTTTTAAAAATTAATTATATATTTCCATGTAATTATTTTCTGATTCTCTTTCTCCCTTTACTCTCAAATTAAACCCTGCATATGTTACTCTCCCACAATTTCAGATTTTGTGATATACTGGTATTTGAAATGTCCTGAAATAGATACCTTTTAGTTTGTTTTGTTAATTTTTAAAAACACAATAAAGGAAAAAATCACTATTTTTGAACACGTTGAGCTCAGTAGAAGTTTCAGTCAAACACAGCAGTACAACACCAGCAGGTCAGGTTTCAGTGTTCATTTACATGTCTAAAAACATTAAGTTTATTTCTAACAGGCTTCATACATTATCTCATACTTAGTGCCATTGCTGTCAGTCTTTGAGTTATAAAGATAAATGATTGAGTGCCTTTATTTCAGTATAGTATAGTTTTAAAAATCTGTGATCATATTTCTGTATCTCAAAAAGAACTTTCCAAAATGTTGTTATTTATTATTTCCTGCATTACTAAGAGAAGAGCTATAATCAGTCAATATTTTCCGTAGAAAACCCTTTAACCTTGTCAAAATGAATTATGTGGCAGTAGTGTCTAACTCAGAAAGAAGGACTGCTAGAGTATGTGTGTTTGGAATATAACCCTCTTCAATAACCTTAACATTTGAGTATAGATGTCCATCTACATGAATGTCTCTGAATCTATCTGAATGGTTTGAGTATTTGGACTTAGATCCACATACTAATTATGGTTATACATAATGAACCTGAATATCATCAATGTAGGGCTGGCAAATAGCTCCAGACCTGCAAAGGATTGTTCCCAGCAGGTTCATATAGATACTACATAACATTGGTGATCAGAACTCGGCAAATGACAGCCAGTATCATGTTCTGATAGCAGTTAAAGAGATAAGAGCAGAACTATTACGGACCAGAATCCCCAACTCCACACTCATTCAAGCACTCCAAAATGATACCATGTTAAGTCATATCAGAAGACAGACAGATCCAGGAGTATCAGTGGGACACATTCCCCCTGCTTTTCTCCTGGAGGTTATCCAATAAGGTGACCAAAGTTCTCTCCTTGCCAAATCTGGCTCTAAAATCCAGATACACTTGTTTGAATCTATAAAAATTCAAAAAAAGATTTTTTTAAGTGTCATGACCAGAAATATGAAAGATGGACTTTCCTTCAAACTGTGAATGTTCATTTGGGCTGTAAATTCTCACACTTCCATTCAGTATTTCAAAAAAGGCACCCATGTCAAGGACTTAGAAATATGAACATAATTTAAGCATCAGTTGTGAAAAAATAATCAAAATATATTTAATTTGTAAAGCCTATTTTTATTATATATAAGAGCATTCTGATTTCAACATTTTGCATTTTAATATTCCCTTTTTTTGCTAAATGTTGGAACCCTATCAGTTGATACCGGCTGGTTCACACACCCACTCTCAATTGTGTAATAGCAAGGAAGGGAAAAAAATGTACCAGATTTTATTTTATTTTACTTTATTTCATTTTAGCTAGTGATACAAATAAAAAATATGAAATCGTGGTCAGTAAAATACAGATGTACCCAAAGAGTAGTTTAACAGCAAAATAGATAAATTTTGCCATGAGGATGTTTGGGAAATTTTTCAGTACCACATTGAGTCATGTAATTTGGGTTATTTAAAGAATTAATTGGTCATATTAATAATAGGTTAGGATTTGGACAGCATATTCAACTTTGGTAATAGAAACTGGAAACAAATAGTGTGTATACCCAAGGCTTCATCTGTACACGTTGAATTAAGCATTTATGTGCAATTAAGAGAAAGATATTTCGAGCAACAATACATCTGCAGTTTAGACTTCCTAAAATTTACCTGAGAAGCATTTGGATTATTATCCAGCATATACCTGATAACACTTAAAGAGAATGAACAGCTATTCATATAGGATTTTCTTTTAGATGGTGAAACATACATTTATTTCACAGAAATTTATTCATTTAACGTACTGCTTAGTCAAGTAATTAAGTATTGTGAATGATTCCATGCTTAAAACAAATTAATTGGCTTAAAAAGGGCATACATATTTTAAAAGATGCATGTAATTTTTTTTTTTTTTTGCTTTTCAGATATAAAAATGTCTATAGATGCTTCAAGACAAAAAGGAGTGTGGCGACAAACAAAAGCTCTTTTTTATAAGAATTGGTTAGTTAAATGGAGAACCAAGAAGAGTAGCGTTCAGGTCAGTTGATCAGCAATATTCTAAGGTCTGAAGAAGTTAAAAATTAATCTGTTGAAAATATTTGTTTATTGATTTCAGCTCTGTTTTAAATTATTTCAGAATTATTCTGATGCGTCTGTGTCATTAATTGATTATACTAAGGATAATGCTTTAGTTTGGCAATTTCAATTTTTTTGTATACTATTTCTCTGTTATTTCTGCATTAAAACAATCCCAGAGGAATCCTTGGTACCTCTTCTAATTCTAATAATCTTTTTGTGATTAACAACAATAACAATAATTCTGTGCTGTCTTTTACTTAAGTTTCTTAGTACAGTCCTATGTTTAAGACTCATTCTCCACAGAATGAAAATATTTTAACTGCCTACTGCATCAGCAGAATGTAGTGGGCAGTTAAATAAATATTTTCATTTCTTTTCAAATCTTTTCAGAACACATGATAGATTTGTTAATGAAACATACATCTGGTGGACCTGTGTACAGTGGGGCAAAAAAGTATTTAGTCAGCCACCAATTGTGCAAGTTCTCCCACTTAAAAAGATGAGAGAGGCCTGTAATTTTCATCATAGGTATACCTCAACTATGAGAGACAAAATGGGGAAAAAAATCCAGAAAATCACATTGTCTGATTTTTAAAGAATTTATTTGCAAATCATGGTGGAAAGTAAGTATTTGGTCACCTACAAACAAGCAAGATGTCTGGCTCTCACAGACATGTAACTACTGTATTTCAACTACTGTAACTACTTCTTTAAGAGGCTCTTCTGTCCTCCACTTGTTACCTGTAGTAATGGCACCTGTTTAACCTTGTTATCAGTATAAAGGATACCTGTCCACAACCTCAAACAGTCACACCCCAAACCTATATCATAGGTATACCTCAACTATGAGAGACAAAATGGGGAAAAAAATCCAGAAAATCACATTGTCTGATTTTTAAAGAATTTATTTGCAAATCATGGTGGAAAGTAAGTATTTGGTCACCTACAAACAAGCAAGATGTCTGGCTCTCACAGACATGTAACTACTGTATTTCAACTACTGTAACTACTTCTTTAAGAGGCTCTTCTGTCCTCCACTTGTTACCTGTAGTAATGGCACCTGTTTAACCTTGTTATCAGTATAAAGGATACCTGTCCACAACCTCAAACAGTCACACCCCAAACTCCACTATGGCCAAGACCAAAGAGCTGTTGAAGGACACCAGAAACAAAATTGTAGACCTGCACCAGCCTGGGAAGACTGAATCTGCAATAGGCAAGCAGCTTGGTGTGAAGAAATCAACTGTGGGAGCAATAATTAGAAAATGGAAGACATACAAGACCACTGATAATCTCCCTTGATCTGGGGCTCCATGCAAGATCTCACCCTGTGGGGTCAAAATGATCACAAGAATGGTGAGCAAAAATCCCAGAACCACACGGGGGGACCTAGTGAATGACCTGCAGAGAGCTGGGACCAAAATAACAAAGGCTACCATCAGTAACACACTACGCCGCCAGGGACTCAAATCCTGCAGTGCCAGATGTGTCCCCCTGCTTAAGCCAGTACATGTCCGGGCCCGTCTGAAGTTTGCTAGAGAGCATTTGGATGATCCAGAAGAGGATTGGGAGAATGTCATATGGTCAGATAAAACCAAAGTAGAACGTTTTGGTCTAAACTCAACTCGTTGTGTTTGGAGGAGAGAGAATGCTGAGTTGCATCCAAAGAACACCATACCTACTGTGAAGCATGGGGTGGAAGCATCATGCTTTGGGGCTGTTTTTCTGCAAAGGGACCAGGACGACTGATCCGTGTAAAGGAAAGAATGAATGGGGCCATGTATCGTGAGATTTTGAGTGAACACCTCCTTCCATCAACAAGGGCATTGAAGATGAAACGTGGCTGGGTCTTTCAGCATGACAATGATCCCAAACACACCGCCCGGGCAACGAAGGAGTGGCTTCGTAAGAAGTATTTCAAGGTCCTGGAGTGGCCTAGCCAGTCTCCAGATCTCAACCCCATGGAAAACCTTTGGAGGGAGTTGAAAGTCCGTGTTGCCCAGCGACAGCCCCAAAACATCACTGCTCTAGAGGAGATCTGCATGGAGGAATGGGCCAAAATACCAGCAACAGTGTGTGAAAACCTTGTGAAGACTTACAGAAAACGTTTGACCTCTGTCATTGCCAACAAAGGATATATAACAAAGTATTGAGATGAACTTTTGATATTGACCAAATACTTATTTTCCACCATGATTTGCAAATAAATTCTTTAAAAATCAGACAATGTGATTTTCTGGATTTTTTTCCCCATTTTGTCTCTCATGGTTGAGGTATACCTATGATGAAAATTACAGGCCTCTCTCATCTTTTGGAGTGGGAGAACTTGCACAATTGGCGGCTGACTAAATACTTTTTTGCCCCACTGTATCTGGTGAACTGGTGAATACATTTGGTGAATAACTGAATTTGGATGGAAGTGGGATCAGAACACTGGTGGCACAGAGGAGGGCTCAACTTGCTAGACATGGGAGAAACAAAAAAAAATTGCTCATATTTAGAAGTTCCAGTTGGGAATTCAACTAAAGCATTAAGTCAATGCATGTGAAGTCACTTTTTAAAGTGTTCTTGGTGAAAGATACCCTTTATGCAACTGTTTAATGCAGTTTTGTCAAAGATGCATTAGAATAGCAACAACCACATTTTTCTTGGCAAAAAAGGCTGAAACTTCCATCAATGACAGAATTTGTATAAATTATATATTGCATACCAATAATAAATTTTGGGACATGTGAAATGTGATATTTTTGACATATATTAGGCACCAGCTTTTTTTTTAGGGATTGTAACTATGACTATGACCCTTTCACTTTTTAAAAATAATTTTTAATTTTATACCTGTAATATATCAAATATTATTAGTGATAGTATATTTATGATAGTAACTGACCATCATTTTATAGTTTTTGTAAAAGGGTTACAGAGCTCAAATTTAGATACTTATTTTTTAAAAAATGATTGATAGAAATGAAATGGATTGAACTAAATACACATACACATACAAAGAGTACTAATACAGTACTAAAAACACTGAGTACTTAAAGCTAATTAACTGACCTGTAAAACCACTTTGTGAATAAAATACTTAAATACTGAAAATACTAAATTATTAAACTATTAAGTGAATATCAGTGTCAGCTCACTGGTATATGGCACCCCAGGCCCCATTGACTGATGGGGCCAGCCAAATTTGCATTTTTAGAATTAGCAAGAAGGGAATTGATACTTGTATTTACATTCTTTGGAGAGGAAGGGATTACAAGAGAGTAAGCAGGTGCACAATGGGGAATACACATTGGAAAGGAATGCCATGGTTTCTATATCAATTTAAAAATGAGAGGAGATAAAAATAATCTTTGCTGAGATATTTTAATTGGTGAAGAAATAATTTTATTTGTAATCACAGTAGATGATGGATTAAAATACCATATTTTAATACAAGAAATTATACTGGAGGGAAATCTGTATCTCACCAAAACATATTAAAAGTTTAATCTGTACCACATCAAAGGCTTTTTCTGTATCCAGTGAAACAACTACTGCGCAATCCAGTTTCTCTGATTTTATTTTTAAAATATTAATTAGCAGCCTAATATCTGAAGCTTGTTAGCCTTTTATAAAGTCAAATTGTGTAGGATGAATTATTATTGGTAATATATTTTGTTTCTCAGTGCCAGAGTTGCAGGGAAGATTTAAATATCCACTTTAATAAAGAAATCAGGGAATGGCTTATACATTCTACAGGATCTTTGCTAGGCTTCAATGTTACACTTATATGAGCCTCATAAAAAGAAGAGGGGAGAACTCCATTCAAAAATGTTTCATTATATATCACCAGTGATATGGGAACAAAAAATTCAGTATATGCGTTATACCATTCTGTTGGATAATCATGTGGACCATGGGCTTTCTTTGTTTTCATTTCTGTTTAAAAAAGAAAAATAAAAACAGATGCGGGTAGCCCTTGACTTAAAACCATTTGTTTAGTGACCAAAGTTATGATGGTGCTGAAAAAAATGACTTACAACCAGTTTTCGCGCTTACGACTGTCACAGCATCCCCACAGTTACGTGACCAAAATTCAGGTGCTTTGCAACCAGCATGTATTTATGATGGTTGCAGCATCCCGGGATCACAAGATTGCCATTGGCGACCTTCCTAGCCAGCTTCCAGCAAGCAAAATCAGTGGAGCCAGATTCACTTAATGTCCATGTGATTCACTTGACATCCGCATGATTATGGCAAAAAAGCTCATAAAATCGGGTATGGTTACATGATGTCTTGCTTAACGACCACACTATCAACAAATTTTCCGATCCCTATTGTGGTCGTAAGTTGAGGACTACCTGTACTGATACAGATACTGGAGTATAAAGAGTATCTATCACGTTGCTTTATCAGATCAAGCATATCCATTTTTACTGAACGTACAATATGGATTATAACTCCAGTCTTGAGTTAGGGATGTTTAAAAATGGACATGAAGCTCCCCTTTTAGTAATATTGCACTTCCATACTAGGACAGTTGTTCAGTTCCTTATGTCAAGTATGTAATCATGACTGAATAATGCATGCTGAACCGTTCTATTCATATTAGCTTTATATAACACTGAAACATCTACGCACATGAAGTTTTTCAGATATGATTATTCTTGTGTAATTATCTGTGTAATGTATAGTGATCTGTTCTATCAAATGTAGTTCATATTTGCCATGGAAAGTTAAGACCATAAGCAGAGCATCGAACTGCAGTTTGTACATCTTTTCAACATTAGATGTTCTATTTTAATTGTATAAGTATACTAATTTAACAAACTTTGCCTGGTCTACTGGCCAGCCAAAATTTGTTGTTGCCAGAATGTAGATGTTATCCCTGAGCTCCTGCTGTAAGGCAAATGAGACCAGAAAAAAATTGCCCATTGGGAAAGAGTTCACTTCATTTTTCCTCTCCAGCTTTAGTCTTGTACTATCTCTGTACCTAACAGGTGCTCCAAGGATAGAGGCAAAGAAACAAGTCTCCCTATATGCTATTCCTTTTCAACTTAGCTCTGCATCTGTTGACCACACATGTTTTTTTTTTTCCATCTTCCATAAGCCTGTACTTATGCCCATTAAGTGCCAGTTAAATCAACTCCCAGCCTACAATAGAGTGGGGGAAGGACTTAACCCTGTCCCATCTTCAACTCTAGGTTCTGAAAAAGTCTAGATTCAAGTTACTCAGAGAGAAGTTCTCTCTCGCCATGTTGAGAATAGCAGACAGGATTAGGGAATGCTATACAAGTATACAGATGTGCAACAGTTAAATACTGAAATAATGTTAAACAGATTTTTAGAAAGGCATTCTGTTTCAGAGAGTATTGTACATGGCTGTAAGTGTTTGTTTCTAAGTGTTACCCATTTAACTTGTTGATTTTATTTGTGCAGGAAATACTGCTTCCACTTTTCTTTTTATTCTGGCTAATATTAATGAGCATGATGTATCCAAATAAGAAATATGATGAGGTGCCTGATTCTGATCTTTATTCTGTGGATCACTCCAGTATCTCTGAGTTTGTTGTTGGCTACACACCAGTGAACAATGTGACAAGAAAAATCATGTACAAAATGTCTGTAGAATACTTTACAGAAGGTATTATAAACAAACTATTCTGTCTTCCCATATAAGTGTTTATATTTTTTTTTCTTGCATTTACTAGGAAGATGCAGTTGGAAAAATGCATGAAACGTTATTTCCATGAAATAGCATACATATTCTTATTTTATAATAAATATTCATAAGCATTCTTTTATATTAACACACATTTGTTTATTTTTGTTTTTCTTCTAGAAATTATTCTAGCAATATACCTCTTATTGGTGCCCCAGATCAATAACTTGTTATATATATTCTTGCTTTGTGAGCCATCAAGATTCCTGTGATTGCAGTGGGATACAAATGTGATTAATAAATAGATTAAATAAATAATAAAAGCCCCAATCTCACATGTCTGATAATAGAAAGGAGGCTCAGAGGCTGCAGATCAAAACTTCATTTGTAGTTCAGCAAGTTCCATGAGAACAAGCCAAATTGCTTAATGCAGAACAGTTCCTACGCCATTGTTCCTCATGAGTGAAAGAATCCTGCCATGATGTAGGTTGGGTAGAAAACCCATGCATTTTAAACAACCTAAGGCACACAGAATTCTATTCTGTAGGTTTAGACTGATCCTCCCAAAACGTTTTCTGTATTTTGCAAATGTATGTTACTATATTCGTTTAAAAGATCCCACACTTTTCACAGTTTAAGTTGATTATGCATTAATAGCTTCAGATATACCCTAGCCTGAATGTTATATGTAAACAGAAAAGTTTTCTATGATTAATAAATGAGATAGTTACAGACAGGATTGCACTTCTATTAGTACAAATAATGGAGATCAAAGTAATTAGAAGAAATACTTTTCTTTTATAGGAATCACTACTGAAGAATTTCTAACTGAGCAAGAAATGCAAGAGGCTACATTTCGTAGTCCTCGAAACTTTGTGGGTGTAATTTTCAAGGATTCTATGTCGTATCAACTCAGATTTCCTCCTACAAAGGTTCCTGTGTCTGCAGTTCACGTGGAATCGAGAGGTATTTTATATGTATATACAAATTAAGGTTTGCAACAATTCAATTTTCCTCTGACATAGGAGTGATCTTTTGCAAGTTTCTGATCATGATTTATTTCTCAGTTGACAATATTACTTCTAGATACTTCCAAAGTTCCATAAGTTCCATATGTGTGTAAAAAACCTTTCCAGCTCTTTTGTTTCCGTAAAGGCATGCAGTCATTCAAACATACTGTAAATGGAGATGTTGTATATTATACATGTTGGACATTTAATTTGAAGACAGTTTGATCCACTAAATGGCTTGATTAGATGTGTCTGAATCAGTTTAGAAAATCAAATAAAATCAACTTGATTTTCTGAAGCAGTTTGAATTACTGAATTGAAATGATTATCCAAAACTGATTGAATGTTGGAATTAGATTATAGCCAATCCGCAAACCCCTAGTATGGGTGTTTTTTATATATTTATTTATTTATTTATTTATTTATTTATTTATTTATTTATCAAATTTATATAGCTGCCCATCTCACAAAAAGTGACTCTGGGCAGTGTACAATAATAAATTAAAAACAATAAATACATAAAAATAGTCACTGTTAAAATTTAAAACAGACATTATTAAAAATAAAAAGCCATACAGCACGGGAGAGAGCAATTATCAACCATAGTGATGAAGCCATCGTAAGATTTCACCAGTCCCCTAGGATCCCCAGCCCTGGTGATATAAGCAGTTTAAAGATATAAATTGAAGCTTATGTCATTGGGTTGGAAATGAAGATTTGAAGAATGTACTGCTTAATTTTATAAGATGACAAAATTGTCTAATAGTAATATATTTTTAATCCTTCCATATGATTTTAGATAATGTGAATGTTTCAGGCTGCACCCTTGCTTTCGTTATGCTTGTATCTTTTATTTTTCACTAATTTTTCACTTCATTATATTACAGCTTCAACTATGTGAATAATTTTCAAACTTTAAAGAGCAATAGTATATGCTGCTAATGTTTTATCAATTAATTTCATTTTGGTTTTATTAATGAGTGCCTATTTGAAAGAAGGCTATGTTAAATATCAGTTTCTTTCCCCCAATATTTTATGTGAAATCTTGTGTCATGGTATGAAATTATAGGCCAGTTTATTCATGCCAGCATGTTAACTACTTTGTTGAAGGTAAAATAATTAACTCTTTGCATTAGAATCTATATGGCAAACTTTATATGAAACTTTATTTTTGATGTTTTGGAATTAGCAAAGATAAGCAAAAATATTTTGTTTTCTTTTTCTTTTAATCTTTTACAGCCAGTTGTCCAAACCCTTCCAAGATATGTGAAGCTGAAACATACTGGCGATATGGATTTACGGCTCTCCAGATCTGCATTGATGCAGCAATTATACAGGTAAATGTAAATGATCAGCATATAACTCAAGATTTCATTGTATTAGTCAATGTATAGTACAGTATTTATTTATTTTTTTCTTATATGGCAAAATGCTTTGTCCAAGTGAGGAGTTTGGCTGTGCAGTGATCTGAATTTGAAAAAATACAGTAGATAATTTAGTACACATGGCGCATAGCACTTCCTACTAGTCCTTAATGTTTGAAGGAATGTCACCTGGTGCTACTCCAAATTATGGTTTTCTCTTCAAATCTGGATCACTGCCTACTGAGCACCTGTGATAGTCACCAAAACATTTGACTGAATTTTGATTGAATATTCATAACTAGTATCTGGATATAAAATTCTTTTTCTTGTGATGCCGCATGTGACTAAACAAAGTATATTTTGGATAGTGTATTTTCACAAGAAATATGTGTAATTGTGTGTCCTTGTATTGATTGATTGATTCATTATCTAGCCTCAAGTCCTTGTTGACTCTTGGGGACCACAGATAGATTTTCTCCAGGATTACCTTCTCTAACCTAACCCTTCAGATCTCCCAACTGTACACTGACCAGGACTTTCTGATTCTCTTTCCTTCTGCCTTTCCCAACATTAGGTTGGCATAATGTGTTCAGAATAAAATAATTTGAGCCTGGTCATTAGTGCCTCGAGTAAACTTTGATTTGATTTTTCTATGATACATTTGGGGGTTTTTGTTTTGGCTTTTTTTTTTTTTTTTTGCTATTGATGGTATTTCCAAGGTCTTCTCCAGTACCAGAGTTTACACCATTTCACTGGGAAACCATCCAGACCAGAAACTGATCCATTTTGCAATGATTGAGTCAATTCCAATACTTCTTAAAGTGCTTTCAAAATATCAGTATTACTTTGTGATACTGTTGAATATTTATCTGACTCATCAAGTGATTAATACCATATTGATTCCCCCTTATCCAGTTTATAAAATGACTGATTAAAAAAGGGGGGAAAAACTGATTATTAAAAGCTTCTGAATCTGACAGCCTCTACCTATCAACTATAACCATTTCAGAAATTATATTCTGTTGGTTCTTTTGCTTCTAACGATGTGCCAACAATTTAATGGCTTTTTCACTGGATTACCAGTAATTCAAATTCAGTGTCCTCAAAGAAAGTTCAACCTGATCAGCCTAAAAATCACCCAGCTGCAATGTGACTAATATAAATGTGTTGTAAGTCTGATCCATAGGGTTTTTTGCCTAATCCACTAAGTGTTCTTTAGCCAAGTTTTCCATCTGTTGATAGAGAACATTTTTGTCTTATGTCCTCCTGATTTCATAAGCAATAATGAAACTGTACAGGCCTTCAGTGTATCACATGGATGAGTCACATGTAACTTCAAAAAATTGTAAGGTTAATTGTATAATGTAACTTAAAAATCACCTTTAACAGAGAAATATTGAAATACCACCTACTGTAGGATACTTAACATTTTAAATTGAAAACTTAATGTAATCAGAGCATGATCAGATATAACAATAGAATTAATTGAAGACTCTGAAGCGTATTCCAGTAATGAAGGCTAAATGAAATAATTAAATGTGGAACACATCTGTGAGCATAGGAGGTAAATGTACAATTACTTTTATACATTTATGCCAGATACCTATTAAATTAAGTTCCTGCAAATAAGTCTGAAAGGCTTTCCAATTCTGGTATAAATACATATTCTTTGATGGAATGTTTTGGCCAAGTTCAAAATCCATCACAATATTAAAATTATCAGCAATGATTAAATGATCAAATTGAATAATATGGAGCTTAGTAAAACATCTGTGAAATAAGACTCAATTTTTTTAGTAGGCCCATAAAAATTAACAAAGTCCACATCATAATCAAATATCCTCAAACTAATAATAATAACATGTTCATGAGAATCTAGGTATTCTTGCTTTGCTATCATATTAACTTCTTATGTATATATTGTGGATACACACACATATTGTGTGTGTGTGTGTATATCTCACATTTAGCGCTTGGCTTTGTGCGTGATATATAAATATAGAATTGTATTGCCTGCCATCTGAAATTTGAATTGGCCATGGAATGGAAATTACCTCCTTAAGGATTCCCTAAATGTCCTTTGTGTTCTAATATCTAACACGTTTCTGGGATTTAATAATGCCAGAAATCAAACTCTTTCCCATTCATTATATATTCCAGGATAGTAAGTAATTGAGGCTTGCACTTCACGTTTGCCCCAGTGATGGTCAGTTTTTTTGACCCTTCTTTATAATAGAGTGGGCAGGTAGTGCCAATGAGCACCAATGTATCATGAGCACCTCCCTTGAAATGAACCAAAAATGACTATATTTTAAAAGTTACTTCAATTAAAATAAAATTAATGGGAAGTTCATGTATTGGAAAGCAGAGAACCAGCATCAAGTTCATCTTTGCTTCCAAGAATCTCTCTGGATTGGTCATCAGCACAAGAGGAAGTTTTAGAAAATAAAAATGGTGGATGTCTGCAGCCCAGGCCTTTTTTTCTAAATGTGCATATCCACCCAACCATTGCTTTGTGAATGTGCAAAACTTCCCATAGGCAAACATTTTTGAGAATGCCCACAACATGCTGTTAACTTTCCTAATGTACTCACTGACACAAAAGAGCTGATTTTCCCTGCTTGACATAGTTAAATATTTTGCTCTGAATAATACAGTTTTGAAGTTTTCTAAGCAGTGGTTAAACCAGGACCAGGGGCATCCATGAGGGCTGCCAATGCTGTCAAAGTGGCAAGTGAAACCCTGCCCCTTTAAATGTGTTTGAGCGACAAATATTAAAAAGGGGGGGGAGGCTTCTGTCTCCTTCTCACATGTGCCATTTTGATGCCATTGCCAGGACGTTAAGTTGGAGTTTAGATGTCTTTTGTAGTATCTATTTTATTTATCCCACATTTCCTTCATTTAAAACCTCAGCAGCCGACAGAAAAAAAACAACCATTAAAGCAGAAGTAAATACGTAAAATAAACCAGAACTCCTTTGTGAAACTCAAAATACTTTGTGTAGAGATATAAAATAGATAAAACAGAGATATTACAAATTGTGTTATGGCTTTGGAAATAAAATTTCTTTATTAGCAGAAGCAATACAAAAAATGCTTTTTAACAGTCCTTTTCCTTTTTCAGCTGAAGACAAATCACTCGGTTTTGGAAGAACTGGAACAAACAAAAGCTGTCATGATGGGAGAATCTGCTATTTTGGAAATAGATAATTTTCCCCGTGCAGTCATTCTGATTTACTTAGTGATTGCCTTTTCACCCTTTGGTTATTACTTGGCAATCCATATTGTGGCAGAAAAAGAGAAGAAATTAAAAGAATTTTTAATGATAATGGGGCTTCATGACACTGCCTTTTGGTGAGTAAGTTCCTTAGGTCTTTCAGTAATTACAACAGATACTGTTCAGTTATACAATTGGATTACATTCAGCATGGGAGAAAACGTATATCATCTTGATTGTGATCTATTCCTAAGATAAAACAAATTCTCTTTGTAGAAAACATTTCAGGTTGCTCTCAAGTTTTCCTAGGCTGTTTCTTAAAATTGGATAGACATGGCTGTATCGTGACACATTTTGAACACTGAACTATTTGAAGAATCAGATGTAGTTTTGAAAACAGTATTGATATTTGAAATGCTCTGCAGTCTTTGATCAGAATTATATCTGTTCTGTCATAACTGTGTATTTATAAATGCTAATAGAGTTACTTTGTAAATATGTACAAAGTTTTACATGGCTATTAGAGATGGTTCTTTAAATGTCAACTGATTTGCTTTTTTGGGTTGATGCTGTCAGGCTGTTGTATGCTTGAAAAGATTCTGCAACATTAATGCTGTGTGCAAATTCTTTGTTGAAATTTCAGTTTAAATTTAGGGTGCATATGCATGATAAAGCTTTAAAATGGAGGTCAGTTGTAAAGTGGATGGCATGAAGCATTTGAATGGTGGAACTGCATAGGCTTTCCTCTCCCTTTTTTAAAAAATGTAACTAATGCTGATAGAGTTGGCTTATCCATTTTCTTCCTCTGGAATATTTTGGGGCAGTCTAGTTTAAAAAAGAAACTATGTTTATTGACAGCCATCTTTTCCTCTAAAGAACATTCCTAAAAGTCAGTCAGTCAGTCAGTCTCTCTCTTGCTCTTTTACTATATAAGTATCATGTTTCCCTCCAGAATGAATCATTCTGGATGAAAAAAACAGCAGCTGGAGAGGGTTTTTGTTTGTTTGTTTTTATTTTAAGCAGAGAGAAAAGTATTATCTAGCGGACAATGGTAAGTCCTTCTTCAACAGATGCTTCTGTGTTGGGTTTTTGGTGTTCTCTGAGCTTGGTTGTTTTCTTGCAGATGTTTCATTACCAGGCTAGGTAACATCATAACTGCGAGGGAGAGTGGGGTTTGCTGGCTGCTTATATATAGTCGCTTGCCTTACCATTCTTGGTGGGGGTGTGGCATCCTCCTTGATGGTTCCTTGATTAGGGTATTGTTTTCTTTTCTATTGGTTCCTTGATTAAGGATTGTTTATCTGGTGCTGTTTCCTGATTCTAACAGTGTTGGCTGCTGGAGAGGATGTCTTCTAGGCTGTAGGAAACCAAGGTGTCAAGAAGGCTAGGAAGCCTTGCCTTAAGTAGAAGCAACAGTGTCTGTAAGATGGGGTGGAAGTTGAGGAAAGAAGCATCATGCTGTTGCCCAAAAAGCCTTGCCTCTTGTGTATGTGCATCATGGCATTGAACATACACTCAGATTTTGCTATCTTACAATAGGCAAAGGTACAAATACCGTAGCATATCCTAGAATTACAGTAGATTTTTAAAAGATGAATACACTGAAGATTATAAATGGTCCTTATAAAGAAAACTCTGGTAATTTTATTTGTAACACTTTTAATTGAGTTTGGGCAGGATTCTAAGAAACCCCAAGCAAAATTCCCGTAGACCAACATTTTGGGAATTATTTCGAGGGGGAAGGGAATACCTAGTTTAACTCTGTTGTAGTCTTGATACATTGTTACATCTTTATTACCTTACCTCTGTGGTTCTGACCAGATTACTTTTTAAAACACTTATTGTTTGTCTGAGTATATCTTTATCTTGAATCAAATAATATGTTCAAAGAAAGAATAATTACGATAGCCATTTTTGAAGGATTTTGACTAGTTGTATACATTATAGTCTTAAGGAATTCATTTCAGCATTTGTGGTAAAATTATGAGCTCTTTTTATTCCAAAATTCATGTGTGAAAACAAATTATATTAGCACACACTATTTAGCATATTTTAAGTCAAAATTGTGTGCAAAAATATATATATTAGAGGTACACAGAAAAAATACATTTGTATTCTTGTGAATTTAGAAGAGTCTTAAACTTAATTTTGGAAAATCCAATGAAATTTATTATAAGATATTATATAAGGGAGTTCACAGAGCAATGACACTTTTGAGTAAAGGACAGGTCTTAAGTGTAATCCTTCTCTATTTTCTTGAAAAATCTAGATAGTCACAAAACAACTACTATTCAATTTATGGAATATATTCTAATGTTAGTTACTGTTGCTTACTCTGTTGGGATCAATCATGTCTTTAGGCAACTAGATATTAGAACTGTACAGTACTTTGGATTAGCTTTCCAAAAACTGTTTTGGAATATGCAGTGGTATGAATGTCTGCAATTCTTTAAAACATCAGCATCTTTTACCAGGAAGAGACTTTACAGACAGGTGATTTATTCATGCTTCTGTGCTCTCCAGGGCACCTTTTCTCAATCACTTCCAAAGGACTTTAGAATCCTACTAGATAGTTACCTGTTAGATGCCTAGATATTTGCAAGTTTTTGTCTTTTGTATTAACAGTATTGCAGAATTCTGTAAAACTTTAGACTTCTACATATGTTAAGTTGCATGAATATGCACCTCTGTGTTCTTAGTGGGACTACACAAACAGTATGACTACATTCATACATTGCACTAAACTATAATTTGTTATAAACACAGTTTGTTGAACAAACTGTATTGGTCTAGTTTACACATAATACTGTCCATGAAAGTGCCTAGAGCAAGAGATCTTTGACTAAAACTCTACACTACAAAATTTCCTTTAAAGGGGACTTCCCCAAATTGTTCACAAGACTCACATTTTTAATTGCACAGATGCCTTTTGAAAGAGCTAGAACATGGATTGGCAATAATGGGCACTTTATTACCTATGACACCATTGAATAATGTTCTTTGAATCCTCAGTTTTAAAAAAAACCTCGCTGAAGTCTTGCCAGATAACCAAATACTGCAAGATTTCTGTGTTATTACATAAAATACCTTTTTATGTGATTTCTACCTTTTAAATCTTTAAAATTTATTTTTTGGTGTCTGCAACATTGTGCAAAATAGCATGATGGTGCCTGCTGCCTGAAAAGATTGATGATCCTTGAAGCAGAGGTAAGTAATCTTTGTGTAGTAATATAGATGGCTTTGAATTCATGAATCTTCGTTTTGTGCTTCTTTTTTCTAGGCTGTCTTGGGTCCTACTGTACACCAGTCTGATATTTGTCATGTCTCTTCTCATGTCGATCATTGCAACATTCTCTTCGCTTTTCCCCAAAAGTAGCAGCTTTGTGATATTTCTTCTTTTTTTCCTGTATGGAATATCCTCCGTAAGTGTGTGTGTGTGTGCTCACTGTTACTATATTGTCAATACTGGTAATACTATGTTTTAGAGTCTTCTTTGACCTACTTAAACAATTTGCTACTGCTGTGTTTTTCTCTTCACTGAATGATAGCTGGTAGAGGTCTGATGCAGTTTTATTTGCTTATATATTTTGACAAATGTTGTGTCTCATTTTGTTTTGAGTGTAGTTTCTGATTTACCTATGTGTTTTTCTGTCTTCAAACATGTAATGTTTTGTGATGTTTACAGACATCACTATTAATAACAAATACTTATATAATCTGTAAGGCATTAATATTAAAGTTATGTTAATAACTTGACATTATTATATGGAATTAAGTTTGCACTCTAGCTTTTTACTGGTGTTTGATTTGGTACTGTATGTTGAATTTGTAACCCATTCTTGTAATGGAACAGTTTGCAAATTATACAATCAGCACACTGCTATCTTTATTTTCTTTATTATTTACACATCAATTAACAAAACTAAAAAAATCAAAAAGGATATCATGACTTCAGTTGTGTCTCAGTCACTGACATTTCTGATCTTAGAAGTATAACTGGAAGAAATTCTGTTTGAAAAGGAAATTTGTCTTTGGATATTATTTTTTCATCTCATAATGAAAACAAATATTGCCTTTAGTAGAGTACTTTTATTTATTGCATGTTATATTCGTACTTTTGATCAAAGTAAAATTGAATATTACATTCTATGAAAGCCAGATTATTGTAGAGATTTAGAAATGCATTGGTCATATCTAACTTTTAAACCCTCTAGTCAAAGTAGCACATAAAAAAAGACAACACATGAAAAAAGAGACACCCCAAAACACCTAATTCGAACATTTTAAAAAAACCCAATCCTGTGGCCCCAATGAAAATATTCTTAGTAATAGCCTTTATTGTGTTAAAGTCATATGATTCTAATTGTTGCAAAATAAAAAACAATCAACAAAAAGACCATTTCAGCATTTTACTACAAAGTTTCTAATGCATTGAAATAATTGTTTTTATTTCTGTTTAGGTTTTCTTTGCATTCATGTTGACTCCTCTTTTCAAAAAATCAAAACATGTTGGTACAGTTGAGTTTTTGTCAACTCTGGCTTTTGGTTTTGTGGGTCTGACGATTGTCCTGTTAGAGGATTTTCCAAAATCCTTTGTGTGGCTGCTAAGCCCTCTGTGTCAGTGCACATTTTTAATTGGTGTTGCACAGGTTAGTAAAATATCTTGTTTGCATATTGTTACAATGATATACACGTTTGTATGAAGAGCTATGCTTCCATGGTTCAAATTCCAGCTATAGACACTAGTGAGAGAAAGACAGACACAGAGGCAGTATTTGCCTTATTCTAAACTTGAAGTGAACATGTTACTTGTTTGTTGCTGTTTCTTTCATCAGTTAATTGTTTTTTAAACCAGGACTGATTTCTGTAACAAACTAATAATCTTAGAATAGGAACTGATGGACAGCAGATTCCTTAGTTAGCGCTGTACAGGTAGTCCTCAGGTTACGACAGCAGTTGGGACAGGGATTGCTGTTGCTAAGCGATGCGGTTGTAAAGTGTGACATCATGTAACCACATTACTTAACGACGGCAGTCCAGGTTGCCGTCATAATCCCAGGATGTGTGGGTCATTAAGCGGACAGGTCAGCAGGGGCTGCAAGAGGGCCAGTGGAGGCCTTGGACAGGTTGGTAGTGGCACGGGAGGGCCAGCAGAGGGCGGGGGCACAGGCTACAGAGGGTGGGTAGGCAGGGGTTGCTATGGTGTACAAGATCCATGGGATCTCATAGTCTCATACTCTTTGGGATCTTGTACTCCGTAGCAGGCTCCTTGGGAGAAAAAGCGGCAGGAGCAACTTACTGGGGCAACTTGCTTCCCCATTGATATTGCCTTTGCTTGTGGGCAGCTAGCAGGGAAGGTCACAAATGGAGATCATGTGACTTGGCTCACTGCGACATAATCATGACCCAGGCACCCGAGTGCCCGGATCACAATCACATCACTGCAGGGACACTGGCAGCCAGAACCTCAGGGACTGGTTGTAAGTCCATTGTTTTCAGTATTGATGTAACTTTGAATAGTCGCTGAACAAATGGACGTAAGCTGGGGACTACCTGTATGTAGGAAATTATTATTAGTCACAATCTTGTTAAAGAGCTTTATCAACAACACCTTTGTGAAACAGTTTATTTTTGATATAAGTTTAGGTCATAGGTTTATTAATAAGCAACAATAATAAATACTGTTTTTCTCTGGAAGATGTTTCTACAGTAAATGTTTGCATGCTCTATTCTGATCAGTTGTATCTCTTAATATTTTTTCATGACAGTCACTAGTTTATACGAAGACATTTCAGATGAACAAGTAAGGTTGCAACATAGTCAGGTTTTGAAATTTTGCAGTCAGCAAAATTTGGGTGTGGATCAGCAGCACAAAAGGCTATGACCATTTGAAAACTTGTTCATGCTTACATGTCCTGTAAAATGTGTGCTTATTTCTAATATAAGTATTAATTGCTGAGTTTGAAGATAAGAATTTACTTCAGAAATACAAAACTTAGTGTGAGTGAAGCTAACATCTGGGATATTTTCAAATTCTCAGAAATTTTCACACACATCTTAAGTACTGTAATAACTTTGGTTATTTTGATTAAATTTCTACTGATTAACACCCAGCACATTCCACAAGATACTTTATGAATACATTTTTGCTGTTGCTTATTATAAGTTTCGGAATCCTTTATTCCTGTCTCCTAAACAGCAAGGTATTAAATGTTCATAACATTTTTCTTTTACTGTTTGGGATCTCTTTAGCAGCTCCAAGAAAAATTAAGAGTTGGGAATTCACAGTATTTGTCAGAAATTAACCATCTGGCCACCTGGAACATTACTGTTAAGAATTGAGAATAAAATACATTGTATTGCAAGTTGCACTTATCATACCATGCAAAAAAGTCTGGATTGTAAATAAAATAATTTATGTTCCATAAATCATGTAAATCATAAATATTTAAATCTGTGACAACAGTAAGAGTACATTTCAGAACATCGCCACATACGATATTTATTTGTGGGAAGGAGAGAATGAATAGATCTTCCCAAATTGACATTGCCTTTATAAATACAAGTAGTCCCCAGTTTAAGAAGTTCCATTCCCAAGGTCTGTCCTTAAGTTGTAAGCTGGAACAGTATTATAGTACAATAATATACTGAGTAAGTAGTATTGTGTAATGAACTCGAACCATTGTGTATTTAACTCAAATTTTGCCATGGTAGGCTCCATTCTTAACTATGGGTCATCTGTAACCTGGGCATTCTTAATCTGGGGACCACCTGTACTGTAGCAGGCATCCAGAATCTTGATATTTCTCAGAAAGAAATGAAATACCTGAAATGCCCTGAAATCCTATGGTTATAAGATTGGAGTTAGACTCACTTACTAACATAGCTATCTTAATAAACTGTAGTTTTATCTAAAATATCCAAGCCAAACCAGATCAGCGATGAATCCTTGAGAATAAAGTGGTTTCAGATTAATTGCTAAGATGGAAGAATTCTTATGCGCCAAATTTTGTTCATTTGTAATGGAATGCTATGTTAATTATGCTTCCCTAATATTTTTAATACTATAATGCTGTTCCTTATAATATTCAGATTCTATATTTGCTTGCAGGTTATGCACTTAGAAGATTATGAAGAAGGAATTGCTTTTTCAAATTTAACTTATGGTCCTTATCCGCTAATTATTGCTCTACTGCTCCTGGCTCTTGACAGTATGCTTTATCTACTACTAGCAGTTTATCTGGATCAAGTTATTCCAGGTATGATTGAATTTCTGACAAAGAAAAATGCTTTGAATTAACTATAATCATTTAATTGATCTGCACTGAATTCCAAATATAAGATATTTTGGTAACAATGTGTATTTTATACATATTAAATGGCAGTACCTACATTATGAAGGATCAGTGCTTTTCTGTGTAGGAATTTCTGCAGTCTGATTAATTGATACAAAACTATAGTATGATTGCTTCATAGCACTCGTAAATTTGTTGAAAGCTAAATTTATGTCTACTTGTGGTTTTATTTCAGATGCATTACATTCATTTTTAAAAAATTAACAAGTAATAAGCCTGATCTAGGATAATTGGTTTAGTCACTATAATTTACATAACCCTTGTCACTCTGAGAAACACCGCAATAAGTGTATGAAGCACTTCAAGGAACAACAATATATTTATACATTATCAGACATGCAACTGATTAAATATTTGAAGTCATAACTGTTCTTTTCACAGTTTTTCTCTTGAGTTGGAAGCTGTTGATTTGATCAATAAATAATAATTTACATTCAGATGTCTCTTTTTAGTTTTAGCTTGTCAGCAAATCAGAATTTGATATTCTATTTAAACTGGGATGATGTGCATATAATTATATTCCAGTCCAAAAAAACTCCCAGTATTAACAGAGAAAATCTCTCTATACGTTGAGGTAGGGGAAGTACATAGCCATAAGTTAAAATAATATAGGTGAAACTTTTACTTGGTAATTGCATTAGCATCAGTCCAAGCATCAGAAAGGAAAAATAATTGGAACACATGAGAATAAATTCTGCCAGTTGTTGAATATCATTGTGCATAGTTTGTTTCATGTATACTCTTGTTAGATTCAGAAAAAATAGTTCACCACAGATGGGTCCACCCCATGTATTAATCCATTTTTAAATGATACTTTGCTGAATGTGTTATAAGGAAAACTCAGTCTGCATTTTGGCATAGTGAGATATGTGAACATAAATTTCCTGATCTATTTGACAAATACAGTTTTGATTTAGTTTATAATGAAAATTTAAGACCATATTTGTTCCTCTGGAATCTGATAATTAGTGAGAAAAAAATCAATCATAGGCCAGCATAAGTGAAAGATTATCTTTTAAAGATTTATATATGGTTACTAGCAACATTTAATATTTGTAGACCTTATTTTTCTTTTATTGCTCAGGAGAATATGGATTGCGTAGAAATTTTTTTTTCTTCCTTAAGCCCTCATTTTGGTCAAAGAGAACAAAAAATTATAAAGAATTGTATGAAAGCAATATTCATGGGAGCTTAGATTTCAACGAGATCATTGAACCCGTATCTTCTGAATTTCAAGGAAAAGAAGCTATCAGGTATGATTGGCTATGCTGTGATTTCATTTCAAATGATAAAGCCAAATGCTAATTTTTTTTTTTTTACCTAAGTTTGAAGTTTCTTACCTAAATTTGTTATCTAAGTTTGATAACTTAGAAACTTACACGTTCAACAGCTGTGAACTAAAATGAAAAAGTTTGAGTGCGTGCAATTTAAACATTAGGTAATGAGTTTTATATGTGAATTCTATGAAGCCATGAATTTTCTTAGGGCTGTGAAAAGAATTCATAGGAGTATTTTGCAAATCACGAAAAAGCCGCCTCTGAACTTTTTGCCTGAAGCACTTAAGCACCATATCTTGTCAAATATTTGGCTCAACTGTTTTGATGGTCTGTCTATGTTGTGCGAACCATTTCACTTTGGCAACAATCACAAAATAAGTGTTCTCTATGTACAGGTAATCCTCACTTAATTCTGGTAATTGGGATCAGAATTTCCATTGCTAAATGATGCAGTCGTAAAGTGCAATGTCATGTGACCATGCTGCTTAGCAACGGCAGTTCTAGCACTTCCAGTTGCCATCATTAAGTGAATCCCGTGCTGTTGTTAAGCACAACCTCATGTGGTCGCCATTTGCAGTCTCCTGCTGGCTTCCCCATTGACTTTGCTTGTCGGAAGCTGGCAATGAGGGTTGCATATGGCAATCATGTGACTGTAGAATGTTGTGACATAATTGCAAGCCAGTTGCCGAGCACCCAGATCGTGATCACATGATCACAAGGATGCTGCTACCGTCATAAATACAAGGACTGGTTATAAATTTGAATGGTTGCTGAATGAGTGGTTGATAAGTGAAGACCACTTGTATATGCATATCCACAGAAGACCCTTGAATTGGCCACACTGAGCCTTCAAAGAAATATGGTTTCTCAGTGTTATGAGCAGTGGGTTTAGAGCATCCACCCAGATATTCCGCAAAATCCTATTTTTTTTTATTGTTGGCAAAGAGAAAGTTCGCTTCAGAAAAATATGTAATTAACTAATCATTTCTCTGCTAAATCACAAAATTGGATTGCATAGGACAATTGATTACAGCAAGGAAACTCTGAAATAAACTGTTTATAAAACAGGATTTAAGTCAATGGTCATTAAGCATGAGTACATTCAATGCGTTCAGTCAATTGTATGTAAAACTCAACCAATGCTGTCTACATGTAGGAATTGCATTGGATATGTCAGTTGTATATAGTAAGCATCTAATTGATCATAAAAGCAAAATTGCTTGCATCAAACACAGTCAGATGGTAATTTTTGCCTAGAGGTTGAGGCAAATATAATAGCTACATCAATTTGAATGTTCAACATGTAGAAACTGTTCAAAGAGGAAATTATTGTGGCTTGCATTCAATATAATGAAAGTTGTTTTGCTAAGTAGTTAGGAAATCTTTGTATATGAATTAACTTAGTGCTAACACAAATTGATCCATATCCTTTCAAATACACATATACTGCTGTTCTGTCAGCTTTTTTTTTTTAAGTATTTCAGACATGAAATAATAATGATGCAGTATCTTTAGGATTAAGAAATGTACCCTTTAACCTTCTATAGCAGTATTCTACTGAATTCAACAACTCTTTCTTAAGTTAGCAAGAAGGTTAAAAATCCAAGGGAAGTTCCCTACTTAAGAGCTCTCAGAAACTGAGAAATGTGTAACTATACCTTATGAACCTTCAGTTAGCATCAGTTTGGATTTTTAGCATTATGGTAATATAAATTATTATTTCATATTGTTTGCTTTTATTTTGCTAATATAGGATCAGAATCTAGCTTTCCTAAAAAAAATTATAATGCTCTCTTTCAGAATCAGCTCTGTCCAGAAATCTTTTGTTAAAAAAGGTGAAACTGTGGAGGCTTTGAAAAGTAAGAATTTTTAGATTTTCAGCTATCTGTCATAAGTAAGAATCCTTACAGTTTAAGAGTTTTTCTTGTCTTCTGATAACCAGAAACTTGCATGTAGGCAAGTTTGTTAATGCTCAATAACATATTAACTAATTGTGAGTTTATTATGTTAATGTTATGTTAAACAGAAATTGTTTTTCAAAGGTGAATGCAGTTTTATTTTATATATAGTGTCTGAATGTCTAACAGTGATGTAGTGACTAGCAGTGTGTTATTACATCATTGATTTCTGCCCCTGTTCCAAAAATCACTTCCATTCTTTTATTAGATTTATCCTTTGACATATATGAGGGTCAGATCACAGCATTACTTGGACACAGTGGAACAGGCAAAACAACATTAATGAACATTCTTTGTGGATTGTGCCCCCCTTCTGATGGTAAGTATGATTAACATAATTCTGATTTGTCATATTTGAGGGTAAGTAAAGAGGAAAGAAAAAAACTGCACTCTTTTAGGTTTTTTTATTATATTACTTTTTGTTTTGATCCATTTAATTTTCCTTGGTCCTTCCAATGATTAATGCATTGAACTTCTTGCTGTACTTTCCAAGTGATTGAGCCTTCAACCCCAGAATCTGTGAGTAAGGGATTGCCAAATTTTACCATAGCAATATCCTACCCATGCTGTAGAGAATATTTGTGCATAGCTTGACATTTCTATTATGAATAAGTTATTTCTGCTCCCTTTTAATTATGCACTGAGTTCCATTTCATCTAACTGGAATATATAATTGCAGGAGGTTGGTATCAGATTTTGACAGTGTAATCTTGCTGTTCACTTGCTTACCCTTTTGTTCTATTTGATTTCTTAAATACCTCTTTTGTATTCACGCACCAATGACAAATAAAAACATTGAAGTATAAAATAATTCTCAATTTGTATAGAAAGGAAAAAAGAAAAAGCAGTTTGATTGTGTTGCTGTGTACATGATGCCAAGACCTAGCATAATAATAAAACAATAATAACAGCAACAATAATTTATTAAACTTGTATGCCACCCCACTCTCAATAACTCTGGGTGGCTCACAACAACCAAAGACATTAAAATAAAACCAATAAAACATAAAAGACAAACGATGGCAAGCGTGACAGACCAAATGAAATAAAGCGAGGGGTCTCACTTTCCCTCACCAGTCGCCTGAGTGAGGAGCCAGGTCTTCATGGCTCTTCTAAACAGCAGAGTGGGGGCCATTTGATCTCAGGAGGAACCTTGTTGCAGAGTGCTTCTACAGAGAAGGCACACTTTTGGGGTCCTGATAGATGACATTGTTTAATCAAAGGAATCCAGAGTGCATCAACCCTGCAGGGTCAAATCTGCCAGGCCGATGCTATGGGAGACAGACAGCACCTCAAGTAACCAGGCCCTGTTCCGTATGGGGCTTAATATTTTGACTGGCTTCCTTTCTACAAACTATGGAAATACAAATGCAGAAGACACTGCATCTTTTTTTGTTTTTATTTTTTCAGTTTTAAGCCCCCAGAAGTCAGGAAGGGAGAATTTTCATGATGATTTCCTGTTGAAGATGTCTCTAATTTTAATGACCATTTTATGGTCACAGCCCTATAAAAGTCCATCATTATTTTGTCATGTGTACATAAATGCGTGTATATAATCATAGTTATTTTAGCGGTAATCCTTTTTCCCCTTGTTTATTTTCATCAGGATTTGCATCGATCTATGGATATAGAGTTTCTGAAATAGATGAAATGCTAGATGCAAGAAAGATAACTGGAGTATGTCAACAAATAGATATATATTTTGATGTATTAACAGTCCAAGAAAATTTATCAATAGTTGCTTCAATTAAGGGAATACCTCCCAATTATGTGATTCAGGAGGTGAGTAGAATACACTCTATATAGTGCATGTAATTTTTAATTGTCCAAATAGTGTCACAATATTTATTTATTTATTTTATTTATTAAATTTCTCCCCTGCCCATCTGGGGGGCTCTGGGCGACTTACAAAAAAAATATGTTTGCTTTATTAAATATGTTATTTAATAATTTAAATTTAAATTTAAAATAACATATTAAATATGTTATTTAATAAAGCAAAGGTACATCATTTTACATGAATGTATCATAATGTACTGATTGTCTACATCTTTCACATTCTGGTTCCATAGTATGCTACTTTATTTTGAGACCTGTTCTAAAACAGAGAAGCCTGCAGAATTTAAGATAAAAATACTATAAAGAAAAGAATGATATGAGATAGGCATCGGCATCAGTAATTGTTGGTTTTCCTGCTACTAGTGCCTCTGCACTTTCAAATACCAGTTTAACATATTTTAAAAGAAATATGATTAGCTGAAACAAAATGTTTTTTTTTTTTAAGAAAAACCACTGCAATATACTGATACCATATTGTTTTTAGAAACCTCTCACCTTAAATCTTCGGGGGGGGGTTGTTTTTTGTTTTTGAAATTGCATGGAATAAACAACATGGGGTTTGGGTTATGTTCATATGATAAGTTACAGAACTTTAGTTAGATTCCTTGAGCTTTAGGCATGATAGCATGGTAAATATCCTGATAAATTATGGAATTATTTGCTTTAATTATCTCTAAATATTTTTCATGCTTGATTTTGTAAGGTCCAGAAGGTTTTATTGGATTTGGATATGCAGCCCATTAAAGATAACCAAGCAAAAAAACTAAGTGGTGGACAGAAAAGAAAGCTGTCAGTTGGAATTGCAATTCTTGGTGATCCAAAGGTAAATAGCAAAATAATTGAAATAGTTATGGGTATTGTAATACTCTGTCAGTCACAAGCTACATGTAAACTGAAGTATAACTGTATTGTTTAAATAGGAGAGGGAAGGATAAATGAAATATGATTTGTCCAAGCAAGTTTTCACCAGCAGCAGTCCCACTCAGTAAAGGCTTAAGTAATCAGTCCCAGAATGTTCCCACAGATGAATAGGCTGCCTCTTTTCAGCTGGCACTATTTAGTTCAGTGTTACTCCTGTAGTCTTAAAGAGTATTTTGAGGGCATTTAAAGTGCACAATTTTACAAGAATTTGGCTAGATTTCACATAGTTTTATAGCTGCCTAAACGCTTGGCTTTCATTGAAGAATACCAGAAGGAATTACAGAACATAAGGGAATTTCATTCACATGTGCAGATCCATATCCACAGAGAGATAACACCAAATCTTACTCTGGGCTTTTCTGTTTACTGTCCAAAATACATAAGCCAAGTATCTGAACAACGCTTGTTAAAATAAATTAAAAATAACACTATCAATTAAACCATATAAATAACTTAGTAATATACTGTGTCAATAAAGAAACATTAAGAATCCTTAATACAAAATTATAGCAGGTCAATAGAAATAAGTAATCATTCAAGCAAAAAATAACTCAGCATAAGCACCCACACCAGTGAACTGGGGCTCTGGAAAAGGACTTTCTCACCATATGGAAGTAAACAAAGTTCCACTTTTCTTTGAATTGACACATGTATGTGCATGCAGACACACACACACACACACAGACAGAGGTTTTCTGCTCAAAGATAGAAATCCAAGCATTAGCTTCTTATATTGTTTCAGAGACGTGGTTGGCTTCATGGTGAAGTAAAACATGTATTCAATTTTAGAGAGCAATGTAATGTGAGGCAGCATCTTCTTTTTAGACATAGAGCTGCCAGTGAAAATCTCTTCCTTGCAGTGAAATTATTGAGACATCTGCCAAAACATATGTTATTGTCAGCTTCCCATAGTGTTTATCTATGTTTATCTATTACCCACCCAGCAAAGATTGCTCTGTGCCAAATTTGCTGAGAAAGTGGGCAGGCCAGTGCAAAAAAAGATCAAGTCCATCTCTTTATGCTGCATTACCAGGCTTAATCTTAGTGCTTTTGAAGCATAGAAGAATAATGGGATTTTGGAACTGGCTGGCTATAATACATTAATCACCAAGACTGCAGAGAGAAGGGCTTAGCCTATTAAAATACAGAATCACCACCAAACTGAACAGTACAGCTCAGTTTAGGAGATTTTTGCTTCTTCCTTCATTATCTTTGCTGAACAAGAAAGAAAAATTGTGAGAATGGCTTTTTTAGGACTTAAGATTATTTCTAATGTATATTTCTTTGGGCCTTCATACAATTTCAGTTTCCACAAAAAGAGAGCCATTTTTTAAAAAAACTAAGTTTACAATGTTATTTACATCATGAGATTGGAATCTTCCAAGTAGAAAGTCCTGTTCCCATGTGAGGCTGACCTCTTTTTGTAGGAGTTTTTCTTTGACTTATCCCTGAAACCTTGCAGTCTAGTTCTGTTACGTTATATCATATTGATAACTGAAATATGTAGTGAGTTTTTACCTGTGAGACGCTTGACTGTCTGTTCACAGGTAACTAGAATAAGTCAAAGTAACAACAAAATGTTGCAGTTTGGATTGCATCTGTTCAGAATTCCGGCCATTTACAGGTAGTCCTTGATTAATGACCACTCATTCAGCAACTGAAGTTGCGATGGCACTGAATGAGTGGTACTTAAGACTTGTCCTTGAAGTTCCAGCCATTGCAGCATACCTCCAGTCACATGATCACGATCTGGGCACTCGGCAACCTGTTCGTACTTATGATAGTTGCAGCTTCCCGCGGTCACATGATCGCCATTTGTGACCTTCCTTGCCAGCTTCCCACAAGCAAAGTCAATGGGGAAACTGGCAGGGAAGGTCACAAGTTGCTCCCGTAAGTTGCTCCTGCTGCTTTTTCTCCCGAGGACCCCACTACAGAGTACAAGATCTGAGGGATCTCCAATTCCGTAGCACACACCTGCCTGCCTGCCTGCAGCACCCATTCTCCTGCCCAGCTGCACTCGCATGGCACTGCAGCACCCCCTTCCCCACTTGGCCATACTCATGCGGCACCGCAGCACCCCCTGCTCTGCCCATGTGTGGCACCACAGCACCCGCTCCCCAGCCCACCATCCTGCTCACCTGCCGCATCACCTCTTATGCCCCAGCCCTCCCGCACTCAGTGTGGCACCGCAGCACCCCCTGCCCAGCTGCACTCCATAGCATTCACTTGCCTGCCGGCCTGCTTGCAAGCCGCTTTGCTGGCTTCCCCATTGACTTTGCCTGTTAGAACCAAGCACGAAGTCACAAGTCAGTCACATGAGGTCTTCAGTTAATGACCTGTGATCCTTGCTTAACAATGGCAACAGGGACTGCCAGGATTGCCATCCTTAAGCGATGTGGTAATCTGATGTTATGGTTTATGATTGCATTGCTTAGTGGCAGAAATTCCAGTTCCAATTACCGTCATTAAGTGAGAACTAACTGTAATTCATCCTCCTTCCCTTTTCCCCTCAGTGCTTAGCAAACATTCTTCATTCATCATGGGGCTTTATGGGATTTCCCTCCACCTTCCCACACCATTTAGGAGGGTTTTTTCCCTGCAATTTTGCTGTTTTCCAGATGTGCATTTCTTTCTGGAAATAATAAAAGCATTTAACTTTATACAATCTTGTTACCAAGCAGCATTTGTATTTGTAAAATGAATACTTAGTTTTACCTATTGTTTTCCCTGGCGTTGTTTAGGTGTTACTCTTGGATGAACCAACTGCTGGTATGGATCCATGCTCACGTCATACAGTTTGGAATCTTTTGAGAAACAGAAAAGCCAACCATGTGACAGTGTTCAGTACCCATTTCATGGATGAAGCAGATATTCTTGCAGGCATGTTCAATTAGGTGCTTGTATGTTAGACATACAGTATATTATGCATAACGTAAATATTTTTGGTTGCTATAATACAAGCTTTAGCCATTTAGGATAAAGATCCTTTCTGATTTTACTTCTAGATCGGAAAGCTGTAATTTCTCAAGGAATGCTGAAATGTCTCGGATCTTCTCTCTTCCTTAAGACAAAGTGGGGAATTGGCTATCGTTTGAGGTACAACAAACGATATGTTTTTATGTTGTATTTTAATGAATTTTTATCTTCTTGTAAACTGCCCAGAATCATTTTATGAGATGGGCGGTAACAAATTTGATACATACATACATACATACATACATACATACATACATACATACATAAAACAACTTTCTGCTCTGTTCTAATATCTGTTCTAATTATCACAATCCTACTTCAACATTTGTGCTCTTAAATGCATTGAAATTACTTTATAATTACTCTTTCATTGGTACGTGATCGTAACATGAATTGGATTGTATGATTAACATTGTTGTCATGCTTTTCTTGAAGCTATCATTGAAAATTACTTGAGAACTTCAGCTAGTATGGAATATAGTTGTTCAAGTTCTTGTTAGGGCTAGACAGCTCATCTATGATATCTGTTCTGCTGTCAGTTGCTAGTTCATTGTTTAATCTCAATTCAGAGCACTTGCATTGATCTTTAAACAATCGGAGCCCAGGTTATTTGAAGGAATGCTTATGCTTGCATTAACGTACCAGGGAAGCAGCAAGAGCAAGTAAGCCCTGTTTACTTGCTCCTCCATTATTGCTTAAACTTCTTAGTGAAGGACCCTTTATACAGTTGACTTTGTCTCTGTTTCTTTTAAAGGAGTTTTAAACTCTACTTGTCCTCTCTGGGTTCTGGTTTAAAAAATTTTAACTGTTTGCTGCTGTTTGATACTCACTTTTTTTAAGTATTCAAATTTTGCTGAAATTTATTACATTTTACTACTTTATATTGTAAGTCCCCTTAGGAGGATCTGAATGGTAGCTAATAAATAATTAATATTTATTAAAACCCTTCATGAATTCAAGTATGAAAATACAACTTCATTTTCAATTAGACTACAGTATATGAATCAGTCTTCTTATTTCTGTAATGAATATCATGTGTCACTTTGCAAAACAATAATGTATGTGTGTGTTTCTTAGTATGCACATAGATAGGTACTGTAACACAGAAGCTACCGCATCTCTGATCAGACAGCACATCCCCGGATCAAGTTTGCTAAAACAGAATGAAGAACAACTGGTATATGCGTTACCTTTTAAAGATATGGACAAATTTTCAGGTATAACTTATTCCTCTGTTGAGTTCCAGGGAAAAGTGGAAGATTATATTGAAAAGTATTTTAAATTGGTAATTATATTAGACCTTTGCTCGAAGACATTAATATTAATATGCAGAAAGTTGGTAGTCACTTTAACAGAGAAGAGCTGATCCCAGATACATTTATTATCTAAGTATCATTGTTTTTCTGCTTTGGAATAAAGTTTTGGGAAATTAGAAACTTTCTGATTTCTGCTGTTCTGCTGCACTGAGCAACTGTAAAAAGGGTATTGCAGAGAAATATAATTGCATTTACAAATTTATTGCTAAGATTTCCACCTCCACCTTTTTTTCTAGCTCTGTTTGCTGATCTAGATACTCATGTTCATTTGGGTGTTATTTCTTATGGTGTTTCCATGACAACTTTGGAGGATGTTTTCCTCACGCTGGAAGCTGAAGCAGAAATTGACCAAGCAGGTAAGAAAAAACTGCCTAACTTCCTATACTGTTTTTAAAATATAATACTACAAATGCTATCTCATTAGTAATTGTCTCATTATTCAATCATATTTCAGCTTATACAGTAGTAGAATTTTCCACTTTTAAATTGGGTTGGACAGCAGCATTTTTGGGATGGAAGCTTCATTGGTTCCTTCAGAACACTTTGGAGGCCACACAGATAAAACTGGCACAGAATGTAGTCAGGACACAGACATTGATTCACATTCATGCGTTCACATACATATAATGATCAATTTAGAAGAACTAAATTTTAAGCCACCCAAGCTATTCTTCTCTCTTTCTTAGATTTTAGTGTATTCAACTCAGAAAAAGTAGAAGAAGAAATGGATACAAAATCTACTGATGAATTGGAGCAAAGCCTACTAATGCTCTCTGAAGTAAAATCTTGCGTGATGAGCAGGAAGTCTCTCTGGAAAAAACAAGTCACTACTATGGCAAAGGTTCATTTCCTTAACTTAAAACGTGAAATTAAGTCAGTGGCAGTGGTGTAAGTATCTCAGCTTTGAATTAATCTAATTAAAAATCAGGCTATTGGTGTTAGAACAGGAACAATCAAAAGCATGAATTATATAGTTACTTTTCAAGGCTAGGCAGGATTGAAAATGGGTGGAATGATGAGTGAGGCCGTTTTAGAAGCACAGCAGCATTGTTCCAAAGACAGGGAATGTGTAACAGCAATTCAAGGAACATGGTGGCGGGAGGTGGCTGAGCAGGCAACAACAGTCGGTCCAAATGTCCTGCTGGCAGCTATTTTGACTTCCTGTAGTGTCTCAGAGGAAATTATTCTTGTAGTGAGGGTATATCTAAAATGGTTAGAAGTTAAAATAGCTCTTGAAAGATTGTCTAGATTTTTTTTCTGGAGAAAAGCCAAGGGGAGGCTAATACTCAGCAGGATACATAATGATGGCTACTGCCCTGGTAGCTGAATGCAAATGAACTATAGGTTAGTGATGGACCTGGTACATTTTTCATTTACATAGTACGTCTCATGATGAAATTGCTGTAGAATATTCCTCTGTGTTCATTTAATGCAGAATTTCTAGGCAAATATGGGGAGGATGAGGGAATTTGTGGGCAAATTTGGAAGGCATCGGACCTTTCATAGAATGAGGAAAGAAATGGGCCATTGCACCAGCAGAAGTCTGTTCACACATTGTTAAATTGACACAGTGTAATTTTTTTACATTTTACTGTCAATATTCTTTTCTCAGATAAGAACGATGATTCCTAAAATTAACAGCTTGTGGCAGCAACTGACTGATAATAACACTGGATGCAACACCTTACATACTAGTCCTACAATCTTACTCCCCTTTTCTCTCTGAGGGGAGGGAGGAGAAGCTGGCATAGCTCAGTCTGATTGGTTAATTGATGTCTCACTCTAGCAATAGTTGTTAAAAATAATTTTCCGTATACTTGTAGAATTTAATTGTATACTGAGAGTTTTAAAAATATTTTAAAAAGAAAACTGGTGTGCATTACAATATAGGAAAGTTCATGCTCCAAACATTTAATTACAGTACTTAGTATCTTAAGAGATCCTGAGTTTGTACTTTTAGTCACAGACTGATGGACCGTAATGATTTTACAAATTCCTCAAGACAAGCCTGCCTAGCACTGATCTAGAGAACTGCTATTCTTAAATTGACTTGTATGAAAGCAGGATTGGTATTACTTCTGCTTTTTCTTTTCTTTCAGATTTTTGTTATTTGCAATGTTTCTTGTTATTCAAATTTTTATGTTTGTTATACATCACTACTTCAAAAATGCTGTAGTCCCTATACAACTGTCTCCAGATTTATATTTTCTTAAGACCAATGAAACATATCACAAGTACAAAACTAGTCTCCTCATTCAAAATTCCACTGGTAAGAAATTTAAGTACTACATTTTTAATGCAATGTATTGATTGGTTTTATTTCAATTTCTGGCATTTCCAGTTCTTTATTTTATATGTATAAAAGAAGTAAACTGGAAATGCACTACTGGACCTTATTATTCACAAAGATTACACTCTAGCATTCCACAGCAGATTTAAAAAAAACATAGATACAGCTAGTCTTCATTTACTGGCAATTGGGACTGGCAACTCTGTCGCTAAGCAATGTGGTCATTAAGTGAAACATTACATGACTGTGCTGGGCTTACAACATCAGTTCTGCAGTCGCTAAGCAAATCACTGTGGGTGGTTAAGTGTGACATCATGTGACCATGACTTGTGACATCCTGCTGACTTCCCCACTGGCTTTGCTTATCGGAAGCCAGCTGTGAAGGTTGCAAATGGCAATTGTAAATGGGCACTGGTTGTGAAGCACCCAAATTGCAATCACATGACCGCGGGGCACTGTGATGGCTGCAAGTTTGAGGGCCAGTCATAATCCTTTTTCAGCACTGTCGTAACTTCGAACAGTTGCTGAACGAGGCAGTCAGTAAGCGAGGACTACCTGATACAGTATTTTGGGGCTATGGAGGTGAAATTTTGAAGCTGGAAAATGATTGAAAAGACAGCAGAGATTCTCCCAAAAATCAAAGCAGAGGAGAAATAAGTTTACGGTAGCCACTTTAGATCTTATGTTCTCTCACTTGATTTTATTCCAAATAAAAAATAAACAAACAAAAATTAAGGAAATAAATAATTTTTGAATAAAATACAGCATTCATAATAAAAATAAAAAGCAAAGATTGCAGAATAAAATAAAGAAGGCATGGGATTCCTCATTCCACAGTTGAAATTAGTAGCACTCCATCTCTCCACTTAGCATTTTTAAGAATACCGCAGATTTTTGAGAAGTTGTAGTGGGTAGGGAGTCAGAGCTCTCCACTGTGGAGTTGCTTGTTCTCACTATGGAGGCAGTAGCGTGCAAGAGAGCACAATCATATATATTAAGAACACTGCAGAATACTGGAATCACTGAGAACTTGACTGGAAGTTCCATATTTCTGCAGATGAGCAAAGTGGCAGACTGCTTAGAACCAAAAGTATGGATATGCAAAGTGGATTATCAGGGATAATGAATTCAAGTCTGTATAGACCAACTATAGATAATGAGGCCGTGGCTAATAAGGTCCAGCTGCATATTTGCATGTACATTTCAAACTAATGGGTGACCAATGGAGTGCCTAACCTCGTGTGCATCTGCAGGAACGAAAGCAGGGTTGCATCACAAACTCTTCCCCTTCTGTGTACATATAGCGCCATGACTCTGGTACTAAAGGGGTGGGGTTGCTTCATGATGCTGCAGTCCTGCTCTTGTCATTCTGGTCCATCCCACTACAAACACCACTTCCTAACCCTCTCTAGAATTGAAAAGCACACACTTTTTTTAAATGAGAATATCATCCTCTCTCTGATTATTCATATATTGAACCTGAATATATTTTTGAGAGTTAACTGTGATTAAATTTTATACACTTAAATTGCTATTTGTGTATGGAATATTTGTAAAATTTATGTGTCATGTTCTCCTTTTTTTTAACCTAGGGTCAAACATAGATGACTTAATTAGTGCTCTTAGAAACCAGAATATACTGACAGAGATACGCAATGGCAGTGATTATGAATCAGCAGATTTCCACAGTACAACATTAAATAACAGTGGATATGTGTCATTTGCCCCTCATAGTGCAGCATTAAATGTATTTCAGGTAGACAAGGTAAGAAGAGATAATAACTCTCTTAGAATATAGAGGAGTTTAGTAAAATGTGTGTGCGATTATACATGGGTGTACAGCATAATCGGAAAACAAATTGAGCAAATTTACTGGGAATAGAACTATTTCAATTTAGTAAATATGTAGATGGAAAAGTGCTTAGGACGCTATGGGCACTTCAGTTTTGTGAGGGAATAAAATGTATGCACATACATAAAATGAATATTATTAGGATTTATTTTAAATAATATTTGGTGCTCACTTGGGACACCCAGAACGCAGTATGACTGCAGTTGCCCAAACCAGTCCCAAAAGGTGTGGGGAACGGATATAAAATTCTAGCCCTGTGCACATGAATGGTGTCCCTCTGGTAATTTTGCCTCTCCTGTTCTTATTGGCCCTCTGCCTCTCCCAAAAATATGAAATGCAACCTCCCAGCCACTAAAATGTTGCCTATCCCTCTTAAATGCTAAGTGCTTGTTCAAGTGACATAAAACATAGGGAAAGGTAAGAATAACAAAAATAATAATTTATTTATACATACATACATACATACAAACAAACAAACAATTTATATAGCTGCCCATCTCAGGACAGTGACTCTGGGTGGGCCACAGAAGTTTAATACCAATCAAACCAATACAACAAAAGCAACTACAATAACACACAACATACACCTGGGCCTAAAAATCCATTCTTAATCTATACAGATCAAACAAAAAACATCTATGAACAGGGTTTCTTAAATAAGAAACATGGAAACAGGACAGACATGAAACATGAAAACAGTTGACATGAACAGAAACCATTTGGGCCAAAAGGAAAGCAGCCCAGAAATCACCAGTCTAAAATTAAAATAATGTTCATCTGGAGATCTTAAGGATCAAAAAAACCTGTCAAAATATGTATCAAAGAAATCTGTTTTAAAGGATGTCCATTCTACAGCATAGAGCCACTACCAAATGAAAGAAAAATGCATGCTATTTTATGTCTAACACTAGACATAAAAATACATGAGCCCTCACTGGATCAGACGAAAGGCCTATCCAGTACAGTGTTCTGTTCTGACAGAGGCTAATTATTTGCCTCTGTGAAACCTTCAAATAGAATTTGAATGCGAGAGCTTTCCCCTATCTCCCCTCCAGTACTGTGCCGCCTCTGTCTCTGGAGGTAATATCAAAGTAGCAAAGGCTGCTCCATGAGCCACAACTCAGAAAAAAACATGTCCTTCCCTCCATTTCAATCTCAGCTAATTAAGGTTCATTCATGAAGGTTCTGTTCAGTTCTGACAAATTGGTAAGGAAGCTCAGGGAGCTGTATTAAGTAGTCTGCTAAATAATGTGCACCAGGAAATAACTTCTCCATCTAAATGCATGTGGGCCACTACTGGTGACTAGATTTCAGTGATTAGAGGATAATAGGAAGGATTTCAGGATAACCACCCAACCGTAGTAAAACATTTGGCAACACCTTCTGGGACTTGGAAGATGCGGAAATATTTTGTGATCAAATAATAAAGCACTTTATCCATTGTAATGATATTATTGATTTATATTGTAAATAGTATGAATAGTATCATATTGCATCATTTTATGCTTCTAAAGGTCCGTTTTAACTCCTTTTTTGTAATGAGATATTTACTGCTTGTTGTTGCATTATATTCAGATTTATGCTGTATTCTCACAAATATAACCAGTTTAATTTTTATCTCTTTTGTTGCAGAGTTATATCTTTACAGCTGCTTTTAATCGTACCATGGTACATTCTTTACCTGTTATGATGAATATTATTAGTAACCTCTATTTATATAGTTCAAATGTAACTGAAAAGATCCATGTTTGGAGTAACCCTTTCTTTCAAGTAAGTGACCATAAAGTCCAAATGCTGATACTGTAAATTCTACTTATAATGATGTTGTTAGTTGTATTAGGGATGAAAGGATTTCCACCACTGTATTCAATATTCTACTATAGCTCCAGTCTGCTTCAGTTGATTGATGACAACCATTAAGCATTTTTCCTACATTAACTTTGGCATTTGTACATGTATTTTCAAGCTTTGTCTGTTCTAGTTTCACCATTTACATAGTAAAATCTTTCAGAATAATGTTCCTGTATGTACACTATAAGCAAGTTCTAAACTGGGCCAGAGATTTCCTGGAAATCAGCCAGTGCTTTCAAGGAAGTGTACTTTGCTGCTTGTTCACAACAGGTTGTTATGGTGACTGACATCTAGCTTAGAATGCTCTTGCCATATACTGATTCTTGGCTGGTTATCAACCGTGCCTCCATCTTTATGATTTGAAAGAATGCTGGAACCAAATGGAGGGAGGGAGAGGGAAGGGAAGGGAGAAAAGAGAAGGGAAGGGAAGGGACGGGAAGGGAAGGGAAGGGAAGGGAAGGGAGAAAGAGAAGAGAAGAGAAGGGAAGGAAGGAAGGAAGGAAAGGAAGGAAGGAAAGGAAGGAAGGAAGGAAAGGAAGGAAGGAAGGAAGGAAAGGAAGGAAGGAAGGAAGGAAGGAAGGAAGGAAGGAAGGAAGGAAGGAAGGAAGGAAGGAAGGAAGGAAGGAAGGAAGGAAGAAAGAAAGAAAGAAAGAAAGAAAGAAAGAAAGAAAGAGAAAGAAAGAAAGAAAGAAAGAAAGAAAGAAAGAAAGAAAGAAAGAAAGAAAGAAAGAAAGAAAGAAAGGCAGGCAGGCAGGCAGGCAGGCAGGCAGGCAGGCAGGCAGGCAGGCAGGCAGGCAGGCATATTTCTGACACTCCCTGCCAGCTTCCCACAAGCAAAGTCAATGGGGAAGCCAGCAGCAAGTCATAAGTCGCTCACACTCCCACTGCTTTTTTGCCCTCGGTCATTCTGTTTCTCTGTTTAGGTAAGGAAATACCTCTGAAACGATGACCCAACAGGTCACGGGTTGTCTAGTGTTATTTCAAGTTCTGGAATATTACCTAATTTTTGATGTACAGATTGGAAGTAGTTGGTATTGCAGGATTATATAATATGAAAGAAATGAAATCAAATGCAAATATAGAGACATGATCTATATTATGACAAAATAAGTGGGATATAAGTTTAGCCTTTGATAGATTTCCATTCATACAAATATTAAGTATTCTCAAGTTATAAAAATCTCTTATTTGTAGGAAATTACTGACACAGTTTTCACACTTGTGCTGTATTTTGAAGCTGTTTTACTAGGCGTTATTGTCACTGGAATGCCATCATATTTTGCCATGGAGAATGCAGAAAACCACAAGGTAACAAATCACAATGTTTGTTTATCTATCAACTTTATAGACTGTCCAGTTCATAACGACTCTGGATGTTGTACAAGTTAGATCATATCCAATAAAATAAAAAGAAGGTAATAACCTGGGGATAAATATGCCCATTGTGTGCGTGTGTGCGCGCCTTTGAGTTAGTTTTGACTCCTAGCGAGTACCTGGACAAGTCCCTGCAGATTTCTTGGCAAAGATTTTCAGAAGTGCTTCACCATTGCCTGCTTCCTCAGGCTGAGAGAGAGTGATTGGCCCAAGGTCACTTAGCTGGCTTTGTGCCTAAAGCGGGATTAGAACTCACAGTCTCCCAGGTTCTAGCCTAGTGTTTTAATGAAATTCCCGCCAAGGCAGATACTTCCTAACCCAACTTCTGGGGAAAGTGGCAGGTCTTCAGGGTCCATTTAAAGGACAGCAGGGTTGGGGCAACTAGAACTTCTAGGGGTATGCTAATTCCATTGGGCAGGTGCCATAGCAGAGAAGGGACACCACATGGGTCCCATCAGATGACATTGTTTATTTGTTTAAAAATAACACAACTGTAAAGTTTAGTTGTATGAATAGGTTAAAAAACCCTATTTTTACGTATGACTATAATTAGCTAAACTCATGCAGTAACCTTCACGTCCCCAGCATTAGCCAACATTTGGCCACAGAGTTTTAATTCAGAATTCAGAATGGGAAATGGAGGACTCTGGATGGCATCTATTCTCACCATTAGAACTCTCCCCCAAATCTAGTTTTTGTCTTTATTTTGGCCCATTTTTAGCTTTTTTTCTGTAGTTTTAACAGTGAGAGGTGCCTCTTAAAGTCATTTTTCAGGAAAATTTCAGGCTTTGAGGAGAGTTTGAGGAAGGTTCTTTCCCACAGCATACCACCTGTTACAATGACTGTATTTATGTAGATTAATACCAAAAAAGGAGACTTAAAAGAGTGTATGAACTATTGTACAGTATCCTTAATTTCATATGTTAGGATCATCTAATGCTGTAGTGAATATAGGAGATGGTCTTTAAGGAAAGATGGATCAGTTGCCAAGGCAGTGACCAGATAGATAAAGCTTTGAGCCCAGGCCAGGTGGTTTGTGAAAACACCTCAGACAGCCCACCCCCATCAATTCACATGACAATAAAAGAGGGAGGAAAGGAAGCACGTTCAGACTTGCAATATTCTGCTTGTTTTTTTGTTTTTAGATTTTTATCCCACCTTTGGGGGATAAAACTACCCTGTGACGGGAGTTTGGCTGAGAGAGAGTGACTGGCCCCAGCCGGTTTTTCATGCCTAAGGCAGGACTGGAACTCACAGTCTCCTGGTTTCTAGGCCAACACCGTAACCACTATGCCAAACTGGCTCTCAAACTGTTACTATAGCTGTTCTAATTAAATTAGTTACAGCTCTATATGGGGTTGATTTCTTAGTCTTCATTAAAGGTTCCAATTTTTATAAAAAGATGCATCAAGAATTTGATTTTTTTTCCTTATAAATAGACTCAGTGCAAACCTGCTGGTAGCTTGAGATGTCTTTAAGGCATATGTTGTTGTTTAGTCGTTAAGTCGTGTCCGACTCTTCGTGACCCCATGAACCATATTGCGCCAGGCCTTCCTGTCCTTCACTGCCTCCCTGAGTTTGCTCAGTTTCATGCTCATTGCTTCAGTGATGCTATCTAACCATCTCATCCTCTGCCGTCCTCTTCTCCTTTTGCCTTCAATCTTTCCCAGCATCAGGGTCTTCTCCAAAGAGATCTCTCTTCGCATTAGGTGACCAAAGTATCTGAGCTTGAGCTTCATTATCAGTCCTTCCAATGAGCAATCAGGGTTGATTTCCTTTAAGATTGACTGGTTTGACCTCCTAGCAGTCCAGGGGACTCTCAAGAGTCTTCTCCAGCACCACAGTTCAAAGGCATCAATTCTTCGGCGCTCGGCCTTTTTTATGGTCCAGCTCTCACAGCCATACATTACTACTGGAAAAACCATAGCTTTGACTATGCGGATCTTTGTCGGCAAGGTGACGTCTCTGCTTTTTAATATGCTATCTAGGCTTGCCATAGCTTTCCTCCCAAGGAGCAAGCGTCTTTTAATTTCATGGCTGCAGTCTCCGTCTGCGGTGATCTTGGAGCCCAAATAAATGAAGTCTGTTACTGCTTCCATTTCTACCCCTTCTATTTGCCAGGAATTGATGGGTCCAGATGCCATGATCTTAGTTTTTTTAATGTTGAGTTTCAAGCCAGCTTTTGCACTCTCCTCTTTCACCCTCATCAAGAGGCTCTTTAGTTCTTCTTCACTTTCTGCCATTAGGGTGGTATCGTCCGCATATCTGAGGTTGTTGATGATTCTCCCTGCAATCTTAATTCCGGCTTGTGATTCTTCCAGCCTGGCATTTCTCATGATGTACTCTGCATATAGGTTAAATAAGCAGGGTGACAGTATACAGCCTTGTCGTACACCTTTCCCTATTTTGAACCAATCGGTTGTTCCATGACCAGTTCTGACTGTTGCTTCTTGGCCCGCATACAGATTTCTCAGGAGACAGGTAAGGTGGTCTGGTACTCCCATCTCTTTAAGAATTTGCCACAGTTTGTTGTGATCCACACAATCAAAGGCTTTTGCATAGTCAATGAAGCAGAAGTAGATATTTTTCTGGAACTCTCGTGCTTTCTCCATGATCCAGCGAATGTTGGCGATTTGATCTCTACACTTGTTGAATTATTGTGTACGCTTTATGGTAAAAAGGTTAAACAAGAAATGCAAAGAGGGAAAGCAAGCAATGTGTGTGTGTGTGTGTGTGTGTGTGTGTATTGTTTACTTTCCATGCATGCATGCATAAATATATATCAGAATTTGAACAAAAATTGGTCCTGCATCTGTAAAAGATGTCAGTTTCACTATAGAAGTGCTACTTGTTGCAAACATCTTTTTTTGGCCACATGGCATTGGGTTAGGTTGGGTTTTTCAAACTGGGTTTCACTCTAGGGTTCTGCAAGGACTTGAATGGGTTCCATGGGTCTAAGAAAAAAAACCTCGTAAGAGAGACTAAGAGAAGGAAAAAAGAGCACCAGTTTGGTATAGTGGTGAAAATACTAGCCCAGAAACCAGGAGAGTGTGGGTTCCAGTCCTCCCTTAGGCATGAAAGCTGGCTGGGTGACCGGGCCAATCACTTTCTCTCAGCCCAGCCCACCTCACAGGGTGGTTGCTGTGGGGAAAATAGGAGGCCAGAGTATTAAATATGTTCGTCACCTTGATTTGACCAAATATAAAAAATGTGAGATAAAAATCTAATAATAATAATAACAATAATAACAACTCTCTACATGAGATGAAGTGGGGATTTTTCTCCCTTCATCCTTAAGGAAACCCCCTCTGCAACAGATTAAGGGAATAAACTCTCCTCAAAGGACAAAGAGTTTTTTTCCACCTTCACTCTTCACACCAACGGGAGAAAAAAATCTCTCTGTCCCTTGTGGAGAGATTTTTTCTTTTGTCTTTTTCCTTCAGTGACTGGTGGGGGACCTCTTTCCTCAAGGGACTAAGTGAAAAAAGTCTCCATCCCTTGTGGAGTTTTTTCCCTTAGTCACTAAGTGAGGGGGGAAGACAAGGGGGGGACCTTGAATGCACTCAGCCATCCACTCCTCCCTAGATGCTGTTCTTCCCCCTCATTTGCTAAGTCACAACATTTACAAGGGCTCCACACCGGAGGTGACTGGCTGCCTTTTCCTTACTGCCTTCAAGCCTGACTCCATAAGGGTGAGATCAGGAAGGCTAAGGCCCAGAATGAGCTGAGGCTTACAGTGAAAGCCAAAAATAAAAATTAAAAGAGTTTTTTTGGTATGTGCAGAACAAGAGGAGTGTCAAGGAAATGGTCTCCCCACTGGCTGGAGAAGATGGCAGATAGTGATGGAGAACAGGGAAAAAGCTGAACTGCTTTATTGCTATTTTAAACCTGTCTTTTTACAAAAGGAAAAAGTGGTCCAGCCTGTCAGGAGCTGCATCATGGGGGATGGAAGAGAAATGCAGGTCAAAATAGATAAGGAAGTGGTGAGAGAACACCTACCTGCTTTCAATAAATTCAGGTTGTTGGGGCCAGATGGATTACATCCCAGGGTACTAAAGGAACTGGCAGATGTGATCTCAGAAGCACTGACTTTAAGAACTCCTGGAGTACAGGGGCAGTGCCAGAAGATTGGAGAAGAGCTAGCATTCCAATCTTTAAAACAGGGAAAAAGTGGACCTAGGGAACTACAGACCAATCAGCTTGACATCCATACCTGAGAAAATCCTAGAAAAGATAATCAAGCAGTGAGTTTGTAAGGAACAAGGTGATTATTAGAAGTCAGCATGGCTTTGTTAAAAATATACTACCATTATGTGATATCTCTGTCTGTCTGTCTGTCATTCATTTATTTCTTTTGCAGATCAGAGCTTATACCCAACTTAAAATCTCAGGACTTTATCCTTCTGCTTATTGGTGTGGTCAGGCACTAGTTGATATCCCATTATTTTATATAATTCTTCTTCTTATGGTAGGAAGTTTATTTGTATTTCATCATGGAGTATATTTTTTTCCTGAGAAGTTTCTTGCTGTGGTAAGTTCTGTTTTACAGCAAATACATTTCCTATTTTTTTTTCATTTTATTGTTAATGCATTTGGATTTTAAACTGTCTCTCCACAAAAGTGGATAAGAATATCTTTACTATCTTTTTTTCACAATTGGAAACCATGTTATCAGTCAGTCACATATTGGTTTATCTTAAGAAGCAAAATTCCATACAGATGTATAGAATACTTTTCCAAAATTCTTTTTTTTTAAAAAAAAAGATCAATCATTGCTTGCTATGTTTGTTTGGTTCAAAATTAGAAGGGCTCATTTTAATAATGTATCTGTATGCCAAATCTAAGCCAGGATCTCAGGTTGTGTCTAGGGAAACAATAGAAGCAAAGGTAAAAATTTGCTATTATTGGAGATGGGTTACAATATTGTTCATGCAGACCTATGAGGTTCTTTACACAAGATACATTTTTTAAGAAGTGAAAACTCAGCATTGTTGCTAGAATTATTTTTTTTCACCTCCTCATTCTTTGCTAGGGAGCCATAGTGTCTGATGCATTTTACACATCCAGCCATTTTCATTAACAAGAGAATCCTCTCCACCTCTCCTATCTCAGTTCCTACAAATTTCCACAAATGCATATTTTCATCAGTGATTGCAAGAACAGTTTTGAAGAGGAATAGGACAGCTGAGTATATGCAAGGCATACAAGAACAGAAGAAAAGGAGGAGGAATTAAGGGTCCGAATGGCCTGCCTGTTAGGAAACTCCTCCATTAGAGGAGAGGTTGGCTTGTGTATTGTTCTAAAAGAAACCCACTAAGAATTCTCTTTTCACCTGCAGGTTTTTTGCCTTATCGGCTATGTACCATCAGTTGTTATATTTAATTATATTGTCTCATTCAGCTTTAACACCATTCAAAATACCAAAGAATTTTGGTCATTCATTTTTTCAGTGGTAAGTTAAAATTATTGATTGATTGATTGGTTGATTGACTTATATTGCTCATCCTTCTTACACAATATAACCCTGGTGGCTAACAACAATTAAACCTCTATAAATGTATGAAAAATGAAAAACCAGAACCCCACAACATTTTTTTAAAAACAGCACACTCCAGCCAAGGCATCGTAATAATCACACACACAATTACACGTGCTGGGTTAAACTCCTATCCCGGAGGAAGAACCAGGTCTTCATGGTCTTCTGGAAAGCTAAGAGGGTAGGGTCTTCCAGATCTTGGGGGAAAGGCTGTTCCAAAGGAGAGGTGCTGCTACAGGGAAGGCACACCTCCTAGTCCAGCCAGATGACATTGTTTAGTAGAGGAGATCTGGAACACACCCATCCTATCTGATCTGGCAGGACAGGCAGATATCCTCAGGTATAGCCTGTCCTGTAAATAACCTGGCCCATGCATGCAGGGCTTTAACGTAATAACCAACATCTTGAATTGCACCCAGAAGGAGACTGGGAGCCAGTGCAGCTCCCACAGCAGTAGTGTAACAAATGCAAACCTTGGAGCATCTAGAACCATGTGCACTGCTGTATTCTGGACCAGTTGAAGCTTAGGTGGCCTTCAAGGCAGCCCCATGTAGAGCACACTGCAGTACTGTAGATGGGAAGTGACTAAAGCATGAGTGCACATGGGCAGTGGCTCCCAAATTGTGCAAAAACTCTCCAGGGGAGTGCTACCCTGTTGCGAGTTAAAGATGACAACTCTCCAAATGCAGGGGGGTCCGAAAACCCAGAGCCATTTTGTGTTTCTAGTGTTGAACTGCAGCCAGTTCTTCCCCATCAAAACCTTATAGCCTCCAGGCACTGAGTAAGGACCTGAATGGCGTCACTTGTCCTGCCTGGGGTGGAGATGTACAGCTGAGGATCATCAGCATACTCTACCCCATGCCGCTGAATAATAATCAGAATACTCTACCCCATGCCGCTGTCAGGCCCAGCCCAAGAACAACGGTGAAACAGTCCAGTTGAGTAAAGTTCTCTTATTTGCTTACACCTTATAGACAGAATCTTGCCAGACTAAATCTGTACTACAGCAACCAGTGGATATACCCTGGGAGGTTCTAGGGAGTGGCTGTCCTGAACCTCTTTCGCTTCCCACACTCCCCTTGAGGACTGCATTGTCTCTTATTTCCTTTCCCCTTCTGGAATGCACCCCCTCCCTCCTTGATAGCCTTGATCTCCCACATCACCCTCCCCCTCGTAGATACATTCCATCACGCACCCTGTGGCTTCTCTCCCCCCATCCCCATGAATGCAGAGGAAAGAGAAGCTCTGCAGAAGAGTGCCCCGTCACTCTCAAGCCTCTAAGCCAGAAGTATACTATGATCAATGGTATTGAGAGCCACCAGGAAATCCAGGTTGGACACACCACCCCATCCCAAGCTCTTCAAAGGTCGACCATAACTGCATCTCAGTACTAGCCTGAACACCCACTGAAAAAGGTCCAGATAATCTGTTTCCTCTCCTTTCTCCAGGTTATTTAATTTGTTTTTCTCCACTTTCCTTAATTTACTAAACTATTAAGTTTTGAACCTGTGAAGGGGCTAGGGCTAGCTCTGCACCCTGAAATGACATTATGCATTGGCTACAACGTCTTTCTACCACGTATTTGATGCCATTCACTGGGGTCCTGGGATGCCACTGGATAAAAATAAATCACATAATTAATGCTTTAAATTTCCTTTTCTCTTTTAGGCTGCCTTGGTTTGTTCTGTTGTCATCGAAGTAGCTTTCTTTATGTGGTATTATACAGCAGCCGCTGTTCTTCATGTTTGTTTTTCTATTTTTATTCCCATCTATCCTCTTATTGGGTGTCTAATTTCTTTTATAAAGGTAGGCTTTCCATGGAATTGAAGCATTAAATTTATTTTTGGCATGTTCTAGGAGAATAAATTGACATAGATTAAATTACTGTGTGTTTGGATATATGCCTGTATGTTAATGAAATTATATGTCTATATGTATACATGTGTGTATTATTCACTTAAGATAAATACTGGATAAATATAAAATTGGAGACAACATAGGTGAAGAGAGAGACATTAATTTACATTGCAGGAGAAGTGGGAACAGAAAATATTAAAAAGGATGATCCTGTCTTCACTTTCAGCCGTATTTATGGTTTTTTCATTGCTCCATTGGCTGTCCTCCCCATCAGTGCTTAACAATATTGCAAATCATGCTTTGAAGTGCTTCCCAAATCTCTGGAGTAGATTTTGACAGTGTAAAGCTTTATGAGGTGGAAGTAATCATTCTCTCCACATTTCAGTGGCAAAAACATTTTACTAGAGGGTTAAATTATTTCCATCTTTTATGTTAAATATTCTTGGATAAGATTATGGTGCTGCTCCTTGCAAGCTGAGAATCAAAACATGAGAAGGTTACCTTCAGGTTTGAAGATCAGAACAAGACTCATATAACAAGTAATTTGGATACTACATTTAGTATCATTCCATTTCAATTAATATGAATTGCCACCATAATGCTTTTACCAATTTAAAATATCATTGCAACCAAATCAGGTAGTATAGAAGGGGGCTCTCTCACTGACTCTCCTGGATACTTCCTGAGCTTAGCCTCTCTCCCTAGCATTTTGTTATTGTCATCACTTCTTCTCACCATGGACAAGCCTGGAAGAAAGTTTTGTCATTTTCACAAATACTTTGTCATTAGCCATGGAAATCTGCATATATATATATAATTGTCAAGTCCTTCCCGTTATCATAGGGAATAGAAGTTGGAATAGCAAAAAAGTGGCCTGAGAGCTGAAAATGCAATCAAAATAAAAGATTTCATCTGAAGAAGACACAAAAAAATCAGGAACCTAAAAACCACCTTATGCTGAGTGAATGTTGTGTTCATCTAACTCACTGCTGTCTACACAGACTAGACTTATGGCTCCTCAGGATCTCATTCTAGTCTGCCTAGAAATACCAAGGATTTAACTTTTTTCCATATATTGCAAGTACTATAACACTGAGCTGTGGTGGTAAGAAGCAGGACTGTGTAGAGACTTTTTTTCAGGCTACCTGAAAAGAGTCACCTTCTTTCAGACCTCCTGGATGGGTCAGTTCCTTCCATCAGCCATGCCTTTTTTGAAGGTCATACAGGAGCCTGAAAAAAGATGTGACTGCTTGAAAGAGGTCCTGGTCTTGCCAAGGTTCTGAAAGCTTCCAAATCATTTTCAAATATTTTTCTGCACTGCCATTAAACAGACTATTATATTTTGTACTGAAGAGTATCTTACAGCTGTTAAATAAGTAAATCATCTTAGTCCTTCAGCTGTGATGGACTCTGCAGCTCAAAAGATGGATGAAAGAAAGATTCAGTCCTTATTGGATAGATACAGAAAGGAAGGAAATAATCTCAACGCTGCTGATGACAGAGAATAGTTTATAAAAACTATTATAAATTATCACTAGTTTATAAAAAGCTAGTCTAGTGAATTCAACTGTGACTGTAAATTCTACTGGTTTTGATAAGAGTAAAGCATGCTATATTTTCTTTATATATGAATGTGTTTCAGAGCTGATGTATAGAATCAAATAAATCTAGACAAAAATAATCTATTTACCTGTTTTGTCACTCTTTGCTTCTCCAAATGTATGAGTTATAATAATATAATCAAATTAAGAGCATCCTCTGAAAAACATTAGAAGAATTTAAAAATAAGAGTTTATTACCTTATTCACCTGGAATTCAGTCAAGATGGGAAGATATTCAAATAGTTTATTGGGTTCAGTAGTCATCCTAAGTTCCATTATTTAAAGTTTGTAGAGCTTGGCTTTAACTAAGTATTTATGTTTTGTTAGATAGCCCGGAAACTTGATAACAAGATGGAAAAACATTCAGAAAGATTGTTGATTTCAGTTATAGCGGTAAGCACCTTTTAAATAAAAGATCCAAGAGATCAGCTATTTTATTACACTTAGAAATAATAACATACTGTGTTGTTTATATTATGGTTAGCCTGTTTATAATTTGTGCAAAACTATGACACATTTAAAAGATTGGTTGAGCCACTCTGATGACCCCCCCCCCAAAAGTAATACATTATTTGACTTTACTGTGTTTTCAGAAGCATTCATTATTAATGGAATAAAAAAGCACATATATTCTGCTTTATTGCTTTAAATGCAGTATTATTATAATTATGTAAAAAAAATGAGTTATATTATGAAGGGAACTTAGGAAGTTGCTTTTGGACTTGGAAGGGGGAAGGAAGGCAGTACTCTTATGAGTTAAATGGAGGAACAGAGCTTTTCTTCAAGACTTTTTTATTAAGAATTATGGGATTTTCAGTCACCCTTGTTGGGCAATGTGTTCCAAAAATGTTTATTGCTTGGTCCTGAAGAGATGTTTCTAAAAAGCTGCTCATTTCACTGACGCTTAATTCTAACAACTGTATCTGTGCTGGTAAAAGTGATTTTATGTAGAGTGCCAGCATCGGAGCAGCAGGCTGGCCTTGCCAGTGCTGTATTTAAATATTATTGAAGAATATTGATTTTTTTTTGGTACGCTTCCCAGAGTTGCATTACTCAAGATGGGCGGTCTCATATAAAAGCTTTGAATAAGTACATAAATGAGACAAGATGGATGTCAGCCCTCCCAGGTAAACCAGACAGGAAACAAGACTAGATGAGTTAATTCTACTTTATTGTAATGCTGCATTAACAGAATCTTGCAAGTCTGAAAGTACAAATCTCCCGCCCTCCCTGTTTACTACCTGAGCAGTTAGAGTGGGTCTTTCCTAAGTTTCTCTGGCATTACTCTGTTATGGACTCCTTTCTCTTTTATCTGATCATTCCCTAGGTGACATCTCTCTTCCAAGGTCACCCTCATATTCCATCACATTGGAATATCTATTATTTCATTTTTATGTTTCTTAAATATGAAACAATTCTTGTGATGGTATGTGGGAATGACCTTGGAAGATAGGAGGAAGACCCGCAGCAAGATTGATTTTAGCCCTTTGAGGTAGCCCAGACAAGAAGCACAACCAGGAGCATAAGCGGTATCTTTATTGTAAGATTTCATTAAACAGAATCTTGCAAGACTGAGAGTATTCCTCCCCTCTCTTTTTAGTCTCTGGAAAACTAGGGAGAGTCCCTTCTGAAACACTTCCCATGCTTTTCCCCCACCTACGGACTGAGCTGCCTCTTACCAAACCGTTGCCTAGTTTGTGGGTCTTCCTCCTGCCTCCCAAGGTCATTCCCATATACCATCACAATTCTATATTCAGCTTTAAGATGGATGAAAAAAGTGAAATAATAGAATGTAAGATGGGCCATCAATCTGTTACTTCATCTTGTGCTATATTGGGGCAGAACAGAATTGTGTTAGTAGTTCATGGAATCAGGCAGGTTTATTTATGTATCTGATAACTTTATGAAGTGCATAGTTGATTTAACAGGAACCTAGGGCAAAAGATAATAAACAGCATCTTAGAAAAAATGCATGCAAGAATATAACCATAAATAAAATTAAATTTCAAAAGTTAAAATGTTAGAGAACAAGGTGAAACAATAACAAATAGCAATAAAAAACCAGAAGAAAAAATGTGCATCTAAAACCAAAATCTACCTTTTCCCCTTCCAGCTTGAGATGTATAACTACACTTCGGGTAATGACTGTAAAGTACTGGCAGTTCTGGGTCAAAGAAGACAGTCTTTCAAATATCCTGAACCCAAACAATTTAAGCTTTCTAAGTCAAAACAGCTACTAAATTTGTTGGGAAGAAAAGGCTAAGATGTTGTTTATTATTATTATTTTTAAGACTTTATTGAGCGGAAAAGGCTAAGATGTAGTACAGTGCATCATAACTATTCAGCTGATACAATGAATTCTTTTGTAAAATATTCTACCATAAGCAACTGGCATTCTAAGCGGCTGTTTTCAGTTGTCTGATTCAATTGTACTTGCCTATTTATTGTACTTGCTTCTAGCAAAACTAAAGTTGTTTTAATGTGGTTTTTTCCCCTTTCATATTAGCCATATTTGCAGTGCATAATTTGGCTCTTTCTTCTGCGTTATCTTGAAATGAAGTGTGGGGGCAGGTCAGTGAGAGAGGATCCATTTTTCAGGTTGGTATATCACTGATTTCTTTTTAAAATTTAATATCCTAATACCAAATTTCAGTAGGAAATGATAAATTTTAACTAGCTTTTGAAGAATATTTTTATCAATCTTTTTGTCTAAATAAATAAAAATTTAATGCTTTAATTTAGGATCTCAGATTTACTGCTTAGAAATCTATATGTACTTACCCTTGAATCTAATCAAATAATTTTTATATTAAAGGGGAACAGAAAAAAAATATTACTTAACTGTAATATTGAACTAGTATTAAAGAAAAAAAAGACTGGAAAGGATATTCAGTTTCTTGCACTGAAACTTGGATTCTTTATTAAAACCCAAAATATAATTCCAAGGAAAACACACATTCTTAGATATAGAATAAAGAATGTGCACGTTAGTCTTACTTGCAGACTATGAAAGGATGGCTGTTTCAAAAATACAGGTAGTCCTCTGTTAACAATGGCAATTGGGACCAGAATTGCTGTTACTAAGCAACATAGTCGTAAAACATGACATGACGTGACCATGCTGCTTAGCGATAGCAATTCCAGCACTCCCAGTTGCCATCATTAAGCTAATCACTATGGGTTGTTAAAGTGAGGACATCACATGGTCACCATTTGCGACCTGCTGACTTTGCTTGTTGCAAGCCGGGAAAGAAGGTTGCAAGTGGGGACTATGGGGATGCTGTGATGGGCAGAACTCTGAGGACCAGTCATAATTACCACTGGTTCAGCACTGTCGCAAGTTTGAACAGTCTCTGAACGAGTGGTTGTTAAGCGAGGACCACCTGTGTTTATTTAAAGAACATTTACCAACATTTTTAAACACAGTTCTCTTCCCCAGTCCTTTGGTAATATATTTGCGATTGCCTTCTGTGGATCCTCTGTTTTATGAATTTTTTAGTTGATGAATCTGCAGATATCCTTGTGTTGACGAGCATTCCTTCTACTGCTCCATGTGAATTAATGGGTGTTATCATTTATTTTCATATGAGATCCACCTTCTCCTGACCCTCTCCATTGACTATCTTTTATTGAACAAAACAGCCTCCTAGACTTTAATGTAAAGGATGTGGCCTGGGAAGCTCTTTCTTCTAGTTGCTGCTTATAGTATTCGTGATAGATGTTTCAGCAAGGGGGCAGACTTGCAACTATAGCTTTTCTTCCTGTTGTGTTGGATTGTTCCTCACATCATGGCATCTTGTGTCAGGTTCAGCCCAAGAACAACAACAGGGGAATCCAATACAGTTCAGTTCCTTTATTAGCTTGCACCTAATAGACAGAATCTCGCTAGACTAAACCTATGCTAAAGCAACTAGTGGATATACCCCGTGAGACTCTAGGGAAGAGTCAGCCTTCTCCTCTTCGCCTTCCCAGACTCTTGTTGTGGGCTGAGGAGGCGCTTGCTCTGGAATGTCTCTCCCCCCTCCTGACAACCTTGAACTTCCATTCCAGAATCTTCCCCGCTCATGCTATCCATTACATCTTGGAACCTTTTCCAATTAAGAACGTGCTAATTTGAGTGCACTTACAGCTGACATATCTAATTGTTAAATATTAGACGGCACATTTTCCTGTTAATTTTGTCTGTTCAAAGGGCCATGGTAGAGAATGAATCTATTACCTATTTTCAGAACACCTGTGAAGCTCAAGCCCTGGAAACTCCCAGATGTGCCACATGATGAGAATGAGGATGAAGATGTTACAGCAGAGAGGTTGAGGGTCAAAGCTTGGATAACTTGTCAGAGTTGTGAAGAGGTAAATCTTCCCATTCTCTCTTAGCACTCTCATTATTGCCATGGCTCTTGATGCAAACTAGCATGGAAAAGGGTAATTTGCATAGGCATCTGTAAACAGCTGATGGGTGATAGTTTTTCTGAATCTAAAAAATCAACCTGTATTAAAATGACAGAATGTTTATTGAAGTGATAGGCCTGATTTTCAGAGACTGATTTATCCTGTGAAACAATCCAAATTATTTTTCCTCTGTACAGTCTGTTCCGTTTATGATACCTTCTGACAAAACCTCAGAATACTGTGGTATATGAACTGACTTTGAATTGAAACTTCAATCATTTCTACAATAACAGTCCTCCAGTCCCATCATTACATAGTGGCTACAGGACTGTCTTCCAGACAATGAGACTTTTTGTCCCTAAACTATTCTGATTGTAATTTAAAACCCAGATGATATTTCTCTAGGCCAGTATTTCTCAACCTTGGCAACTTTAAGATATGTGGACTTCAACTCCCAGAATTCCCCAGCCAGCATGCCGGCTAGGGAATACTGGGAGTTGAAGTTCACATATCTTAAAGTTGCCAAGGTTGAGAAACACTGCTCTTGGCTGTTCCATTCATTATGATGTTTGCAGAAACTGGGTCTCTATGAGGACAGGCATGATTACATTTTGTGGAAACCTAAGCCAGCCTGGCTTGTTCCCTGTCACCATGTTACTTTGCACCTAAACATGTCCTCCTTCCTCTCCAAGAAAGATAAAAACAATTTGTTGTTTCTTGTGCAGAATGTTATGGTGTGTTTCTCCTGCTGCTATACATTTCTGATGTTGCCATGCCAGGAGCTCTACATTTTAGCTCCTTTGAGATCCACTGTACAATAGTACAGCAGGAATTGGGAACAGGAGGTGCTGTCTACCCATGATTGCTCAGACTATACCTCTTAGGGGCAGAAAGCATGACCAATTTGGGAAACATCATAATTATGTCTGTCCCCCATACAACATCAAAAGAATTATTTTTGTAAGATGTTAGGGGTGTGTGTGTGTGTTAGGTGGGGGGAGTGTTAATAGTAACCTCATGTTAGGTAGATACCCATCCCCCCAAAATCTAGAAGTGTTTTATGTATGTACATTCATTTTTGTGTTCAAAATAGGAGGGATCCAGGTTACCGATTGAATGAGTTTTTGTCCATTTAAAGGAACATTTTTGCATTGTATATTCATTCTAGCTCAGATATAAGCTTTGTGTTTGTTTTTTTTTAATTAGAAACCAGCAATTTTAGTCAGCTGCTTGCACAAAGAATATGATGAAAAGAGTGATTTTCTCCTTGGAAGAAAAATAAAGAAAGTGGCAACTAATCGTGTTTCATTTTGTGTAAAAAAAGGTCGGTGTTTAAATTATTTATTGTGGAATCAATATTAAAAAAATAAAATGGATAAACTTGCCAAGCAAAAACTGCAGATTCTGGCTTTTTTCTTTCTTAGGGGAAATACTGGGAGTGTTAGGCCCAAATGGAGCTGGGAAAAGTACACTAATAAATATTCTGGTGGGAGAAGTTGAACCAGCTTCAGGCCAGGTAACTGATTCTAACCATATCTTTTACCAGTTTTTGCAGCTAAACTTTATAGGAATTCTCATCTAAAAGAGATCTTGTAGTTCAGATAGTAATTCTTTCTGGATTGATAACATGAATGTCTCATACTGAGATTGCATATGCTTTATTATATATGATGAGTGATGAAAGAATAGCATTGGAGGTATATTTGTTACTAGTGATGTATCGATTGATGGGTATATCTCTTCCTGTGAGCTCCTTCATATAGTCCTCTTTCTGTGATAATTATAGACTATGAACTGAATAAAAATAAATAAAATGACCTGACTACAAAAATGTGTGCTTAAACCAAGTGGAATTGGGGAAGGGAGGGAAAGTAAATGGCTATATCTTGGAGTGTATTCATATATATTATTTTCAGAAACGTCCCAAATTCCTAAATCCCGTTTGGAATAGGAGAGCTATCTAGACAGACAGACACAGACAGCCCTTTTCTTTTTATATATCACATTCGTAACCTACCTTTCTTCTAAGGAGCTCCAGGTGGCTTGCTTGCAGTCACCTCTCATTTTATATTGAGGGCAGCTACCCTATAAAATAGATTGGCCTAGAATCTACCCAGAGAGCTCCCTGGAAAAGCGGAAACTGGAATTTTGACCGTCTCTGTTCAGTAGTCAAATTGCTACACCATACTAGCTAAAGAGAACTAAAATCCTTGAGCTAATATATCTTATTATTATTTCAATTAAGCTTTTCATATAATAACTGTTAAATGTTTCTGGTATATTAATTGGAATCATCATCTGAAAATAGTGATATATCTACAGGTGCTGATGGGGGACTTTTCTTCAGGTGATAATAATGAAGAAGATTCCATGAAATTTGTGGGGTACTGTCCACAGACAAACCCACTTTGGCCTGATATCACATTACAGGAACATTTTGAAATATATGGTGCCATCAAAGGAATGAGTGAAAGTGACTTGAAAGAAGTCATAAAATGGTAAGACTTTCATTTTGATAAGAGAAGATTAAGAGAATTAATGAAGAAGAAAAGGATCAGGGGTTCTGATTAGTAACACTGCTTTTTAATAATATTAGGAATGGATCTTGGGGGGAAATGGACATTGAAGTATAAGAAAGAAATGAAAGAAACTAGAGTGAATGTAGGAAAAGAAAATCCTAGAGTCCAGTATGAAAAAGTATTAGAAGATAGATTTATCTTCCAACAGAATGAATGGAAAACAGACATGAAGAAAGTGAATGTAGACGTTGCTTGGAACAGAGCAAATTATTTTATTAACTGCCTCAGGAGTGCGTGCGTATAGATTAATGGGAACTATGAAGAGAGATGCTTGGTGAACTGATGAAGAGAAAGAGGCTATGAATGAGAAAATGCATGTGAGAGAATAATGGCTGGAATGAGGGGAAAAAGAAATTTGCAAAGAATGCAATCGAAGAGTAAAGAACCATTAAGATTAAGAGACAAGGAAAATGTAGAGCAATTAGGATGGACATAAAATACTGTTTTGGAAGTAGATGAAAAATGCTAACCAAGGAGCCTCCAGCAGAGTGAATGGAATTAAGAATAAGACAATGAAGTGGAATGGAATGGAATGGAATGAAATTAAAAGGAGCAAAATTGAAGTGATGGAATGCTGGAAGGTGTTTTAGAAATTTGTGTGGAATTCATGGAGATATGTCATAGAATAGAAGTGAAATTAATGCTATAAATATTGGTGTCCAAGAAAAGTATGATAAAAAGAAAGTCATTAATACTATGAAAATGTTGAAGAATGGTAAGGGTAAGGCTGCAGGTGTAGATGATGTAACAGAAGAAATATTAAAATATGGATGTGGTTTGTTTATGGAGTGGCTGTGCAAATTATTTTGTGTGTGTGACAACTGTATCCATGCCTGGCATGTAGAGGAATGCTGTTATTGTCCCACTAGACAAAAGGATAGGTAAGCAGAATGAATGCAAAAACTATAAAGGGATTAGTTTGCTAACAGTGCTGAGGATGGCATTTGGCGAATTCTAATTAAAAAGCTATAAGAGCAAAACATAGGAAGTTGAGTGTATCTTCTGTGTATGTTCCAGCAGCAGGCATGCAGACCAGGTATTGCCTCTTAGTGGGTCACTAAGAAAACTTTGGATGTGAAAAATCCAATGTATGAATGTGAGAAGCTTATTGTATGTTCTCTGGTTCATGATAATGTGAATCAGTTTGTACATGTTTTGCACAAATATGGAGTTGAAGGTTAGTTTCTGAATGTGATAACAGTAAGGCATGTGTGAGAAGAAGTGGAATGCTTAGCAAACGGTTCAAAACTGAGCATGGAATAAGAGAAGAATGTTTAAATGTCCCCTTGGTGGTGGTTCAGTGTGTTTATGGATAAATATATAAGGAATGCTCATGGTGATATTAAAAATAAATTGGTTGTAGATATGAATGCTTGTGTACTTTTGTATAAAAATAATGTCATGTTGGCTAAGAATCTGAATGATTTGCAGCAAACGTTAGACTGTATAATGCAATTTTACTTTAATTTTTGTCTATCCTATTTTTTCTTACATTGAGAGAGTTTAGTCATATGGAGAGTATGAAGGAGAATCAAATTGCAAAATAAATATATGAAGGAAAAACAAATGTGTTGAGAGGAAGAAGCCTAAAGAAGTTGTGGTTGGATATAGTTGATATTCTCAAAAAGAGAATTGCAAAGTTTAAATGACAAAAGGCTATATATGAAGCAGTGTATGGAAGTGGTGGAAGCAAGAATGTTTGCAGTGAAGGACAGGCATGGAGACATAGAGTGAATGTGTTGGTATAACCTAGATTTACATGGAGTGACTTTTTTCTTTTCTCCTGTTTGTAATTTCTTTTGTTATTAATGGTTTTATTTTCACTTAACATTGCATTGCTTACCCTGAAATGTAATAGCAGTACAGATAGATGGATTTGCATGTATGTATTAATAAATGTATATGCCCACTATCTGTAGGTGTTTGCCTTGAGTTTACTGATGATGATAATAATAGAGAGGAGAAATAAAATATTTTTTCCTTGCTAGCCCTCTTTTTGTCTACTCCATAGGGGTCTACATCTGAATCAGGTAATTCGAATAAGCAAATCACTTTGAAGTGATCAGAGAGTTTCTGCCTTCCTTCCATTGAGGTTGCAAAAGCGGCAAGAAAGTACAGTATCTGGAAAATTGTCAGGAATAAATAATACTTTCAATGTACTAAATACTGTACCATCACTATCAAGAAATAATGGAAATTTATTTGAAGTCATAAGGAAATAAGTTCATTATGGATTGGTTTTTCTGATCAATACTAATAGAGAAAAATAACTCATTAATACATGCTAAACCTATCATCTCTGCTCTGCAGCTTTATTGGACAGTTGTCAGCATGATCTGTTGTTAAAACTGCTTATGGGGAAATCTCACAAACCTAATTAGCATAGTGAAAACCATCATAGCATATGCTGAGAAGTTCTCTATATTGCTTTTTTACATTGTTTACAAGTGTAATATCCTTTCAAGACTAGAAAAATGTGTGTGTTTGATTTTTTGCAGCATCGCCAGTGCACTTGACTTTAAGGATCAGCTACCGAAAAAAATAAAGAAACTTGGAGCAGGAATCAAAAGAAAGGTTTTTGGTTTCGTTTTGTTCTGAAATGGTTAACTTTCTAATGCTTGCTATAGAGAATAACTAATAATGGCATAAACATTTGACTTTGCAAGCAGAGAAAAATGCTTTCCCCGAACTTTTTGCCATGACCAGTATGAATTATAGGATTGTATCCCAAATATCTTTTTTCTCTGGAGGAATTTAACTAAAACTCCCATCATGTCATTTAGTAGCTGCTGTCTCCTCTTTTACCTGTGTTCCCTTACATAAAATGAAACTTGACTTTTCTTTGAAAGTGGGGGATGTAGAGAATCTCCTTCAGAGTTTTGGAAGATTTGACTTCAATTTGTATGGATGCAGTGCATCTTGAAGTGAGCATTTGTTTGCTAGAGTAAATAGCCATAATTGGTGTGTCCCCCCCCCCTGTCTCTTTTTTTAGCTGTGTTTTGCCTTAAGTATGCTTGGCAACCCCCACATTACTCTACTAGATGAACCATCTACTGGTATGGACCCCAAAGCAAAACAGCACATGTGGTAAGTGTCTCCAAGTGACACAGAGAATATATTTAGCATGAAATCACAACCATTTATTTACTTTAAATATATCCATCCTATTGCATAGTAGGTCAGAATGTGCAGTAGGACCCTCTCTATAGCCTTTAAAGGGATTTTACTCTTGGTAAAAGGTAACTTAGGCATAACAAACATGGTGAAAAGACAATGCTCCAAACAAAAACAAAAACAAAAACAAACATACTGGAAAATTGTAGTCCAAGAAGCAGAAAAAAAGAGGCCTCCGCTCCCTCCCCATCTGTCTCTATATAAACATCTGGTATAACAGGTCCCCTAATGGTCTTCCTATTTTGGGGCACTTTCAAAGCAGCTAGCAGCAAACAATAAAGAACCCCTCCTACCTAACGTCTGTGGTCAACCCTCTTTGCTTTCTTTCCATTTGAGGGTGGTTCTGCAAGAGTGCTGCCAGGGTTGGCTTTACTTCATGCACACACATTGTCTTTTTAGAAGGAATGGAGAGATAATGCTGTAGTGCCAGATTGGATGGCACCCAACGCTGTGATCAGGGAAGGCACAAAGTAGCTCTGAGAAGGAAGGCATCAGAACATAAACCTCTGTACAGATGATAAAGGGAGCTATGGTTCTTCTCTTCATTCTACATGGAAGACCTGCTGGATTCACTGATGGAACAGAATCTGTTCTCTAGCCCTGAAATATAGGAAAATATAAAATGGCAACATCAGCAACATTTAAAATAAATACATCTTTTTCTTAATTTCCAGATGGACAGTTTGGAAGGCTGCAGAGGTTCTACAAGAGTAATCAAGAATTTCCCCATTGCTAGCATAGCTTCCATCTCTCCATCTGTTGCTGCTGCCATCCTGGCTCACCTTTCTCAGCCACCATTTGCCTCCTTAGTCATCTTTGTCTTACATATATTTGAGAAGCATCTCAGATGGCAGATGTCTTGATTCAATTTCATGGATTCATGTAAAATCATGGTTTTTAAGATATCACAAGACTTAGTGTTTGTTTAAAGTGAGCTGCTATATTTTTCCCTTGAGAAACATTGCAGCCCAAGTATATTATATCCATTGGCTGCCTTAGGCTCAGAAACAAACAAGTTTTAAAAAATAAAATATGGCTAGAGGATACTAATGTTAGATGGACTTACTGTTGGCTCTTTTACCTCACTCAAAGAGTTCTTGTTAATGGCTATAGCTCAGATTAAAGGAGAGTATTCAGTAGATTGCTTTTTAAAAGCAATAATTTCGATGTGGGAGTTAAGGCTATATATCTCACAATTGAGAATAAGTGAGGTAAAATATTGGTGGGAGTTTTCTGTAAAAACACATTTGATTTGAGATCGGGAATATTTCACAGCCTCTGTATCAAAGGAAGTAGCATCTCTTCTGGTACAAAATAATCTGTTGGATGGGCTTCCAGAAATGACCTCAGAAGACCATTAACAGAATGTGAACAAAGAATATATGTATTACTATGGAAGAAAAGGATATACTTCAAAAATACATAAATTATGCACATTCAGAAATTGTAAATGCAAAATGTTTGAAGAAAATATGAGAAATTATGAGAGAAAAATACTAGAAGACTAATAGAAATTAGAATGAAAAAAACTATTCCTAGATTCCCATTCATCAGTTTTGCTGTAAGATTTTACATTTGGTAGCTCACATCACAGTAGTTAAAATTTCATAATGAAAACAAGTACAAATAAATGTTGGAGAGGTTGCCTCCAATATGTCTAAAAGTCAGTAAACTCAGGGAAATAGTATTTCAGGAAAAATCACTATTAATGAAAACTAGAGAAAACTTAATGTTAGGCCTTTCATCATTATCTTCTGGTAAGAATATAAATCTGAACAGTTAAGCTCTATTTATTTTATTTTTTATTTAAATAAAAATAAATTATTTATTTGATTTATTTTTTAATGGCTGCTAGATTAATAATAGTAAAATATTGATAGAAGAGGCATCTAAAAATTGGTAGGATAAAGAATGGTTTCTTAATGGAAAAATTAACAAATTGAAACCACTTGAAGGAAATAAAGGAGAGATTAAAGCAAGGACAATAGTAAATATTAAAATTTATTATGTATTATAAGTTATTATACGCTTGTGTGTGCGTGTGTACTTTGAGTCAAGTCCCTGCACTTTTCTTGCCAATGTTTTTCGGGAGTGTTTGCCATTGCCTGCTTCCTAGGGCTGAGAGAGAGTGACTGGCTCAAGATCACCTAGCTGGCTTTGTGGCTAAGGGATTAGAACTCATGGTCTCCTTGTTTCTTGATGCTTTAACCACTACACCAAACTGGCTTTATCTATATCTATCTATCTGTATTAACACTATAATATTTAATATTGTCCTTGCTTTGTAAGATGTTAAAATTTATTGATTTGAATTTGTTAAAAGTTACTCTTTCTATAGCTATTACAATATAATAATAGTAAATTGCTAACTGGTGTGGTGGCTGATGCAGTCCAACAGCACCTAGTTGAAAACAAGCTCTTCCCATCTGAGCAGAAAGGAAACCACCCAAACAGCAGAGGGACAAAACATCAGCTCCTAATTGAAAAGATGATTTTGGAAAACTTTAAGAGAAGGAAGACCAACTTGAATGTAGCTTGGACTGATTACAAGAAGGCATTCAACTCCCTGCCACATGATGGGATAAGCAAGTGCCTAGAAGTACCAGAAGTCACAGAAACATTAGAACCTTTGTGCAAAGATCAATGGAAGACAGAGTTGCTGGTCAACGGTGATAGACTGGGAGAGGTTAACATCAAGAGAGGAATCTTTCAAGGAGTCTCACTATCACCACCACCGTTTGTCATTGCATTGATTCCTCTGTCAACAATATTGAACAAGTCAGGCCATGGCTACCAAACATCAAAAACATCTGCCAGGTTACATGGATGACCTGAAGCTGTATGGAAAAACACCACCTGAAATGGAATTGCTGCTTAACACTGTCCAAATATACAGCCAAGATATTACAGTGGAGTTTGGACTGGACAAATGTGCCACCCTGACCATCAACAGTGGAAAAATAGTGAAAACTGAAGGAGTCAAGATGCCCAATGGCATTGCAACTCATAGTATACAGGGCTACCCTTGAAAAACATTTGGAAGCTTCATCTGGTTCAGCACGTAACAACCCAGGAATTATGGGTGCATCCAGATTTGCCCATGTAATACTTCTACTATGGGAGCTGCATTGTCTATTGCTTAGCTTCCAAGTGCAATTAAAGATGCTGGTTATCACTTTTAAAGACCCACATGGCTCAGGGCTTAAATATCTCTGAGGCTGCCTTCTCCAGATTTAATGTGCCTGCCTGATACAATAAGAGAGAGCTTTTTGAATATCCCTGGCTGAGAGAATATTATCAGCAGGGATCCCATTATCAAGCCTTCTCAACAATGGCCCCTCTTCCATTCTTGTGGAACAGCCTACTCCCTGTTTTGGGGACCCCCCCCCCAATTAAGCTTCCAAGGAGTCATAAAACATGGCTGTTTAAGAGAACATTTAGAGACATATGAGAGTTATTCTATCCATGAATGGTAGTGCAACTGCTTGCTATGTGTAATTGTAATTGTTTTCTTTTTTTAATTGGCTTTAACTCTGAGTTTATTGATTTGCTGTAAGCTGCTCAGAGCCTTTTGGAATTGAGGAACATAGAAATCAAATAAGTAAATAATACTCCTTGTCAAAGCCATCACTTGTTTATCCAGGGAAAGTTGAGGATCAAAGATCATTCCCAGACTTTAAACCTACTCTTTCAAGGGGAGAGCAATGCTATCCAAAATAGGCAGAACCTTATTTCTTGATTTCCTTACCAGTAGCAACTTCATTTAGTCTGGATTTAATGTCAGTTTGTTCTCCTTCCTTGCTGCAGGTTTAGTTTTGGGAAAGATTAATAGGGTGCCTTACGCTCATCAAATGGGACTGTATAGACAATGATATAAAGAACAGTTGGCCTAGCAGTAGCACTTTTTCCCTGAGTAACTGTTATGTTTGATAGGAAAGCAATCCGAGCAGCCTTTAAAAATAAAGAGAGAGCAGCTATTCTGACTACTCATTATATGGAAGAAGCAGAAGCTGTGTGTGATCGAGTGGCAATCTTGGTGTCTGGAAAATTGAGGTACCTTCTCTAGGAATTGGGGCATTTGGGAAAAGAAATCAAATTTACAATGAAAACTAACATAAAGATTTTTACATGAAATTTATTTTTGCCTGCTTTTCTCTTCTTCCTGTCCCAAACAACTGATAGGTGCATTGGGACAGTTCAACACCTCAAGAGTAAATTTGGCAAAGGATATTTCTTAGAAATGAAATTAAAACACGTTCCAGATATACAGAAGAAGGAACAGCTTCAGAGGGCAATTTTGCGTATCTTTCCAAATGGAAGACCTCAGGAAAGGTAAAAGGCTGTTTTTGCAAGTCAAGTGGGTATTAAGTGATTCCTTCCTATAATAGAGCTGCCTTATACTCAGCATAAGGATCAGAGAGAATAATGGATGACTGGCTGGCAACATGCCTGGTTACAGTGGTGCTTGATTCGCTCTAGGCAAGTGTTTCTCAACCTTGACAACTTTAAGATGTGTGGAGTTCAACTCCCAGAATTCCCCAGTCAGCATGTCCACACATCTTAAAGTTCCCAAGGTTGAGAAAGATTGCTCTAGGCCCTTCCCATCAGCTAATCTAATCTGTCCCAGCTAGCTAAAGTCTTGACTTCAGAGTTTTAACCAATCCAAAAATTTTTCATATAGATGTAATTTTAGAAGCCCAAGCTTTTAGTACAGATTCAACAGTTAATGTAGCAAACAAAGTTCATTCTATGGGCAGTTTTACCAATTGAAAACAGTGATTTTAGGAATTAAAGTTGCCATGGAATGCTTAACTAGTAATTTTAAAGTAGATCTTTTTCCTATTAGTTGATGATAATAACTTAACACCAAGTTACATACAGTGGTATTGATCGCAGTTCAATTATGATATAGGCTTTAAACCAAGTATGTGTACTATCTAGGTTTGTGCAAAATATTCCATCTCCAGAGATGGAATGTTTAGGAACTCTGAATCATTTTTTTCAATCTATGGACTATGCTGATCCAGCTGTAACATGGTCTGTTCCAAACATGATATGGCCCTGAAAGAAGCTGGTTTGGTGTCCAGAGGAATCTTCCGAAGTTCACAGAACATTCTGTCTCCAGAGATGATACATCTTGCCTATATAGTTCATATTTACTATTACCTGTAATCATGCCTTTTCTTTAGTATGTATAATAGAAACAAAATCTAATTACTAGAGTCTTAATAATAAATATGATGCCATATGTATATAATATACATGTCTTTGTTTTATAATTTTTATATGCCACTCCAATATTACAGGACTCTGAGTGGTACAGAGCAAGAAAAAACATAATAAACAATTTGCATAAAAAGCATAATCATACTGGTAATTAGAATAAGACTTCCTTATAGCTTTTAATTTCTCATCCCTTGTAATTAGTAGGTTGATCACATGGATTTAAAATGTTATTCTCTGTATAGGGATGGACAGTCTTTTCACTAGGGTTAAGAGAGTTAGAGGCTGGCATCTGTATGTACCTGTACAGTCATTCACCACAGGACTAGTGAGGATCATTTCACAGTTCCATTCTTCATTGCCTGTTCCTCTTTAGTTTCCTATTTTAATACTCTTTAAGTATCTATGAACTTACTTACAAACTCCTTTTTATTGTTATAGCTGAAATTATGTCTTTAGACCTGTTGTTAACCTTTTAATGAAGGCTGTTTTACTTTTAGAAAGTTTTATCTCAACTGCTGCTAATAATTTGACTGTGTTTATAGCCTTAATCTTGTATCCTTAAAGCTTGTTTTCATGACTTCGCTAAATGAAGCAAGTTGAATGTTACAATGTGGGCTTCCTCTAACAAATGAGAGAAACTTCTGAAACCTTAAAAGAAGTGGTAAAGTTATTTGAAAAATAAAGTGTTCACCAAGTGTAATTTAAAGCTGACCTCGGGGAAGATATGAGAGAGCTGTTAAGGAAGAAATGTGGACAAGAAATTATACAGTCCAGAGATAGAAGGAAGCATGAGAAAGAAACTCAAATAACCTAGCCTCAGTTTTGTTTAGTATATGATGCAACAGAGAGAAAGCCTTGGAGAGGCTTTCAAGATCCCTGGAATCTCTGTAGTGTCAGTTTCTTTACCTGGTCCTCTTCAAAGGGCTGCCACCAGGCCAGAAAAGGCCTCCTCCACTCAGACTGCAGAAACTTTGGATAATTATTTTCATCACCTGCAAGAGACAAAGCAAGCTCTGTTTTAAGCTGTTGTTCATTTTCAAACCAGGACTCCTCAACAGCTTTTCCCCATGTTTTTGTTATTAGCATCATCTACCACTGAACTGCAGAGTGTACTGTCTCCTAGCTCTACCCTTTCACCTAAGGGCTTGGGACATTTTTTCTTTAACAAAGTGGTGGATATTGCCCATTCATTTCCATCCACAAGCTGTCTTCTGCTATTTTTTAAAAACATCTATTCCTTCTGCATTAAAAAACTCCAGTGATCTCTTTTAATACGAGTTCCCCTCTTGCACCCTTTCTCTTGCACCTTTATCCTACTCTTCTGCCTCTTTTTTCTGATCTGTATTCTGTCCTGCTGAACTTTTCTTTAATCACTGGTAGTTTTTCAGACTCTTTTAAGCACGATGTTCTTTGCCCTTTGTTAGAGAAATCTTCCTTGGATCTTTCTGTTTGCTCAGGTAACTAGGCTGGGTCTCTGCTTTTTGTCATCAGAGGTTTGTGAGAGAGTATCCTCCCACAATTCTTTATTGTCTTCTAATGGTATTTTCAATCCATAACAATCAGGATTTCAGCCAGGCATTCAACTAAGAAAACACTTTCTGAAACTCTGAATGATATTTCAGTGTCCTAATCCTAGCATCTTATGCTATTGTTGGTCCTTTTGGACCTGATAGCAGCATTTGACAGACTTGACTAATGGAAATTGTTGTTTAGATTATAGGTAGTCCTGACTTAATGATAATTTGTTTAGTGACCTTTCAAAGTTACAACACTAAAAAGTTACTTACGGCTGGTCCTCACACTTATGACCATCGCAACGCAATTGCCCAGTCATGTGATCGAGATCCAGGCACTTGGCAGCCAGCTCACACTTATGACAGTTGCAGAGTCCCGTGGTCATAAGATCACCATTTGCAACCTTCCCAGCTGGCTTCCAGCAAGCAAAATCAATGAGGAATTGCATGATTCGCTTAATGACCATGTGATTCACTTAATGACTACCACAAAAAAGTCATAAAATCTGGTGTGGTCACATGATGCTTCGCTTAACAAATTTTCTGGTCCCTGTTGTGGTTGTTAAGCGAGGACTACCTGTACGGTTCCTGAGCATCACTGGCAATGCACTTGATTGATTTAAATCTTACTTGTCTTCTCCTTCCTCTGCTACATTGCATGGTGGATTACAGTCCCAGCAATTTCCTTTTATATGGGGGGTCCTTCAGGGATCAGTCCTGGGTCCAATTTTACTTATCCTTTATGCCATTTCCTTGAGTTCCCTGATTTAAAACCAGGGTTTTCAATATCATTGATATGCTAACAGTGCTTAGTCTATTGGTCTTTTGTGACCCTTGATGACAGTGCATAGCTAATGTCTTATTAACATTTCCTCTTGGATATCTTCCCATCACCTTGTTGAATATGCATAAGACAGATCATCATGTTTGGCTAGATTGTCCTTCCCATCCTGTGTTGTGTCTTCCCTTATTTGTCTCCAGGGGTCTTGGGTGGTCCCAGTTTCTTTACTGAGAGCCTCAAGGTCTTGATTGACAATCATCTGACTTTATTTGTATACTTATTTATCAAATCTTTATAGCCTCCCATCTCATGGCACCCGATCTTACAGCAAGGGTCACTAATTTCCATTTGATGAATAGCTGTAGGCATGGGGTAGGGAATGATGGAGAAAACTGTAGCTTTATTAGTACATGCTACGTTGTTTCACACTTAGATAATTGCAGTAGTCTCCTGGCAGATGTTCCTCTCTGCATCTCAGATCTTAGTCTAGCACAGCGCTATTTGTGATGATCTGGACCACTCCCACTAGTCTTATATCCTATTGGACCACAGGGCTCTTCACTGGCTACCTATTTGAGCCAGAGCCCAGTTTAAATCATTGGTGCTTGTATTTAGAGCTCTCTGATCACACATTCCCCAGTATCTGTCTTATTTTCTTCTGCAATCCTTTTTGCTCCTTACTTTCCTTGACAGGACCTTCCTTCTATTCCTCCCTCCAGGGTCATAGTCTCTGGGTTCTTTCAGGAACCTGGTTTGCAATTCTGTAATCAGCTCCTTCTTCGTCTTCATCTCTGTGGAAGTTTGTTGGCCTTTAAAAGGGGTTTAAAAGCTTTTTTATTTGACTAGTGAGTTAGTCTAGGGCCTGGTTGTCCCATCTGGTTGTCATTAATCTTGGCAGTTACCAGCTTTATTTTAATTACAGATATACTGTATACATGCTCAGTTGTATCACAGTGTTTTGTTTGTCTCAGTTGTTAATATTGGTTTACTGGTTTGGCTGTTAAGTTGTGAATTACATTTATTATATAAAATTTTGTAATCACTGTGTCTTTTTGATTTGTTCCATGCCTCAGTAAAAGTGTGTAATAAATAATAATAATTATTCATAAATACATAAAACAGAGGTAAAACAATATATCTATCAGGGATGTCCATAGGCAGGATCAACACTGTCAAAATGATGGGCGTGACTAGATAATTGCACATACCTGTTTTTATGTGTGTACAATGTGCAGTGCATGTTAAAAGAGGCCAGGGTTTCAGTTGCTGGTTGCACCTGCCAGTTGGATGTCATTGACCCTCCTGCACAGCCCTGGGGTCTGATCAACTCTATAATACATCACACAAAAGGACCTAAATCCTCTAATATTACTCAAACTACTTGTTTTGGAATGTGCTGATGCCTTTTTGTTTGTTTGTTGCAGTTTTAACTCAATTTTATCATATAAAATCCCAAAGGAAGATGTCTACTCGCTCGCCCTGTCTTTTTCCAAACTTGAGGAAGGTGAGGTAATAGATTACTAAGTGAACTGATAATGTTAGAACTTCTATCTCTGTTAACTTTTTACTTTCTTAATAATCTAAAATCAACTTCTACCCTTATCATTTTGCTATCTCATACCAGGATTTCATCCAAATTTCTGTTCAGCCCAATGCATTTAATATATATCAAGGCATTGTAATAAATGAAGTTTTAATTCATAGAGCTATGTAGCACTTTGTATTCAGTCTCATAACGTGCTTGGAAGCGTGAACACAGCCCCTATCTGCAACATACTGAAGCAACTGTATCTATTTGCCAGATTGAGCAGCAGCTGCACAGGGCAATCTTGTGATCCCAGGAAAAAGCATGAGCTTTAAGATGTTGCAGACAGATGCTGTGTTCATGTTCTCAGTCACATTATGGAGATCAAATTCAGAGGACTGTGTACCCCTAATTTCTAGCCTTTCTGACTTGCTTTCAGGAAGTTAGTTGAACATTAGAATTGTTAAAGAGGTGTGTGATTTGACAAATGAACTTTCTTTTTAAAACTGTAAACAGTGCTTGACTAGTACATTCTTGAATGGAAACCAGTTCCACACTAGCAGACTACTGCTAGTACAACTGATTTTTTTTTGCTTCTCAAAATCTGCTTCACAATATTAAGGGAAGCTTTTAAAACAGATTTTGAGGAGGAAAAGGAATCCAACAATTTTTCTCCTATTAACAGAAATGGCTTCCACTGAGAAAAGCATTCCAACAGATTGGCTAAGAGTGCACACAGACCACAAAACTTAATTTGATAGCACAGGCCATGCATTTTTTCTATTTAACACAATTTGATGTGATTTTGAGAGTAATCTCCAAGAGAAGATTTAACTGTTTCACATTTCTGACAAATCAGTTCAAGAGCTTTTCTGCTGCTTTTTTTTCCTTTTATTTTTATGAAATGAATATGTTTTCATTTCTTGGTAGTATTTCCTGAAATTTACAGGCACATTAGACTATTCTGAGAGTTCATGCCTGCCATGCTTCCTATAATTATATTCAGGGATTTTTGTAGAATAGTCCAATTTGCAGAATTGCAAGAAAAAGATTCATCCTTTTATATTTTTGAGGATAATTTTTATGAAATGACTTGAAGCAGGGGACTTCCCAGATTTTGAAGAGGTGGGGAGGCTTATAGATACACTGTCTGCATCTCAGTGTCCTTCTAAATTTAAATCACTGTAAGTTTTTGGAGGATTTAAATTTAAATTTGGGCTTCTTTGTAGGAGCCTTCCTTTATCTCCAAAACCTGGATAAATCTGGCTGAGTTGTCCAAATCTGTTGCGTACCTGTATATTCCATTCTTAGCCTTCCTGACGTTTTTGACGTATACTGGATGTGTTGCTCTTCAACACATAGAATAACTTTTCCAAACCCACCAGGATTCATTACCCCTGATAGAGCTTTGCAAGTGGAACTAAAAATATGTCAGGAGCTCTGTGTATACATCATCATGTCTAGGGACTTTTGGAATGATCTAGCTGTTTAATGGTTTTGACATAAGATGGAATTTGTTGTTTTAAAAAGTGTCTTAATATCAAATATTTTGATACCTGACTGTCAATGACAATTAACACTTTCTAATACTTTTAAACAGCAAAACATGCCTTTAATATTGAAGAGTACAGCTTTTCTCAAGCAACCCTTGAACAGGTAACTCAAACAGACCTTTTCAAATAATTAATACAGTATCATACATACCGTATTTTTAAGGTTGTTCAGCTTTAAATTCACATTTAATTGTGAATACATACAATATTACTGCCTATTGTCATATTTTATACAACAATTTATATTTCTAGTCCCTGGTAATTGATTTTTAAATTATTTTCTGTGTTCACGAAGGATAATAGTATTACCATCTTTATTCTGCTAGAGGAATTAGAAATATATAGTAACTTGGGCTGCTATATAATAGCTCAAATAATTTCCAAAGATTCCAATAATAATTCAGTTAATACATACCTATCACACATTTACTGTTCAGGTTAAGGAACAGACTTAAGTGCAGAACAAGAATAAAAAGTAGTAAGCAAAAGAAATGTAAGGGAGGAGATAAAAGGAATTCCAAATATATTAAGTTTACACCAACACCATTCACTATTCATCTCAATATCTTTTTATTCTTGAAACCATCCTTGTTTCCACTATGTCTGCACACTGAACCATTGTCTTTTGTTCTTTAAACTTCACACCTCCCGTTTTGATAATGACATCAAGTCCATCCAACCATGACTTTCTTGGTCTTCTGCTTCCTCTCAACATAATTCTTTTTTCCTTCATGTATGTTTTGCAATTCAATCACTCATTCTTTCTATATGACTAAGCACCTCAATATTATTTGTTTTAGTCACTAACTTTTACATTCAGTCCACATTCATTCTTCACTCATTCAATCTTGATCTTATGTCTTCTTGTCCACTCTCACTACGTTCAACTTACTGTTACATTTCTTCTGTCTATATAACTCTCACTTCCATTTAGCAGAGTGAACAGAAACACACTGTTATACACAGTCAGCTTTTTTCAACAAATATTTATTTCTCATGGCAAACCACATACCATTGTCTTTCTGTTGGCATTTGCATCTCCAGGTTTCTCAGTTTTCCCATCTTCAGTAAACACTCTACAAAGATAGGCAGATTAATCTACTTCCTCTAATTATTCTCTACTGATGTATAAATTGCAATTATTAACTCCTTTTCCCCTGTTAAATACAATGTGTTACCCTAATTTTCAGTTCCATACTCCTCAATGCATCATACAACTTATCCAATATTCACTGCAAATCATTCAGGTTCTTGGCCAATAATCTAGCATCATCCACATAAAATATGCACATATTCATATCTCCCACCAATATAGCTCTGAAGTCACTGCAATATATTTGTCCTTTATCCACAAATATATTGAACAAGAAAAAACTACACATCCTTGTCATTTTCATTGCTCAGTGTTCAATCATTTGCCAAGCATTTTATTCATTCATACAGTTGTTTTACTTCCACTCTTAATCAAAATCTGTAACCAGACTTCAATTCCATGTTCTGTGCAAAAGTTCTATATTTCAGCTCTATTCACTTTATCATACACTTTCTCTAAATCAACAAATATGCAATAAACTTTCTTCTTCACATTCATACCTTTTTTTTACTAATTTGCTAAAGAGCAAAAATCTGGTCTGCCCCACATAAACCCAGAGTGTATTTCCCAACTTTTGTTGATTCTCTTCTTTCAGATAGAATGTTTCAGAACATCTTACCAGGCACAGATAAGGAACTTAATTCCACTGTAGTTTTTTAATTCCTGTTCCTTTGTACAAAAGAACAATAAGAACATTCTTCCAATTGTGAGGAATAGATATAGTCTTCAAGCCACTCCATACTGTGTTTATATTGTAATATTTCTCCAGTTCCACCATTTATATTGCAACCTTATCCTTTTTCAACATTGTCACAGCATTTGTGAACTTCATTTTTTTCTTGAGCACTAACTTTTATGGTATTGATTTCATTTCCACTCTTCAACATATCACTGTTAGGAGTGTGCACAGAATGTTTTTTTTTTTTAATGTCTGCATAAAACAAACACATAGTGGCTTGCAAGTTTGGCCAAACTGTTCTAAACAGCTTGCAGTTTGGCTAAGTCACAACTCAAAACATTTTGGTTGTTCTGAACTTTAGCCAGGACAAAGTCTGGAGGGGTCTTATGGTGTGAGTAGGGCAAAACTGGTGTGCCTTGCCCCTCTCTCCTGCTTCCTCTGCATGGCGTGCCCACCAGCCCATCCATCAGTCTTCCCAGTGCCTTCTTTTCTCTCGTCTCCTGTGAATCGCCCCTGCTACACTTGAAATCAAGTAGCTGGCCCACTCCAATTGTCCCAGCATTTTTTCTTACATTACCTACCTTTAGCTGGTGTCACTATACTTGAATTTTTCACAATTATCACAGCACTTTCCTTTTCCTTCCTCGCCCTCAGCCACTGCTGCTGCTACAAAAATGCTGCTGTTAGTCTTGCTTTTTCACCACTATCATGCACCCTGGAATAGTTCTGCTCAGAACATATGTTTCAGGTCCATGCTCAGAACATTTTTCACATCCTTAATCAAGTCAGTGGCAGCTCTTAGTGACGATGTAGATAGATTTTCTCCAGGAAGGTCTGTCCCCAGGCTAGTCCTTTGGGTCTTCCAATGGTGCACCCATTGTTCCTGTAACAAAGTCCATCTGCCTTGCTGCTAGTCATCTTCTTTCCTTCTACCTTTCCCATAGTCTGCCAGTATACCATCACTTTGGTTTCATCCCAAATGATTTCATCTCATTTCTTCTTAATTCCATTCACTCTTATGTTTAGCACTTTTCCCCACTTCCAAACAATATTTTATTTTCATCACTATCAATTTGCATTTTCTCTGCCTCTTTTAATGTTAACTGTTCTTTGCTCTCTTTGACTTTGTTCTTGGCAATTGTCTTTTTCTCTCTATAGACATACCTTATCTTTTATCCTCCTGTTTTTCAGCCATCTTATATGCATTTTTCCTCATCCACAGCCTTTCATTTCATCATTTTACCAAATATCCTTTTTTGTATTTCCCAATAGCATACAACCACATAGGTTTGTGGTACTGTATAACATTTTTTTTTTCTCTTCCTTGTTTCCACCCATTAATTTATCTAACAGAGTAACATTGTCTCTTGGATCATATTCAGATCACATTCATTCAGGTCTTCCCCAAACTGACTGGTTCTTCCATTCACTGGAGTGTAACATGCAACTATCACTAACCTATGATTTCTAATTCCATATGCTCCCACAATAATTGAAATGACACCCATCCATAGTTTCTGGCATACATTTAGTCCTTTTCATTCATAATTAAACCTGCACCTTCACCTCCATTGCAGGGAAAAGATGTAATAGATTTGAATGAAAGTAGTGACAAGTTCATTGATTAATTTAAACTCCTCACCATATTCTTGTCTTACATTCTAAGTCACAGTCTTCCATATGCCATAGTCATCAATAAATGGCCCCATAAGTATTGACCTATATCGCCTACCATGGCTTTGGTCACCCAAGGCTTTCATATAATTCATTGTATTAATAAAATTCTTATTGATTGTAGGTTTTTGTGGAACTTGCCAAAGAGCAAGAGGAAGAAGACAATTTTGGAACACTAAATAGCACGCTTTGGTGGGAACGAACCCAAGGAGAAAGAGTTGTTTTCTGATATGTTCCATGTTGTAGACTTCAGCTTCTACATTCTTCAGGTTTTTCAAAAGAATTGTTTTTATTACTTTAAATTATTTTCATCTCTTGGAGTGTTCATTCTTCATTATGTATTAGAAAACCATTACTAGTAATTAGTAAGATAAATAATGTTGATTCTCTCATCTAAAAATTCAAAATTGATCCTATTTCTTTATTTGCCTTTCAAACCTCCAGCGTTTCCCTTAGATAAAAGATAAAAAATATAGTCAGTATATGCTTTTTGTTGTAGAACCTGATATTCTGAATTTCATCAGCCATGATCTATATAATATCCATATTATTGGTAGAAAACCATAACTGTTGAAATATCTCAGTATAAAGCCATTACACATGTTGGATTTCAGGACACTTGTTTCCAGAAGAACGTTTTACTGACTAGAATACTGGGAATTTAATCTGCACTGTTCTTTTTGAAACTTTAGTAGAATTTGAATGAGAATTTCCTTTGTATATGAAATATTCCAGCTGATCTTCAGTATTTAGAGAAAGAGAAAAACCTTCTTTAAACAAACTAATTAGGGAGCAGGTATGCCTGTTCATAAATGTCCTGTAATTCAGTTTATGCCACTGGAGTGATATCATGATACAAATGATGTTAACTGATGCAAATGATATCATTTACATAACAACATGACCCAAATGACATAAATGCTCAGTTGCATGCAAAATCCATGCATCGAAGTCCAGTACTGAGCTTTCACTCTGTCCGTACGTGTGTGTAATGAAGCTATGCACTATTTTTTAGTTACAGAACACTGTAGTTACAGACTACAAAATACTGAAGTACTTTGTCATTTTATGAATGTAATGCTTGTTAAAGCAACTGACTCAAAATAAGGGTGCATTTATTCTCTTATCACCCCCAGACCACTGCTTTCCTTATTGGGCTCCATGATCTGAATTCCATTTCCAGGTTAGATTTTAAGAGAATTAATCTTGCCTGGATTAAGTCATAAAAATATATTCCATTTGCACTTTAATCCACACTCTGAATTACACATTTTAAAAATCCATATACATACCAACATATGTATAACATAGTGCAAGGCTACAAATTTTATTGTTTCTTTTTAATTATAAGTTTAAATTGGGTCACTATTGCAAGTTGCACAGAACTAAGCTGCATGCAGATATGTAAAACATTTGCACAGACTTCTCTCACTTTTACAAATGCAAATGGTGAAAACCAAATAACTAAATCTCTTTGTACATTCCTTATTAGAAAATAGTATGATAAACTGTTGTGTAATCTTGAGGTAGTTTTTTTTTAATTTCAGCATTCAGTTTCTACCAAACATTTGGCAAGCTAACTTTTTGGTGTTCAATTTTCAATGTCTTTCCTTGCCAGTGAAACTATAAACACCAGAGCTTTTTATTTATCATTATTGTTGCAAAGATAACTACAAGAAAAATAATCTGTTCCATCTCTCTTGAATAAAACAGTAAATAATAAAAATGTATATTTGTTATATGTGTATGGAATCCATTTAGGACTAGGATGCATGTGTAAGATCTGTATCTTTATACTTACAAAATTAAAGCTATCCCAGCTAATTTCTAAGTTCTCAGTATGATGGTTAAAGAATAAATTCTAGGAATTTTTTTTACAGAAAGTTGATTAATTGTGAAGTTGCTAAATGCACAATAAAATCACTAGACAAAGATAGGAAAGGTTTATATGTAAGATGAAGAAAATATCAGTATATATCCCTTTTGCAATGATATTTTACTATATGAATATAAATGATAAATCTAGGAATGATCATTGGAGAGCATTCACCTGTTGTACATCTGTATGTTGAGTGAGATTATTATGTTAATTACTTCTTAATTTAGTTTTTATTTTCTGTTTTTTAAAAAAATATTTGAATTCTTTGGTAAAAGAAATAATTAAAAGGATTTTTCTATTCTACATTTTTTGGAAATGCAACACGTCAAAACTGTTATTGCAATAGTGTTGCTGTATGACCTGTTGCCTTAAAACTCCCTTTAATGAAACAGCCCTTTCTTTCTCTGTCTCAGAATTTTGCTGCTTAAAACAACCTAGAGGCCATCATTGCTTTGCCTTTCACTTTGTTTGTCTAATTCAGTTTCAGCACCATCTAGCAGAAGCTATGGAGGAACAGGATCTTGATTCTTCGGGATTTAAAACGTTTTCAATGCCATTACGTGGCATGAAATATGTACCAGCTGCAGACTTGGTTTCAAGAGAGAGAAACTCTGGTCCCCATTGACTTGTTTTGATCTCCTAGGAAATTGCCATGGGCTGGCTTTGTTGGGAGCGTGTGGGTACAAATTTGAAAAATAATTAGCAGGAGACCAGCAATGGGTCCATCTATTTAGCTTTCTTGGCAGCAATACCTAAGTGTTTTGCCGCTGACTTTTTAAAATTCTCAATCTAACCTATAGCCTTGATGTTTCATAGTGATTGCTCAAGTGATTTTTAACTCATTGCACTGTTGATCTTATCCTATCCCTTCATTCTTATATCCTTTTGTCCTTTCAGGCATTGAAGGGTTAAGTTGGGATTGCCTATCTTCCTTCTTCCTGGGACTGCTTGTTGGTATATTTGCTCAGTCAGAAAGTGTTGGAGATTTCTGCCTTCTCCATCAGAAGACTGAGGATTGATTTGGCTTTCAAGAGACTTCCCAACATTGAGCTCAATACTCTTCTGAGATGTGCTGCGGTCAGTGCAGCACCTCTACTTTTTTATTAGTTGGGCAGTAGCCAGTTTGTATGTAGTCTTGTATTCTAGTAGACTGCAAAAATTAATTTGTATATCATGTGATTTCATTCCTGCTTGAGGTAGCTCCTAATTTCTGGCATGTTTTCATTCTCAACCTATTTGCAAGAGACACATATCTTCCCTCTGAACGGGTACGAAATTTGCACTCCTTGCTCCATCAGTCTGTAAGGACTCATTCCAAGCACCACCCAACCAGCTTTTTCTCATAGCTGGAAAAGATTGTTTAGTCCAGAACTCAGAGCCTTGCTAGAATGGTGGCTGCAGATAGAAGATTTTAGCCCAGGAGTTTGTACTTCTAAAGCTAGTCAGAGCATTGTATTATTTTTCAAAACATTAAGACTGCGTTTATAGCAGTCTTTCTTTCTTCTAAAGCAATCTCTTTGTATTTTGCACAGGGAAGAGATTATCTTTTATCTTGACTTTCTCTCATTCTAAAAGTTCTCACTTTCACTGCACGCAGGAAGCTACATTCATTCTTTTCTCTTATTCCCAATTTCCAAAACAGACCCCATTGCATTTCCTAAATGTTACACACATACTGAAGATTCTCCTTCACCCCCCTCGGTTCTTCAAATGGTCTTCTTTCCTGTTCATTAACAATGGGGCAAGGGATGGTTAGACCTGCTTCAAAAATCTCACCTGCAAGATAGCACAAAACATACTTTTCAGAGAATTAGTAGGACTTCCCCCCCCATCTTTCACATTTTTTATTTGTATCCCAGTGTTAACCCATTTCATGAATTATTTTTATGTGAATGTAAAAATTTCCTGATTTTAAAACATATTCAAAACTAGTTTGCTGTACAAAATTCTAATAGTTAGAATAATATATTAGACTTATAAATCTATCAGTGGTAAGCTATTGTAGTATTGTTGCTGCTATTATGTTAAAGTGCCTTGCTGGAACTTTGTTGCTTGTAATAAAGCATTTTAAAATGTCAGTTTATTGTTCCAATATAAGAATCTGAATAATTTATTTGTATAATGTTATAAACACTGAAACACTTTACTGAATCTTGCTTCTGCTGCAGGTAGCAGTGATTCAGCAAAGGACTGTTTTGAGTTTCACCATTATGTGTTCTCTATGGCTTATTTTTATAGCCAGTCTTGATGATGGCACTATACTCTACATGAAGCTATCCTTGAAAATTGCCTGAAGGTTGCAATTGGTACAAAATATGCAAAATTATTTTTCTGTTTTCTGAGCACAGCGTAAAGTATCGGTGCTACATTTTACAGCAAAAGCAGATTAGGACCTATTTGCGGGATAGTCATTATAAACTTGCTCACACAAGAAAATCTTTCATGATTTTCCTCCTGCCACCAGTGGTTCTTCAGACATGCAGGAGTGATCCTTTTTCTACCTTACATCCATGTTATGAAATGTACTCCCTTGGGAGTTATGTTTGGCATAGATTAATATTTGTTGAACCTAACTTTCTATAAATAGTGTTTCTTCATGTGCTCACATATGTACAGATGTAAATACACAGATAATCTGTATATGTACAGATAATTAAATATAAACAATAGTTATTAATTTAACTCAATATTGATGTTTTTCCTGGTCCTGTCCTCTGGACACTGTACGTATACTCCTATTTGCATATACATGTATACACAAATATAACTTGCACATACACATTTGTTGGGGAAAAAACTAGGGCTGCTTTCAGCTGAAGTCCACAGTTGGGTAATACACAGGATTTTGGTCTCTGAGTCGCTCACTACAATCAAAGAAATTACAATAATATCAATAAAAAATAAAAAATAAACTATGGTGAGCAAGGGGTCTCACACTCTCTCACCAAAGGCCTGGGTGAAGAGCCAGGAGATAAGGGATAAAAGACTGCAAATAATTCAGACTGCTGCCATTTCCTGTCTTGAGGATCACCAGACATACTCATTTCCCAGTATGGAGTGGCTGATTAATCTTTTCCTGGTGTTTTCTTAAGGGCATATTGGATTCCCCACACAACAATTAACAGTGTCTAACCTCTGAGTATGAAGGGCAGATTTGATGGTGGGGGGGGAATGTAAAATAGAACATGAAACAAGCTGTCAGCCTTACCAGGTAGACCAGACAGGAAACACAACTTGATAAACTAATTCTACTTTATTGTAAAGCTACAGTAACAGAATCTTGCAAGTCTGAAGGTACAATTTTCCTGCCTTCAGCTTTAGAGCCTGAGAACTTAGGGAGCGTCCCCTCTGAACCTCTTGCCCCTCCCACTATGCTGCTGCGGGCTATGCTCCCTCTTATCTGACCATTCCTTAGGCAGCATCTCTTTGCCCCATCTCCCAAGGTCTTTCCCATATGCCATTATACAAGCATAAGGCAAGAGGAAGAGGAAGAAAAAAAACACAGCCCCTGCAGAGACTCAGGTAATTTTTTCCCTACAATGAGAACAAAACCCAAAAGTTAATACAAAAGCTTTATGAAAACTAAATAGAAGCATTCTTGCTAAACCAGATTGGGTCCTTATTTATATTTAAAGTGTGGTCCCAGCCCTGTTCTTAGACAGATTATGGCAAGTGTTGCTACCATTTCAGTATTTAAAAAACCACTCTGTGGTGGTATGATTTAAATATCTAAGTAAATAATTAAAACTAAAGCAATCAGCATTAAAGCATTCGTTAGTCTTAAAGCATTTTGAAAAACTCATTGCCATTAAGTGCTTACATTATATAATCAATAATTATACATTATATAATCAATGATACTAAAACACTCAGAAGATTATACTACCACACCATTATGAGAAATGTGAGTTAATATTAAGATATAATTTAAGTCCTCAAAAAGTACTGCACACAGAATCCCTTAAGAAGAATCCTTGTAGAACTATTTGAAGTCTGTAGGGAGAGGGGAAAGCTATCCTATCATCCCAAACCCACCCTTATTTTACTTCAAAACACTAAAAACCTCAAATTCAAGTCCCTCCCTACCTCAAATTGAAATAAAGTTTGTTTATTCACCAGAAAGAGGGGATGGGTTTATTTTACTTTTCCTTCAATTTGTTAAATGCTGAAGCAGGCTAATTCTGCCCATCTTATTTTCACTCCAGTGGACCCCCTCAAGTTTCTATAGACAGGGATGCATCGCCCGCAAGAACAGATACTCCCCTTTGTGACTTGCAGCTGGTATTGGTGGCTTCCCAGTGCTTGGATTTTGCTGGGGAAGAGGGGTAGATGTTATTTTCCCAACATTAGGGAAATTAACTTTATGAGTATAAAATCAGGCAGGCATACTGCCTCTGACATCATCCCTGTATTCTCCATTCCAAAAACTGATTCACACTGAATACCCAAGTTTTCCTTAACTTCTCTTTAATTTTTCTTTCTTTCACATCCATTGCTTTTCCAGTAAAGAACTGATTCTTAGAGGCTTAAGAGGGAATGTCCAGGGAATGAGGGTGCTTGGGATCTGTGCATTCCTAGCATCCTGTAACAAATTCTTAACATGCCACCACCTACTCAGGACCAAGGTTGGAACTGTATGGAGTTTTGGTGGAGTTTTATGGCTGCTGCCTCTATACAAAATTGTCTACCCATGGATCATCCTTTTGATCCACATGAAAAGAATTCTGCAGCCAGCACTGCACTTCAGCTATACCCTATAAGAACTGAGAACTGCTCCCTTGGAACCCTAATAAAATAATTTCATAATGGGCAATAGTGCAGTTAAGCATTTGTAATGATTGGTCATACAGGTAGTCCCTGGGTTAAGAACGCCCAGTTTACAGACCCATAGTTAAGAACAGAGCTTACTGTAACAAAATGTGAGTTAAATATACAGTGATTCAAGTTAAATATACAATGTTCAATTACACAACACTACTTATATAATACTGTAGTGTTTTGGCTTACATACAAATTCGACTTTAAGGACACACCTTGGGAATGGAACTCATTCTTAAACTGGGGACTACCTGTATTTTAGCATGGCAACGTGGTGAATAAAGCCACATGAAACATAAAGGAGCAAGGAACAGTATGAGAGTGACCATTATATAGTGGAATATATTAAATACTAGCAGCTGAATTGAATTTTTAACACAGAAATAATGTTTTAGATAAAGTCTAATTTGATAATAAATTCAATAAAATACAAAATTTTAAATAAATGGAATTCTAAACAACATGAAATAAGAACCATGTTTGTATCATGGAATCTGGATTCTAGTGTCTTGTGCTCGTTAGTGTCTCTAATTTAGTCAGAAATAAAAGTTACATTAAGATACTGATAACATGAAAATTACATGGTATAACAGTGATAATATGTTCATTTATTCAGCTATTCACTGAAGAAAGAAAACAAAATTATCCAGGAATTTGGATATTTTTTTAACACAAAATAAGGGTGAAATTGTTATATGCATGTATAGGGTCGCTGACCTGCCTGAAACAAAGATGAGATAATTTATTCTCATACTTTGAATTCACTTACTAAAATAGAAAACAAATAGAAAGCTAATAGACAATATAAAATGTAGACATCATATACTAAAAGAAAATATGTGGCTGAAAAATATGCCATGTAAATAAGAATTTGCAAACTAACTGGATAGAAATACTTCAGATAAAAGGTTTTGTTCTTTTTTATACATTTCAAGCAAAATGCCCGCCAGTGCAACCAACTTCAAGCAGAATCCAAACATTAACATGCATTCCATATGTCTGAAAGGCAGATTTATTTATTTATTCAATAAATTTATATGGCTGCCTATTTCATATATATGACTCTGGGTAGCTAACAGTGAAAAACAGAAAAAAACCCAGTAAAAACAACAAAAATAAAAACAATAGATGTTTCTTGGAGCAGTCGTACTTTCCATAAATGCCATTTTGAAACAGAAATGTACTTCAGAAGCAGCATGTATTTCAGAATATAGGACTCGATGTGCAATGAATAGAAGTCTTGCCATCTCCCTGTTTAGGCAGAAATGCTCAGCGCTTGGCTTATTGATTCAAAACCTGTAACCATTTCAAAACCTGCAACCAACATGAGCTAGTTCTCAAGCTCCTTGCCTAGCTGACACACAATAATGTATCTTTTCTTTCCTTCCTCTCAGAAGCATGAGGAGACACTTGAAAGTTTGAAAAAAACTTGGCATTATATTTTAGTTTTTCTGCCTTGAACAACAAAAAAAATCCATTTGAACATCTGCTACAGAAATCTGAATTTGCTTATCTAGATGCACCTCAGACCTCTAGATGCCCAGTTTAACATGTTCTGGCACAAAGGGTATACTAAAAGCTGGTTTAATTTCTCTGTAACATAAGAATTGATTCCAAGTCTCATCCTGGACATTACTGTACATTTTAGAGGCATGGGCTATGCGCATAGGTACAATCAATATTTGGAAAAGAAATGGGACTAACTGGGGAACTATTATATGTGAACTTGCTACCCTAGAAATCTGCAATATTTGGGGGCTCAATAGCTATATTTAGAATTTTGAATAGGCATATTCACAAATGGCATCATCTTCACAGCGAAACAGAAAACACCTATTTCATAGAGAACAGGTGAGGTTAAACTTTCCTGGGCTGATGAAGAGCTGTTAATATCTGGGTTATTGCAATAATAAATTGTCAAGCTAATCACATTGTTAGTCCAAATTCAGCATATATACAACTCACCAGAATGACAGCATCAGAAAGAGTAGACAAGACATGTCAGAAGATGTGTCAAATCCAAATCAAATTCAGGAATGCAGCACGGAATTCTATCCATGAATCCTTTCACAGAGTAGCGTTATTCCAGTGACTCTGCCAAGCCCAGATGTAATATTTAGATCCCTAAATCCTAAGAGTTGAGTGCAATTGGGCCTAATCGGGTACAACTTCTCTCTTCTGATATAGTCTATCATCTGAAGAAGGTGTTGAGGACTGGCTGGAGAAGGCTTCTGGTTTGGGTTAATATCTATTGGGTCCAGGACAGGACTGAGATGATATGATTGCCCAGCATCTTCAATGGGGCCTGTAAACACAAAAATGTCCCCTTCTGGGTCCTCTTCCTCGTCTGAGGATTGCTCTTGAGACAGGAGGAGAACATCAAAAGAAGTGATCTTTTCAGTCCCCAAGCCACTTATTTCTGACATGCTTAAGATGCACAGAACTCTTCCCATTCACTCCAAGCTTGCGGGTTCGGGATGGGGCCAAGACACATCACCCCAGCGGCTTATGACCCCCCCCCCCGCATTTTCCCGGACCGCGTGGAGTTGTCCTCTACCGTCGAATCCTGATGCAATAAAGGTCCATTGAAGGCAAAATCACCTGTCAGAAACGCCTCCCGCTTTTAAACAAGTTTTCTTTTTTTCGTCTTCTGAAGAAGAGGACAGTGAAAGTTGCTCCTAACAAAGTTCCTACTACTATTTCCACCCCCGACACTGAGCAAGCGTCTAAGAGGGCGGCGGCGCGCGCTCTGCAGCAACCCCGCTGCCAAGGGGACAGTCGAGGCGCTCCGCCCTAAGGCGGCTCGGGGAAGCGGGGGGAGCCGGACCTTGGCGTCTGCCTCCTATCCTCCAATCCGGATCGACGACGAGGAGCTGCTGCGCAGGGAGCGCTACTTGGAGCGCTTACTTTCCGGCTGCGCATCTAGCGGGACTACGAAGCTGTGGACGGAGGTAGCAGCAGGCGCGGGAAGCAAGACGCCGCGTAACGTAAAAGTGGGGAGGAGAGGAGAGGTGACAACTAGAGAGAGAAAAGGGGGGGATAGGGAGAAGGTGGCGTCAGGAAGGACGAGGAGACGTGGACAGTTTGGGCGGGATAGGGACAGCTGCCCCCCCCCCAAGGGCAGGGGTACGGTGTAAAGATGAATCTTAAAGGCGTCTCACTGCCCGCTTGCCGGCCGCTGAGACATAATGCAGCGTCGGCACTTGCCTCCATAGGCGGCCCTTGAAATCGAGCTGCCGCTGTGACTAAGCAAAACCTGAATTGTGCTGGAGAGGTGCAAGGAGAAAATCATTCATACTTCATTCTGCCTCCCTCGCTCATTAAAACTCTTTTTAGGCTTGCTTAAAAGTCTAAATTGCTGACTGAAATTTCTGCCCTTGTAGGGTGCAACGCATGGAGGCTGAATAGTGCTGGACAACTTTTACTACCAGTAACATCCAAGGCTAGAGGTGAGGTCCAGTGGGAACCTAAAATGCCCATTCGGCCCACTTAACTAGTCCTGTAGCTGTGTCCTGGTCCCTTTAACTTTCATCTGGGTTTTTAGTTTATTTTACACAAAGTTATTGCAACAACTTTCTGCTTGCCTGGTCTCCTTATAATCCATGACATTTCTATGGTTGCTCAATAGACTTGCCTGCCGTGTTGACATTGTCACCTTCTTGATCTGCAAGGAATGGGTGTGGTTGGTTCTGGACAGCACTTAGCAATACTGAGTGTGATCTCTGCCTTTTAATGGCTTTCGAGCACGGCATGCATTAACATTTGGCTCCCGTGGAAGGGAGTTGTCCGAAGACGCCATTTAACTGGGTGCTGATAAAAGAGGTATGAGGCTGAGGTAAAGTTTAGCCAAAAGCGGATTTATGTTCTTTGGGCTGTTTTGGTTTGGGGCTAAAGGAAAGGTTAAGAGTGTCCTTTTGTCTGACCGCTGTGATAAAGCTACTAGGAGGGACTCTGAAGAAAAGAGTTATATCGTATAAGTGATATGCAGTATTTATCATTCAAAGGTCTTACTAGAGGCACTTCCTTGGGATTTCAGGAGCACCAAGATGATCATAGTATATATCAGAGGAAATGCATGATATTTGGATTGGTTCAGTTACTTTTTCAGGATAATAATTCAACACTTTCATTAGAATTATATGCGGCCCTGCCATTAGACTGGCGCTCTTCAGAACAGAAAATTCACATGGTTGGTTGAGAAGGATTTGTAATGATTGGTGCATTGACTTGCCTGCCTGTTATAATTGTAAGTGAAGTGTACCCAGTAGGTGCCAATAATACAGCGCTGGGCAGCAGCCATTCAACGTGAGAATGGAGATAGAGGGAACAATATCAAAAGCAAAATGTTGAATGTGCTAAGTAAGATGCTGACATTCAGGACCCCCATGGTAGCATGTAGTTTACCTTATGATGTACCTCTGCTTGGCTCTAAGTAATTTCAGTGGGAAATGTGATTCTACACACGACTGCGAAACTTGAAGAGGCAGCTTGCTTTAGCAGAACTTCAAGCAAAGCACTCTTGAAACGCAGTTGCAAATGGATTCTCCCCCATCCCCGCTTCTTTCTGGCTTAAAGATGATTTGAAAAAGAAGTGTGTCATCGCAGATAAATGCTGATTTCTGCAGATTATGAATGTACCCTTGGTTGTTTCTTACTGTTCTTCCTCATCTTAATATACCCATATTTTAGTTTGCGTTGTCTTCCTATTTGGGTTTAGACTGGGGAAACTGCTAACTGCTGCAAATTTCACCTTCTCTACCTGGACAGTGGAACTCTGTCAACAATAGCTCGTGCTCTCATCACCATGTGTTTAGACTACTGTAATGCACTCTACCTGGGCCTGCCTCTGAAGATAGTCACCTTATGTGAGATGGGTGGCCATATAAATAAAATAAATAAATAAATAAATAAATAATCCAGAAACTACAAAATGTGGCATGTAGTATTGCACCAATTTTCTGGCCATTGCATTGGCTACTGATAAGTTTCTGATTCCAGTTCAAAGTTCTGCTTTTGATCTATCAAGCCTTTGAGACTCAGCTCCATGATGCTTCAAGGACCCTTTATGTCAGGTTGAAGCTCCCCAGCCCATGCATGCAAGCTGGGAGGGAATGCTTAGGGCCCCTACTCCTATGAGAGAGCAAAAAGACATGCATACAAAGGCCGTCCTCTATAATGCCCCTTTGTTAGGGAACACCATCCCCCTGGAAATGCACCAGCCACCCGCCTTATTTGTTTTCTTCAGTTTTCTTTCAACAGGCATTTGGTGACTTCTTTACAGTATTGTTGTTATGAATGCATGACATTGGGTTCCCATTTTGTATTGGATTGTCAAGTTCTGCATATTCTGCTTTTAATTTTATTATAAACTGCCTAGAGTCTTGGGAGCTGGTGATACATAAATACTGTATATGTAAATAAAGAAATGGTTAAGTTTAAGAATGCAGGCTCTAAACATTCTACTGAACATTTCCATGATCACAAAATGCCCTGTAAGAATGATGAAGTTTCTTTCCCAAACCTAACAACACTGTTTAGGTAAAGTACCATTCACAGAATTGGAAAAATCATATAGCTGGGCATTTAAAGAAGGAATAAATTAATATGTTTCACACCACATGCATTGTTTCACACCATATCCACACCAAATATATCATGCTTGTTTTTCAGGCTAGACACACACACAAAATGTCTACAGATGTTCCAAGACAAGGAGGAGTATGGCGACAAACTAGAGTTCTTTTATACAAGAATTGCTTAATTAAATGGCGGACAAAAAGGACTAGTATTCAGGTGAGTTGATCAGAAGTATTCTATTTTAGCCTCATTTCAACATTAAAAGCAGATGTCTTATATCAAATTAATAATTGTATTGAGTCTGTATGCAGGTACATTCTGTTAATGACTACAGATCTAATGAGATTCACAGATAGTTACTTTATAATAGTTGTGGGGTTTGTGCAACCCAAACACACTATGAACTATAGCATTAGAAATGTACGCACCAGAAGGCTAACCCGTGATTTTTTTAAAAAGTGAAATATTAAAATCAAAGTATAAATAGTAATAATAGTACAATAAAACTTTAATATATAATAGTAATTAAAACATAGTAACATTGAATGAAGATCTATATTATTGATACAGAATTAAGTTAATCCTTTAAAATACTATTAAATTTAGAACATTTTAAAAAGTGGTGTTCTATCATCTAATTTTTATACTAAAATTATATTTCAGAAATTGTTAGGGAATACATCTGTTGAACATCAACTGTCTACATTTCTTTCCACCTATATAGGATAATTGTCTTTGCTAATCCCCTTGCTCAATAGAACCAGTGTTCTTCCTTAAATGTCAAATTCCATATTTTGGGAGTATAATACCACATCACATCTGTATTATATTTCTCTTGAAAGTTATGTTAATGTATATAATGACCTGAAGTTAAAAAAAAAAGTCATAAATGGACCTGACCTAAAATAAAATGAGTCAGATAGCTCTTACACTTCTTATAATGCCAACATTAAAAAAAAAATCAGATATCCATCCTTTTTAAAACATTATTTGAGGAATCCATTAAACACAAAACAAGATTTTTGGATGAATTAACTTCTTCCCTAAATCATATTCAAAAATCATGTTTTTTTGGAACACAGTGCATAAAATTGAATTGTTGATTGTACTTCAAATGCAGTGGCACTTAAAGATCCTGGTATTTCAGGTACCTCTGAAGCTGCTAAAGCATCTGGACCATTTTGTTTGTCAGTGCTTTAATTGTATATGCCTCCAAGTCAATGATCCAATAACTTATATTCAAGATATAGTCTTTTAAAATCCTTTAAATAGGCACTACTAATCAGTTGGTTCAAGGTGTTAAGTCCTTGCTGAGCCCAAGACTTACTGTTTCTCCTTGCGATCTTCAAATTGAGAAAGCTCACCCATGATGGGAAGGGCATAAAAGAGGGGTCAGAGTAACTCTGCTCCACTGGCAACCCATTTGGATATTTTGCCAAAAAAAAAACCCTACAGAAAATTCACAACCAGGTCAGTGTCAGCATGGACACTGAGCCCTCAAAGTTGAAAATTATCCAACCAAATAAGGGGGAAGATAGAGGACAGGTATGAGAAGTCCTGGTGCTTTTGATGTGGTTGAATTGAAGCTGAAAGGATGCACCCTCTCCTAATGTGGTTAAGGGCAAAAGGAAAGCTTGATGCTGCAAAGATAGGCATCTGTACTGTTGGTACACGAAATATCAGAACAAAGAACCAATCAACTCTAAGTTAACCTAAGGACTAGCCAAGATTTCAGAGAAGTTGCACATGGGCTCTAAATGAGCCCAAAGGCAATGATAATCAGTGGAATTCTCATTCTGTATAAATATAGATGTTAAAATAAAAGCTCAGTTATAATATAGACTAAAGCCAACATCCTCATAAAACAACCTCATTTTGGCCAAAAACAGCCAGAGAATCTTGTCTTGCCACAAAACCTTCTCAATAATTTGTTTATTTGTGTAAAATATCTAATAGGAATTAACACTGGAATCCCTCTTAAAAAATACATTAATCTTACCCCAAAGGCTAAAAAGTTATTTTAAATAACCACCAATTTCTGTCCACTGCAATTGTATCTATACACATAGACGTGGTAATTCAACATATTGTGATATATTTCAGGGGAATGTAACCCCAAATATTTTATACAGTCCAAACAAATGATAAAACAATTTCTTACAGTAATGTATATATTTTTGTTATCCAAAAGAAAACAAATTACATATTTTTCCACTTAATAATATACCTAGAATATAAGCCATATTGTTGTGTAACTTCAACCAAATATCCAAAATATTATCAACATATAAGAAAATTTTACATTTGGTGCCACAACACCAATAATATCTTGTAAAAATTTAAAAAGCTAGAGGTTCAAGAACCAAATTGAAATTAAAGGGGACAGTGAACATCTCTTTCAGGTACCACAAAGTAACTTCATAACTGCTGATATAAAAGTTTGTGATCACCCTAGTTATAGTGTGATCATGAAGATGTGAAATAGTAATCCAGGATTAAAATTAATTTTTAATTAAATTAATTAATTAGCTAAATTTTTGTTAAATTAAGATTTTAAAAGATTCTTCAAAAGATGGTGGAAAAGTAAATCTTTTTAAAATACACTCCAGAAACTTAATATGAACCATATTGAAGACCTTTTCAGCATACAACAATATTAAGCTGAATCAACTTTATGTACTGCTGTTTCAAAAGTTTCAATCACCAAATGAATATTACTGGATGCCTGTCAGCTTTTTATAAATCCTGATTGAGTTGGATAAATTTTAGATCTCTTAGCTAATACTGTTGCTATCTTGACACCAATGTTAAGCAATAATATTGGCCTATAACTTTCACATCTAGTAAGATCTTTCTCTTATTTTAATTTTAATATTATTGTAAATTGAGCCTCATAAAATAAAAAAAATAAATTTAGTAAGGTTGCATGGCTCATGGTAAACCTCTAATAATATAAGAGCCATAAAAGTTCTATACCTTTCACTTGGAAAACCATCTGGACCAGGGGCTTTCCTCAGTTCTCTTTATATATTGCTAACAACAATAAAACAGCAATGATAACACAAAATAACTACAGTGACAACGAATACAAAGCCATGAGTCTGACTCAAGCCCCCCCCCCCCCAATGTACAAGACATCATACAAATGAGAACAGTTTTTCTTTAAAAAATCTAAATGGCCCTTTAATTTTCTCTGTCTCACTTAAAGTCAATCACTCTTCTCTTTTAGCACATGTTTTTTTATGCTTGCTTTGATCAACAATTCACACATGACTGTGATTGGGCATCTTGAAAAAGCATATTGTTCTACAGCTTTGTTAAAGAAACGGAATTTATTTAAGAAGAACATGCACACAATGCTCGGTGGGACTCCTTTCCCTAGTTGCCAATTAGAGAAGCAATTAAAATCTTTCAACGAGAAGCAAACACACAGAGTTCCAGACTTAGTTAAGTGTTACTGCTTTAGAGCATTCTTCACCTATATTTTCTCATTCACTCATCCATTCACTCATCTTACTCTTGAAACTGGGAGCTGGCCAAGCAGCTTGTCCAAGGGTGTGGGGATTCCTGTCCAGATAGAGGAAAATCTTTTGTTTCAAGTCCTTTATGCTTTTGCCGATGGCTAGGCTAATTGCCTTGTCCAGCTCTAATGTACAAGGTACAATTTTAAGTGTTTGCTTCTCCAGTCAGTACCCTCATTCTTTAAGAGTTCCCCTTTCACCTTAGTATGCCAAATATCTGATAAAATATAGACATACCTCTCTTGCTTTCAAAGAATGACACCCTGGGCTCTGTGTTATGGGTGCTGGCTCTATTTTTTGCAGAGAGTAAAAATCCTTTTATCACAGATCACTGAACGTCCTGGCCCAAAGCTTGGGGCAACAGCCAGATCTTTAAGGCTTTGTGGAAGGCCAACAGAATAGGGACCTTCTAGATCTGGGGCGGGGGGGGGCAGAATCTCATTCCATTGTCTCACAAAACAATGTTGTTACAAGGGTGTGCTATGGTGTGCCCAAAACTGCTGCATTCTGAACTAGTTGAAGATTCCAATAGTCTTCAAGGGCATCCCCATGTAGACTGCATTGCAGTAGTCCAAGCAGAAGATAAATAAGGCATAAGTAACTATGATCAGGGCCTCTCAGTCTAGGAACAGGTGCAGTTGGTGCACAAAATGGATTTGAGCAATGCCCCTCTCAAACACAGCTGCCATCTGCTTTTCGAGCAGGAGATGTGACTAAGGAGACCCCAAATTGTGTACCAACTGTAGGAGAGTATAACTTCATTCATAATTAAAGATGGAAAATCTCCAGATTCAGAAGACCACAAAACTCATAGCCACTCAGTCTTTCATGGTTGAGACAAAGCCTGTTCTTCCCCATCCAGACTCAAACAGCCTGCACTGGAAAAGAATCGTGACATGGTTAGCTTGGGGCAGAGATGTAAATTGAGTATCATCAGCGTACTGGTGTAATCAGCTGTGTGAGTAACCTTGAGGAACAGGAGAAAGAGCTGCAACCAAGACAATGGTCAGATGAAATATGAGTCCAAAGCAGAAATGTAACTTGAGAAAAAGTCGTAGATTCAACCCTCCCTAGTTCTCTCGTAGATAGAGGCAGGGAGGAGAGAAGGTACTTTCAGGCTTGCAGTATTCTATTTCTGTAACCCTACAATAAAAGTAGTATTCATAACTTTGGTTTCCTAGTCTGGTCTACCTCAAAGGGCTGACAACTGATGATACCTCACCCAGTGCCAAAGATGACTTTACCCATATAGATGTTGAATAGGAGAAGGGAGAGGATGGAGCACAGAGGCATCTCTCAAAACAGGGATCTAGGACTGGACCTCTCTTCCCCTCCCCCAACACCAACTAGAATCAGCCCTGGAGGAAGGTGGAGAACCACTGCAACACCATGCCTCCTATTCCCAAACCTCTGAGACAGTCCAGAAGGATACTATGATATCAAAAATCAGTGAATGGAGAGCCAGGATTGATGCATTATCTCCATCCTGCTGTTGCCAAAAGGTATCAACATGTATGACCAATGCTGTCTCAATGTTATACCAGGCCTTGAACCTGACTGAAAAGGGTGTAGATAATCCATTTCCTCCAGGGCCTTCTGGAGCTGGATGCCAAGTACCTTCTCAACAACCTTCCCTAAAATAGGAAGATTGGAGACTGGGCAAAAATTGTCCACTTCCATTGGATGCAGCAGTGGCTTCTTGAGGAGAGGGTGGACAGTTGTCTCTTTCAGAGCTAGATGAACCACCCACTCCCTCAGAGCATTCACTACTACATGAACCCAACCTCATAGCACCTTATGCAACCAGGAGGGACATGGATCTAAAACACAGGTGGCTCAAATCACAGCTCCGGGGGCCCTGTCCACTTCATCAGGACAGCAGGTTTGGACTTTTCCCAAATAATCGGGCAGAACCATATCCATCCAGTAAGTTCTCTGGGCAAATTGCAACTGGTAAAATATTCTAAAAATTATAAAGATATTAAAAAGAAAACAATAAAATAATAAAATACAATTTATAATCTTACAGGAGAAATACTGTTATCAATCTGCCTAAATATGAGCAACTCCAGGGGATTCATTAGAGATGGTTTGATTTCCCTTGTAGGGGAGAGCAGTAGAGAATGTTAGCATTTTATAAAACATTTGATTTCATTATAAATATACATTTATAAGTAAATGCATAGCTAAAAGCAAGCAGATATGCTGCATCAGAATAGGTTTATAAAAGAAGTGTCCCAGACTCCCCAAATTCTCCTAGCTTTGAAATACATCTAAGACCTGTTACAGAATGTTCGTTCACATACACACATGTAATCTGCTCTTTTTATTTAAGGCCTGTCCCATTTAGAGGTAAATTTCCCATCGAATGTCTCAAATCAATCGCATATTCAGCCTTCCAGAGAAATTTCTATATCAATAAATTATCTTCTGTCAGTTTTCATATAAAATATTAAATTATGCCTGGTATATATACATACACATATCCATACATATAAGCACATGTAATATCCCAAACTTACCAGACGTTGCTCATTTGTTACAGAAGGTCCTCTACTTACTAATAAGTTACATTCCAAGAGGCTGTTCGTAAGTCCATTTTATTTGTAAGTCCAACCATGGCACGCCGTATACTTACACATGTGCACTGTAAAATTCTGGATGTACGTATACGGCACGCCATACACTTCCAGGCATACATACACATGCGCATTGTAAACTTCCAGGGCCTTCCTTCCAGAACCTTCATTGTTGGAGGTTTGTTCGTATCTGCGAAAGTTCATAACTTGAAAGTTCATAAGTAGAGGACTGTCTGTATACAGTATATACATCTCAGAGTAGAGATGTAATGTACTGTTCTAGACCATTTTTCCTCTGAATCAGGTTGATCTGCCCATTACAGAAATAGTGTGGCAGTTTTCTGGAAGTTAATCTTCCAAATAGGCAGCAGTTTGTGATATTCTGGATGTGCTCTAGCCCAGGAACAAGTCTGTGAAACATCTTTAAAGAAGACTTTAAAGTGTTGCATACAATAATTTGATTACTTTTCTTTTTCAAGCAGATTCAATGAAAATAACTATTATTTAGAATGCAAGTTGATGCCTACACTTAATCATCAGCGCTTAAGATGGCATCTGACTTTAATGGGCAAATTAACACATACACAGTTTGCATGGTTTAATTTGTTCATAGTTTGCAAACTGAATGCCTCCGTTCTAATAAACTGTTCTGCTAGTGTCTTTGCTAAAATATGCTTTTAATTCATTTTACTTATTGTATAAAATGTTATTTTAAAGATCTTGAAATCCATTTTGAATATTGTGCATATCAGTTATATCCACAGAGGGATCACAAAAGGCAAGATGGTGGTTGTGGCAGGGCTATCCAAGCCCCTCCCCTTTTGGGTGTCAATGTTGCATGCATGTACAACAGGGTGGCCTTTGATCATGCTTCCGCAATGGCCAATCTTCCTCATTTTGACCACCCTGGGGACACTGCTGACATATATATTAATCCCCTTAATTCTTGTTTGCTTCTCTGTAAAACTTGATTTTAAAGAATCAGTTTATTATTGTTATTATTATTAGACTTTTATCCCATATAAAAATGTGTATATTTTGGTCAACTCAAGAGGGCAAACATACCCAATACTCCTGCTTTAGCTTAAAGTCTTTGGTGAAATCCCTCTGGCCCCTGTGCAGGAAAAAATAAAGCATGGGCAAGCCAGGATGATAGAAAACATCCAAGGGAATTGGGAAGGTTGTGGGGAGCCTGCTGATAAATGGGTGGTTTGTGATGAATCCCTCTTGCCATGCGAGCTGTTTTCTGAATAGGTGAATTTTAAGCTGCACTTATCTATGCTTCATTTTAAATACGTTTTTGATGAATTTTAAAGTTGCAATTATGTCTGCTTCTGTCAGGCCCACCCAAGATCAATGATGAAACACTCCAGTCAAGTATAGTCCCTTTATTAGCTTACACCTTATAGACAGAATCTTGCCAGACTAAATCTATACTACTGCAACTAGTGGATATACCTTGGGAGATTCTAGGGAGTGGCTATCCTGAACCTCTTACTCTTCTCACGCTCCCCCTGCGGACTGTGTTGTCTTTTGTCTCCTTTCCCCTCCTGGAATGCGCCCCCTCCCTCCCGATAGCCTTGATCTCCCACATCACCCTCCTCCTCGTAGATAGAATCCATCACCACTTCTCCTTATTGCAGATATAATTGAAGATGGTTGCTTTTTACTCATTTCTATTTTACTTCTTTCATTTATGCAGGAAATCCTCATCCCTCTTTCCTTACTAGGTTTGCTAATCATTATAAGCATGATACAGCCAAACAAAAGACACGGTAGGATGCCTGATGCAGTTCTTTACTCTGCAAATCGCTCAAGCCTTTCCAAGTTTATTGTTGGCTACACACCAGTAACTAATGTGACAAGGAAGATCATGCACAAAATGTTTTCAGAATACTGCCCAGAAGGTATGGTATTTTGTCCTAAATAAAACTGTTTTTCCTTTTGAAGTTACAGCCCTTCAATAGCCAATCAGTTGTGATCCCTGCATGAAGATCTATTTTCTCCTATGTAGACAGAATTTTAAAACTTGCTTTCAAATTTTGGTAATTTAAGCATGCAAAAAAACCAAAGGAAGGATAAGATGCTCTTTACTGCTGCAAAATAAGTATTTAAGTGCATCGTCAGATCTGTCATTGCAGAACTTTGTAGATAAAAGAGTTACAGCCTTTAAGATTAAGAGGTCACTCTATTGCATTTGGTAGATTTCTTAAATAAAAAGTTGCTTGGGTATGATTGCATTTTTAATATGGCATGTTGCACTTTGTAAGAATTTCTTGTTTAATATCTGCTTCCCTTAATATTCTTACAATATATCAAATGTTCTTAACTGCAGTGCCATTGAAGAAAAGTGTTAATTCTAAACATACATGGGTCCAATAGAGTTGTTATTTTTCTGCATTTTCCTTGGGATTACTTTTGTCATTTCTTTCATGCTAATGGTTAAGGTATTGGACCAGGAGCAGGGAGACCTCTATTCAAATCCACCTCAGGCATGAAAATGCACTGGGTGACATTGGGCCAGTCATTCTCTTAGTGCAGCCTATCTCACTAGGCTGTTGTTATAGGATAAAATTGGAGGAGGGGGGCAACATGTGCCACCTTGAATTCCTGGAGAAAAGATGGAATATTAAGTCTTACCAAAAAAAAGAAATACAGTCGTACTTACAATTCACCTAATCATGCACGAACTCTGAATCCTTGCACTTATTAGCTTTGGTACCTTGGCTTCCTACTTCCATGTCTTTGGCAGGCAAGCTGGTCATATTCTGACTCATCTGCCCCAAATCTCTAATAGCAAAACCTCCATTTTGTGATTTGAGCCACTCCAGCTTGTCATGGCTAGAGCTGCCTTCTCATTGGTGGGAATTTCTCCCAACGCTTAGCTCTATGTCATTCCCCCCTGCTCTTGACTGGGAAGGTGCTATAAGGCCATGGTGCTTACACTTTGGGCTAGAGGACTGTTCCCCTTTAACCCTACCCCACCCCCTGCCCGAACAAATTCAGCAAGGCATGGACTGAAGCAAGGTGATTTCTGTGTTCCCTCACTGATCAGGTGAAGTGAGGACAGGTCAGGTCAGCTCTGGCTGCTCCCACAATAGCTATCTTTCTTGATACAGAGAAAGCTTTTGACAACTTAGAGTGACCATTTTTATTAGCAATATTAAATAACATAAACCTTGGAGAAGAATTCAAAACTTGGGTAGAAACCATATACCAATGGCAAAGATTACAGAGCACTCTCTGCAAACTTTTCAGTAAGTGAAAGTGCTAGACAAGAAAGGTTCATTCTTTCACTATTTGTGTTTGCTTTAAAATTATTAGCAGATAAGATTAGAAAAGATAAATATTAGGCGTCAAGACTCAAGAAGAAGAATATAAATTAAAATGTTATGCAGAGAATGTAGTTTTAACTATCATGCAGCTGCAAAGTGCAGTAAGATGGCTGATGAAAACAATTAGGAGATGGAAACGTGAGTTTGCACGTTTGTGAGCACCATCTGATAATTTTAAATGTTATGCCATACACATTGGGGTTGGAATTTTTCATTGAAGCTACAGAGCATTAGCATTAGTTTTGGTTTGTCTTTGAAAATAATTAAAGGTTTTGGTGAATTTTCCAGATATAAATTCAATGCAAAAAAACCTCCAAGATAATAAGATATTTAACTCAAGAAAAAAAGTTTTTGTGCAGAAAGACTCTGGTTGACAGCAAAAAATCCAGTAAAATATTTGGGACTGCACTTGACACTGGTGCCAATAGAGATATATTCCAAAATAATTATAATAAATTATGGAGAGAAATTAAAAAATATCTTGAAAGGTGGACAAATTTAACACTCTCCTGGTTAGAATTAATAGCAACTGTTAAAATGGATATACTATTTAAGATAATTTTTTTATTTCAAATTGGTGCCAATTTCAATCCCAGAAAAAACTAACAATCAACAAATGTGTATGAAATGGGGAAAAGAAGAGTAAAATTTAAAATCTTACAAGACTCAAAAGAAAGAGGTAGACTTTCTTTTCCAAATCTTAAACCGTATTACTGTGCAAGTTGTTTGTTATGTATTACAGAATGGATAAAGTCCCCAAATAGCAGAATGTCAATACAGTATTAGAAGGAGCTGATCTGGCCAATGGACTTCAGGGGTATTTATGGTATAAGGAAATGAAAGAAGATAAAAATCTGAAAAGATATAAGACAAAGTTTAATAAAAAAAAATATGAAACTCCTTAAAATCAATAAATCCAAGCAATTTCATCACTAGCCTCACCTTTCTATTTCAGGGATAACTACCGCAAGAGAAGTGTAATTATACATGCAGGTATGGTACATTCAGATTCCAGAAATAGATTAAAGACACAGCAAGAATTATCCAGTGAGAACAGGAATTTACCATGGTTGACCTATTTACAAATTGCTGGAAGAATAAAAAATAATATTGGGAAAGAAGAGGGACTGTAAGAAAGATTACAGAATTTGAAACACACTGTCAGGCCTAGCCCAAGGAACTCCAAGAGACAGTGCAAATTCAGTCCAGTTATGTTTATTAGCTACAACCTCTAGCAAGAATCTTCCCAGACTGAAACCCCAGATCCCAAAGTCAGCCAGCCACAACAGTGTGAAGCCAGTCTCATCCTCTTGTTCCTCCCACGCTCTTCTGGGGAGCTAAGAAAATGTTTATCTCCCTTAGCCTGGCCTTCATAATTCCATTCCATCACACACACAGAACAAAGACCACTTATTAGGATGGGGAGATTATATATCACAAATATATACTTGTGCCTTTGAGTCAGTGTTGACTTCTGGTGACTGCCTGGACTGGTCCCTGCAATTTTCTTGGCAAGATTTCAGAAGTGGTTTGCCCTTGCCTCCTTCCTAGGGTTGAGAGAGAGGGACTGGCCCAAGGTCACCCAGCTGGCTTTGTGCCTCAGGCAGGACAAGAACTCACAGTCTCCCGGCTTCTAGCCCAGTGCCTTAACCTATGCCAAACTGTCTCTGTCTCTCTCTCAGTGTTTATTAAAATATGACATGGAGGCAGAAAAAGTAAGAATTTATGATAAAGCAGATGCAAAAATTCAAAGAAACAATGATACAATAGTGGGACAAATTATGGAAAAAAATCTATGAAATTTACCCCAAATTATAACCTAAGGGAAAATTGGTAAAAAAAATACTACAGATATGGTACCTAACTATGTAAATAATGACAAAAATAAATCATATAACCAAAAATGTTGGAAAAATTATGATTAAGAACATTTTATCATATGTGATGGTTATGTAAATCTTTTTGCATTTGGAAAGTATTCAGACCCCCTTCACTTTTTTCAATTTTGTTATGTTGCAGCCTGATACTACAATAGTTCAAATTCATTTTTTTCTCATTAATCTATACTCAGTACCCATAATGGCAAAGTGAAAACAGAATTTTAAAAATGTCTGTAAATTTATGAAAAAGGAAAAACTGAACTATTACATTGGCATAACTATTCAGATCCTTTGCAACAACACTTGAAATTTACCTCAGCTCAGATCATTTCTCTTGATTGTTGCTGAGCTGTTTCTACACCTTGACTGGAGTCCACCTGTGGTAAATTAAATTGATTGGACATGATTTGGAAAGGCACACACCTCTTTATAGAAGACCTCGCAGCTGACAATGCATACTGTACCAGAGCAAAAGCCATGAGGTCAAAGGAACTGCCCGCAGAGCTCAGAGACAGGATTATTGCAAGGCACAGATCTGGGAAAGGCTACAAAAACATTTCTGCTGCACTGAAGGTTCCCAAGAGCACAGCGGCCTCCATAATTCTCAAATGGAAGAAGTTTGGCACAACCAGGACTCTTCCAAGAGCTGGTCACCCGGCCAAACTGAGCAATCGGGAGAAGAACCTTAGTAAGAGAGGTGACCAAGAACCCAATGGTCACTCTGACTGAGCTCCAGAGATCCTGTGTGGAGATGGGACAAAGTTCCAGAAGGACAACCATCACTGCAGCCCTCCACCAATCTGGGCTTTCTGGCAGAGTGGCTAGACAGAGACAGAAGCCTCTCCTCAGTGCAAAACACATGAAAGCCTGCTTGGAGTTTGCAAAAAAGTACCTGAAGGACTCTCAGACTGTGAGGAACAAGATTCTCTGGTCTGATGAAACCAAGATTGAACTGTTTGGCCTCAATTCTAAATGTTACGTCTGGAGGAAACCAGGCACCGCTCATCACCTGCCCAATACCATCCCGACAGTGAAGCGTGGTGGCGGCGGCATGCTGTGGGGGTGTTTTTCAGCAGCAGGGACTGGGAGACTGGTCAGGGTTGAGGGAAAGCTGAATGGAGCAAAGTACAGAGATATCCTCAATGAAAACCTGTTCCACAGCGCTCAGGACCTCAGACTGGGCCAAAGGTTCACCTTCCAACATGACAATGATCCTAAGCACACAGCCAAGACAACACAGGAATAGCTTAGGGACAACTCTGTGAAAGTCCTAGAGTGGCCCAGCCAGAGCCCTGACTTGAACCCTATTGATCAACTCTGGAGAGACTTGGAAATGGCTGTCCACCGACGGTCCCCATCCAACCTGATTGAGCTTGAAAGGATTTGCAAAGAAGAATGGGAGAAAATCCCCCAATCCAGGTGTGCAAAGCCTGTTACATCATACCAAAAAAGACTCACTGTAATTACTACCAAAGGTGCTTCAACAAAGTACTGAGTAAAGGGTCTGAATACTTAAGTACATGTGATATTTCAGTTTTTCCTTTTTAACAAATTTACAGACATTTCTAAAATTCTGTTTTCACTTTGTCATTATGGGGTACTGAGTGTAGATTAATGAGGAAAAAAAATGAATTTGAACGATTGTAGTATCAGGCTGCAACATAACAAAATTGAAAAAAGTGAAGGGGGTCTGAATACTTTCCGAATACACTGTATATAGCTGGATGCAAGGCCCCAGAGTTAATACTAGCAGTGCAAAACCTTGTGAATATGTTAACAATTAATTGGTTATTAAGAACTGCAGTAGTTCCCACATAGTTTGCAAATTTAGTCATTCTCTGGTGATTAAGTACAAATAGAAAAATTTATTGTTTGCCTGGGCTCACAAATGAGTAAAGCAGTTGAACACATAGTACTACACTCCTATCACTATAAAATAAGCTTTTGATATTTTGCAGGAAAAGTTGCACAAGAATTTCTGAATGAACAAGAAATGAAAGAAGCTAGCCTCCTTAGCCCAGAAAAGTTTATAGGTATAATTTTCAAGGATTCTATGTCCTACCATCTCAGAGTTCCTAGACAACTGATTCCAGTATCTTCAAGTCATTTAGAATTAAAAAGTAAGTGAATATATAAGATGTATGTAATTAAAAAAAATACAGCACTTAGCCTTGCCTAATTTTGTGCAATGTTGAAATAAGGATGTAAAGAATTTATGCTATAAAAATAGTATAATAAAAGTGTTTAGTAGTGATAGGTAGTAGGAGCCATTGCATGTGATTTTAGGTCATGCAAATTATGTAAACTCCAATAATTTGGTGAAAGGGATGATATATCCAAACAATTAAACATAATAATATCACTAAATATATGCTTTTATATTTCTGCACATTAGAATTACTGTTGACCACCCTAGATTCATTGGGCCATTTGTCCATTCCATGATGACGTAGAATAATGGAGATGCAATGAGTTCATAGATTGTTGGGATTTGAATGTATACAACAGAAACACCCCAGTTTTAGCATATTTAAACAATTAAAGTAAATTAATATATTCTTTCATATAATTTGTTTTTTCCATAGCTAGTTGTTCGAGACCTTCTGAAATGTGCGAAGCTGAGGTATACTGGTACTATGGATTTACCGCACTGCAGAACTGCATTGATGCAGCAATTATACAGGTAAGTGTAAATAATTTAGAATTTTTACACTTGAAGTTTTAAACAGTACTGATTTTTTTTCTTGAATTTTGACAGTGACTAGGTTACATATCACACCAAACCATGATTTGCTAAACTGTGGTTTATTGAATAAACTGTAGCTGATTAGGTTCACAATCCATACTAAGACAGAAAAGATGGTTTACAATGGCTTTCGTTGAATACCATATTAAAACAAAGGTACATAAACCACATTAGTATGTAGTGTGACATATAAACATTGGCAACAATTCATATGAGAGAGGTCATACTTAGAACCTCCCCATGAAGAGAAAAGTATTCTCACACTCTTACAAAATAGTTAACAAAACTCCCAGTGTTTCAATTTTTGATGTAAGTAATTAGTAATTTATTTGTTTCCATTTCCAAGCAAGGGACAGGTCCTATTAAGTTGCTGTTGTATATATCTTTAATAGAGATGTATATATTATAATATATATATGTAGGAAATGTCCCATGTTAGTGAAATAGTATTAGTGCTCTGCTTGACTGTGATTTTTAGCCAGAATGGTGATAAGAAACAACCCTTTCAAGTCTCATGTGTTGAGCAAAACAAATCATTTAATTTAAATCTAAGTTCTTCCACTGACCCCAAAAGGAGGGGTTGCTGCCCCCCCACAACAACCTGCATAACCTCAACATCTCACCAGGCCTGGGGGTCAGGGGGTGGGGCTGAGCCCGTTCATTAATTATGTTAACTTGTGACTGATGGATCTGTTTGTTTGTTTGTTTGTTTGTTTGACTTCAGCTGCCATTTTATGTGTGTTGTTTTTGTTTTTCTGTGTTTTTTTTAACACTTTAATATTTTTCTTTTAACACTGTTAGCTGCCCAGAGTCATGAACTTGAGATGGGTAGTCATATAAATTGAAATCAATCAGTCAATCAATCTGATTGAGATGGTTGGGGAATCCCGACTAGCAGAATTTGAAAAAGATAGGAAGTTGTAGCCAGGAGGAAGAAATGCTGTCAGTAGCAGATTTTCACTTGGGCAGGGCTCGATTTTCCCCTTTGATATATTCAAATTTATCACTGACTTTGAAAACAGAAACGAGCTGTAAGAGCTCTAGTAATATTCAGCTTACTTTAACCCTCCCTTCTTTTTCTAAGTTTAAGACCAATCATTCCATTTTGGAAGGCCTAGAGGAAACAGAAGCTGTCATAATGGGAAAATCTGCTGCAGTGGAAATTGATTATTTTCTTTGCGGAGTCATTCTGATTTACTTAGTGATTGCTTTTTCGCCATTTGGATATTACTTGACAATCCATATCATGACAGAAAAAGAGAAGAAATTGAAAGAATTTTTAATAGTCATGGGACTTCAAGACACGGCATTTTGGTATGTGAGCCTATTCTGTTATATTAAATAAATACTATGAGTATAACATCATCTCCTAATACTGCATTATTCTAGTAATAAGAAAAGCAGCATATCATACCTTGGATCCTAGGATAAGGTAACTTAAGGAACTGAACAAAATAAAAATCCATCTCAGTTTTATGTTTCTCCCTTTTGCTCTATTCCAGGCACTGGAAGCCCCTTCCAAAAGTTTTGCTAAAACCTTTAAACTTAGATTATTTACATTTGAGGTTTAAGTTATAAAACAGAATGCTCCTGAGATGTATTTAATCTTGGTTGTGTGATGATAGTTTAGTGCTTCTAGTTCAAAAACATCAAATGTAAATAAGTAAAACAATACTTTCTCCAATATCCTTTACATGTTGACTGAAACATTAGAGTATAACAGTTTTTCTAATTAAATATAATGTTCTTGATAATGTTAATATAACAGAAATATAATCCTGTTTTGAATGAGCGTGGTTGTGTTGTGTTGTAGATTATTGTTTGTAAGTTATTTCTGTCTTTATCTTTCTTTAATACTTATCTACTAAATATTTATATTTTTAGCCCAAATGTATTAAGTAATTTTCAACAACTGGATTTTTGATTTTGTATATCAGCTATAAAATGGGAAGTCAGTTCTTTTGAGTTAATAGCTACAGTTGTGACATAATGTTTGTTAACAGTACATCGTATGAGGTTGATTATTACAGAAATTAAATCTGTAAACTATTAATGCTACTAGAAGGATGTAAAATTCAAACTATATGCCAAAACAGAAAAAACTGGAAATAGTCGTTTAAGAAAACTAGAGCTTTTCTTAAAATGTGATGTAAGATTTACTGAATCTGTTTGCTTGTGCAAGGATGCTAAAGATCATGAGGGAAGCATCTTAATCTATGCTTCAGATACTCTTACACAAAAGGATGCCATCTTTGAGCATGACTCCACTTACTTTACAATGACCAAACTATTAACTTCTTTTAAAAACTATGTCGTTTTACAATCATATCAATGTCTTGTGATGATCACCTCCATAATAAAGCATCTGTACCACAATGCTTATAGGCAGGAACAACAAAGGCAATTGTATGACACAGTGAGGGATTTTAAAGTGCAGATACTTTTCAGCATCTGTAATACCATAATACAATCCTCCATGATTTGAATCAGATTCATCTACAACACTATGGAGTAACAAACTCCAAAGCTTACCAATTAGAGTTCTTCCTGGCATAAGCATATTTCCAACTTAGTACTTTGCCTAATTTCTTTCCATATGTCTTTTGAGTAGCTGTCCGCAGTACAGGTAGCCCTTACTTACCAACTGCCTTGTTTAGCAACCATTTGAAATTATGACAGTTGACAAAAGCCCAGCTTTGTGATCAGTCCTCACACTTACGGCTATTGCAGCATCTCGCAGTTATGTGATCACCATTCAGGTGCTTCACAACTGGCATGCATTTATGACTGTCACAGCGTCCCGCGGTCACGTGATTGCCATTTACGAGCTTCACAACCAGCTTCCAACAAGCAGAATTAACAGAGAATACGGAAGTGAAATTGCAAGTTGCAGTCACATGATGTCTCACTTAACGACAACAGCGATTTGCTTAATGACAGAAGCAGAAGTAACATCGTAAGTCTGGCATGGTCACATGATTTTTCACTTAGCAACCATGGCACTTAGCAACGGAGTTGCTGGTCCCAGTTGTGGTCGGTAAGCAAGGACTACCTTATCTTTCTGAAACCTTCAGTCATTTTCTGTGCTGCTAGTTTTCATGAAATCATGGAATCTAAAACCTATGCTCTTTTCATCTTCAGTACATCTTTACAGTCCCATTCCAGTTTATTTCATTTCTCTTCTCCCATTTTCTGTATTTATTTCCTGCTCCTTCCCTATCCATTTTTTTCAGTTCTACAATTTGGTATTTATTTTAAATTAAATACTTATTTTCAAATGCTGTTGCTATTCTATAAAAATGTCAGAGTGAGAATGGAGTGAAAACAAGTTAAACATCTTGAGAAGTAGCATTCTGCAGAGTACAGAAGAAATGTTAAACCTGGTTTGAGTAATTTGCTGGAGGAACATTTAAACAAGTTTAATCAATTGTAATGAGACCCTCAGTTTCAAAGCAACTATTCACTGAGGGTCAAACCAGAGATGAATGTAAATGTGTCTTTGCATTGATTGTGTAGTTTTTAGAAAAAATAATTTTCTAAATTGGAGTTGGGTGGCTAATAAATTTAAATGTAAATAAATAAATACATAAATAAATAGTTAGCATCATCTGGGAAAGGAGGACAAATGGAGAATGACTGGAACCTAGCAGGCAAGGTGGCATCTGGAGAAAAACTCCTTTTGTAGAAATAATATTAGTATTAGGAGAAATTCAAATTTAAGCAATAATTTTAGATGAATCTTAAAACAATTTATTTCAGCTTGTTGCAATAGCATAATCTTTTCATGAAAAGTATGTTTGTGAATAATTATATTCCTTCAACTAAAAATCCCATAACCTAGTCCAATATTAGTTGTTTTCCACCCATTAATAGCCATTTCTGGATAGAAAGCTACCCAGTAAACCCCTTCTTTTGGAGTTTAATTAACGTAATATGTTACAAAACATAATGTTACCTACAGCAATCATTCTGTATTCTTCTAATATCTGCTACAATCCTGTATTTCTGTGCTTTATTTACTTCGCGTAGGAACTTCTGTAAGGGCTGTTCCTCTTTATTGCCCTGAATACTTTCATTCAAATTAATAATTTGCGCAGGTTACTTTGAATTCATGAATCTTCGTTTTATGCTTCTTTTTTCTAGGCTGTCTTGGGTCCTACTGTACTCCAGTCTGATATTTGTCATGTCTCTTCTCATGTCGATCATTGCAACATTCTCTTCGCTTTTCCCCAAAAGTAGCAGCTTTGTGATATTTCTTCTTTTTTTCCTGTATGGAATATCCTCCGTAAGTGTGTGTGTGTGTGTGTGTGCGCGCGCACACTCCTTGTCACTATGCTGTGGATACTGTGTTAACAAGTGTGAGTTCACCTGGCTGCTGATGTTCTTAGAGAATAATTCTAGGATCTTTTTACAAAGGTAGCCAACAATACAGACATATTCCAATAGATTTGGAATATATATCAGGAACCTGTACAGTTCTGGCAAATGCATTGCTTTAAACAAAGAATAGCATCCATATCAGGAACAGTATTGTATGTGGATATTCTTCCCGTGCAACACACCCCAAATAATTGGAAAAGGTGCTTTGAAGCATGCAGGGGTGAGAATGTAGCAGATATTCACAACTCGGGATCCAGCAACACAAAGATATCATAGCAATTTATCCCATGGCAAAGTGACTAGATGTCCAGCTACTATGTAAGTGTCCCTTATATAGATGCATTCTCTTCCCTTGTAGTGCTAGACAGTCAAGCTGCAAAAAGCAAAATAAAACCCCTCACTTTTTTTTAAGCCAGACAAGGCCAAAAATGAAACAAACCAGAAACCAAAAACCTAGATCCCATCATTACAGTCCACATAGCATCATAATGTGTAACACAGCCACATTAAGATTATACGTGGACCAGAAAAGAGCTTAAGCCTCACTAAAGAATGATGTTCTCCCACAAACAGTTCCATAGTTGTGAAAAAGGCAAGCTATTTGCACAGGAACGCCCTTTATTCCTTAAGGAGAGTAGGAATCTCAACATGCTATTCACCTGCACTAGCACTATGGCCTATCCATGATCTTAGTAGGAGCGATCTAAGATAGCAGTCCAAGCCTTGCAATAGGGAACGTTGATTTGATTCTTTCAAAAAAGCAATCTTCAAATTTTGGCTGTTGGTTAATAACTGTAATGTCTGATGTGTAAGAAGTGGAGAAAGCTGAACTAGAACTTGTATTTCTTATTGCTCAGTTTAATGTTTTAAATTTATAATCACATAATCCAGAATGAGGAAGTTTTTAATAGGGTCTTTGCCCTGTGGAATGCAACAATTTTAGCATAGACAAGGTTTGAAGTTTCAGCTGCAGGGACAGTGTCTCTTTCAAGAAGGATAAAATATGTGTACATTTTGCGAGGGCTCCCTTATTAATTTTATCCCTTCTGTTTTATGTGCTTTTATAGTTTTTTATTTGTAATTGTTTTTAGGTATTCTTTGCCGCCCAGAGTCACTTTGTGTGAGATGGGCGGCTATATAAATAGGATAAATAAATAAAAATACACAGAAATATACCTGAAATAATATCATGTTACAAACAATATAGTCCCAACACATCTCCAGGGCATTAGGTTGGAGAGGTTGGTATGCTCTATTCTCTGTAGGATGTTCTATGTGAGACAGACATTACTTTTTGTCTTTTGTGATAGGTGGCCATGTATAAAAATCTGATCTTGACGTTCTTGCGCACTGAAACGTGTTTTCTACTTTTGTTTAGATTTCCTTTGCATTTATGCTAACATCACTTTTTAAAAAATCAACAAATGCTGGCTCAGCTCAGTATTTCACCACTGTGGCTTTTGGTGCTGTAGGTCTGACCATTGTCCTGTTGGAAGACTTTCCAAAATCCTTTGTGTGGTCATTAAGTCCACTGTGTGAGTGCACATTTTTAGTTGGCGTAGCACAGGTTAGTAAAGCATCCTATTTGCCTGTCAGTATGAACTTTATTGTACTTTGATACATGACAAATATACGCTTGTTTTGAACTTTCAGTAAATGTAATGCTTGTTTATTAATGGCTTTCTCATTCATTCCGATGTGAATTTTTCTGTTTAAAATTAGAACTGTGTCTTGTTAATACTGAAACTTGTGCACTAATTGCATCTTAATTAAAATTTGTGCAGAGATTTGTGGGGTTGGCATTTGACTTCAATAAAAAGAACTGCATCGCGTATCATAAGCTTTCATACTAAATATTGTTTGTATGGCATTATCACAGTGAACTTACTGTTTAGTGCTTTGTACAGATTTGTATTTCCTTAGATTTAGGCACAGTGCTTGATGAGCTAGGATGTTCACTTTCAGTATAAATGTTACTTCTAGTTAGTTGGCTTTGCCATTAATTCAAGCTATAAAACCCTTTTTCTTCCTATTCCCACTTGGCAGGGAAATTTTCCACTTTGCTTTTCTCACTGCTTAGAGTACATTTTATGTGCCAGAAGCATGATATTAAGCTGTATATTGGGTTCTCTGGAGAAATTGTTTTTGCAAGCACACTTTTCTAGCAGAAAGCAGTTGTAGTGGAATGGAGGAGAGGGAGGAGAGGGAGCTGCTGACTTTTAATGTTGCTGAATTTTTGTGAAATCACAATCTGAGTGGAACTGAATAATAAAATAACATAAATTATAAGAACAGTCTGAAGTTATAATCATAGGCATCTATGGGAGGGGAAGGGGGCAAGTGATACAACACATGTCATGATATCCTGATGGAAACTGTATGACTTGCCTGCTTGTATCCAATGTCAGGACATGAATGCAAAAGGGTAGGATTTGTATTATGACATCACCATACATGTTTCAGCTATTTTTTTGTTATCAAAATAGTAGTGGGTGCCTATGAATGGAGCCTTTAGTTTAAAGTAAGGAAGATGTAAAATATAGCCTCTTTCTTATATGCTGCTACACTCCCCAATATTCCTTTTTGCTTCCATGGTCACAACTTCTATCGTAGTGCCAGCTGCAAAATAGAGTTGAAGGCTTGGAGAGGAGAGAACATAATGAATGTAGAGTTCTGATTTTCTAAGCTTTCATTAGCTTCTAACTGCTGGTTCCAATCTGAATTAAGCTTGAGCAAAATTTCCCTCTCATTGTATTATTCTGTGTTAATCGAATTCGATTTATGTAACAATACATTATTTTTCCTTATTTTTCCTTAATATTTTAATACTGCTCCACTTTCACATTTGCTTGCAGGTTATACATCTGGAAGATTATGAAGAAGGAGCTGTTTTATCAAATTTAATCCATGGCCCTTATCCACTAATTATTACTCTTACACTATTGGCCCTTGATAGCATGCTTTATCTACTCCTAGGGATTTATTTTGATCAAGTGATTCCAGGTATGTTTATTAGAACTGGAAAAGAATGCAGATGGTGAGAGATGTTCAGTAACCATTCAGATATGGTACTTAAGTGGGGAAGCAGTCATTGTGAATAATGGAGAACTTTGGTCTTGTGAGAGAGCGTCCGTGGGACTTAACATTCCTATTCTGGGATGCATATTACAGAAGGTCAGGGAAAAAAGAAGGCATTATATATAATCAACTACTTTTCAAATTGTGCTAAGCCATGGTTTGTTAAACCTTGGCAGTTGGATAAACTAAAATTGGCTGAGTTTGCACCACTGAATATGCCATAACCCATGGTTTTCAAACCACAATACATAGCTTCATACCATACAACCAAAAATAAATCATATTATGAATTGTTTCATTGTGTAAACCCAGCCAACTAGTGAACAAATCTTTATGCAGCAGGATAAACATCACATGTATATTTCCAGATAACAATTTATAAGCTGCATTAGGCAACATAGAGTCACACTACACAAATTATACAGACATGTATGTAGTTGTATATGCTCTCTGCCCACATTATTCAGTTTTCCCCACATAAAGATTGAATGCTATACTTCCAATGGACAAATGGAGAAAATATACCTTTAGGTACATGTGGATCTGGTACTCCAGTCAGTCAATTATCTGTCTAATTCAGGATGAAATGAAGATGTACCTCATTCAGGGTGAACCATTTAAAATCACATTTCTCATGTATTTTCTACATACTGAGATAAATCTGACCATTAAATCACATCAGTTGACAACTAAATGGACTATTCCTGTACTATTTTTTAACTGGCAAGCCTTGGCAGTATACACTCTGCATGCTTTTTCTTAGCTTAGCTTCTTCAAATTACTTTTATGCTCGATCTTACTTATAACTATTAGTTATGCAAACTTAATATGGGAATAAATCTGTGCAAGTACAGTAATCTTCACAACTTTCTAGTATTGATTCTAATTCCCTGTGCCCTTGAACAATCCTGCCAAGAAAAAACAGAAGAGTACTCAAAAATGAAATGATGTAGGCTGGCGAGGAGAAATAAGGTCTTGATCAGTTGGAGGAGTTTTTCACTGTTGTATATATAGAGTAGAAATATTAAAAGTATTTTAACTTTACTTTTTTGAAATGTCCCAGTGGTCCAAAATATTTAATGTTTACACTTTTATATATGGGTATTTTATTTTCAGGAGCATATGGATTGCGACGAAGTTTTTTCTTCTTTTTAAAACCTTCATTTTGGATAAAAAGAACAAGAAATTATGAGGAATTGCATGAGAGCTGTAATAATGAAAACCTAGATTTCAGTGAGGTCACTGAGCCTGTACCTTCCGAATTTAGGGGAAAAGAAGCTATCAGGTATCACAGATTAATTTTGGTTAAATTTAAATTGATCATACTGTCATAGTAGTTAATATATATTTTGTATGAGAAAGTAACTTATTTATACAGCCGCAAATAATGAGTGACTTTAGTTGAATAAGGTTTTTCTTTTTAAAATGCAGGAACATGGAGAATAAATATTATCTCCCATATAAATATTATATGATAATTTTTATGTATAAATATTCTTTATTCTGCCATATGACATTATTTTGTGTGTGGTTTTTTGGGCTGTGTTGATTTGTAGCCAAAGGGAAAACAATCCCTATTGGACAATGGCACTCCGTTACTCACTGGTTTCCATACACTTAAAACACAACACTGTAAAAAGCATCTGTATGTCGGCCCTTCAAGGTAGACCAGATCAAGTAACAGACCCCACAAAAATACACAAATTCTTCTTTATTGATACAGGCTACAATAACAGAATCTTGAAAGAGTTTCCCTTTCTTTCTCTCTGATACCAAACAGAATCAAGGCCAGTCTAGAGGAGGAGTTGTTGTTCCTCTCACCCCTTCCTATCTATCTGGGCTAAGATGATGTTTTTCTAGTGGCTGCAGGTTATCTCTGAACTCTGTGAGAGTGGCTTAAAATTCGATGCATGCAGAAGCTACAGTGTAGACTGTAACTCATATTTCTTAAAAATTGCACATGTTCTCAGAATGTCTGCCTGTCTTTTTTCAGAATCAGCCATATTGAGAAATCCTTTGTTAAAAAGGATGACATTGTGGAGGCTTTGAAAAGTAAGAATGTTTAATTTTCAATTATCTGCAACAAGTTGGAATTCTTGCACTTTTTGTAACAATGGCCTAGCATATAGGCAAGTTTTTCTTGACAGTCATTGATTCGCTAATTCATTGAGGACTTTATGTTCAAAGTTTATATTAAAGAATGGCCACTTAAGAGTAAATAAAATGTTCTTTGAATGACCATCTAAATGTTTATAATGGGGCTAGTAGCAATGCTTTCTGATGTGCCGAATTCCCCCCCAACTAATCATTTTATTTTTTAATAGATTTATCCTTTGACATATATGAGGGTCAGATCACAGCATTACTTGGACATAGTGGAACAGGCAAAACAACTTTGATGAATATTCTTTGCGGATTGTGCCCCCCTTCTGATGGTATATATTGTTAAAATGTTCTCATTTTTCTTTTTTTATGCACTCTTTTTTAATCTTGCCCATTTTTCCCTTTCTTCATTAGTCTTGGATTAGTGTTAAGTAACATCTTTCCACTTCTCTGCTGTCCATAGCATAAAGAATTCCACAACAGGCATCTAATCTCCTGTTTTAACTTTCAGTTTTACATATGAATTCTCCTGGCAAACCTGGGGTAGAAGTATTCCCCTTTCTTCCCTCTAGCAACATCTTGCCCATTTGCTGGAGAACATCCCTTTGTATTGTTGCAGGTGGCTGTTTCTCACCAAATATGGATAAATGTTCTACAATAAACTAGAAATTTAATAGATCTTGGTTTAGTGGAGTACATATGCACCAGATAAAATCTGTTCATACAGCGTATGCCTCTGAGGATACTAAAATCCTCTTTGCCATACTATACATATGTAAAATATCTAAGATATACATGCATAAAATCCCAATTCCATTTTATGCATGTGTAAATTGTGTACAATGTGTCAAATATGCATACATTTCATTTGGATTTAATGGACATTCTGCTGTATCAGACAATCCTTTCTATTAGTTTTTTAAAAGCTTTAATGTATTATGATAGCTATACCTATATCTATCTGTGTTCTATCTGTTGTTAGCTATATGATGATTTATTTCCTCTCTTCATTATTTTTATAAATTAGGGTTTGCATCAATATATGGATATCAAGTTTCTGAAATAGATGAAATGCTAGATGTAAGAAAGATAATGGGAGTTTGCCAACAGATAGATATATTTTTTGATGTATTAACTGTGGAAGAGAATTTATCAATAATTGCCTCTGTTAAAGGTATACCTCCCAATGATGTAATACAAGAGGTGAGTTAATTAAATACCACATATATACTGTGCACATTGTTATAATTTTGATCAAATAAAATTACTCAGAATGTTTTCTGTACCAAGGCCATAATCTATTAGAGGATTCATCAAGCTGAAGCCCATTAAAATATGTACCTTATGAAAATGCTAACATATGTATAACTGGATCAGTGAAATATTATTTTATAGTAAAGAAAATAGGAAATTAGAATTTATAACAAACATGTACTTTAGATTTGAAATAATTAATTTCATAATATTTTCCTTTATTTCATAAATTTGTAAAATAGGGAAGCAGTAGGGAAACAATTTCTACCAAGCCAAATGCTCCTAAAAATTTTTGTATTTAAGAAGTCATATTTCTCTGGGGGGAAGGGTGTAAGTATATATGTATGTATAAGCTCTTCCAAGGAATTTCTGATGCAGGGGATAACACCTGACTGAGCTGTTGAGCTGATTGTTTGGAGTGAGGTGATGTTAGGCTATTGTGAATGTTTTTAATGTTGTCAATTATAAGCTGTTTAGAATCTAGACTGAATTGGGTAGTACGCAAGCTTGTGTAATTAATAAACATGATTAAAAACTTTTTCTGCTGGATTTTGTAAGGTTCAGAAAGTTTTATTAGACTTGGATATGCAGCTCATTAAAGATAATCAAGCAAAAACCCTGAGTGGAGGGCAGAAAAGAAAGCTGTCAGTTGGATTTGCAGTTCTTGGAGACCCAAAGGTAAACATCAAAAGGACAGAATGGTTATTTCCCCCCCCTCATATTTGCATTGCATCTGTGCAACAGCCGAGTTTGTAAAATTAGTTACATTGCAAAATTATAATTTCTATTGAATTTATTTATTTATTTATTTATTTATTTATTTATTTGGTTTATAAAGCTGCCCATCTCACATATGTGATTGTGGGAGGGTTACAGTAAAAATAAATAAAATTCTTTATAATATAAAGAATAAAAATACATAGCAGCCATAGTAGTTATAATCTATAAGGTAGAAACAGGCCATTGTTTCAACGATTGCCTAGCTGATAGTCCTTGGTTCAGTTCTGACAACTGAATGAGGATAGGTGCCTATCTTTTAGTAGCAACATGTGACAGGGCTACCAGGGCAGATTAGTGTGAGATCAGTAAGTGAGATATCCCACATTTTAGAGCAATATTGTAGTTTTTTTGAGGAGGATTAGTTTTTTAACCCTTAGGATGCCCGCACGCTCTCTCTCTCTCGCTCTCTCATTTTGCTTCTCTATTAGTTTATTTGGTTAAACTACCATTAGCTTTGTTTTTCTCTTGAAATTTACTGAGGTGATTAGATTGCATTACTTTAGCAGTACATATCAGAGGCATGCTAATCAGACATGTATATAAATTGATTGGTTTATTGATTGAATAAATTTAAAAAATACAGAGATCAGTCTCATTCTTTCCCTGAGTATTTCAACTCCCTGGAGAAATTCCAAAATCCATTTTGCAGTGTGCCTCATAACCACATTAGTATTGCTTATGGTTCTGAATGGAGTAATAGTGCTAAGAGTTCCTCATGGTACTTTGAGCTCCTCCAGTATTGGCTGGGGCTTGTTCTGATACTTAAATATTAGAAGGAAGCCAAAGCCTTAGCGGGGATAGAATTGAGAATCTTTGTATCATTTGATCTGTGTTGTTCTGAGACTGCTTCCAAAATTCTCAAATTCCTTTCCAGGGAAACATTGAATAATGTCAACAGAATTAATAATGCCATAATTTGTGGGAAAGAAGGTGGGATTTGCCGGTTGCTTTCCTAAATCAGAAAGGTGGGAGGACACAGGATCAGGGGAATTGTCCAATGGGAGGATGTGGTAACCTGCAGTTTGGACTGAATACCTTGTGAGCCAAAGTGCCTCAATCCAGACAAGGTTTCCTTGAACCAGTGAGACTTAAGATGCTATAACCACAGGATTGCAAGAAGCATCATAAATTGTTAAGTGTAGATCTGCCCATAGTAGAAATAGTTTGTTACAATTAGTATAAAGCTGTTTTAGATTAAACTGTAGAAGTGACACTATAGTGGGATTTCTATTGTGAGTCCCAAATTAGGAGTTTCAACTTTGGATGATATTAATTTATAAAACTTCATTTTTACTCTCATGTTTGCTCATTGTTTTCTTATACGGGATTATATTCTTTGTCTGATATGATGATCTTATCACATATAATTTTGATAGAAAGTGGTGGTAAAGTTAATGAGGACTATTTCTGGTGTTTTCAAAATGATTACTTAATAATTATATGTGCATGTCTGGGTTTACATATATTTGTTTTTTTATTTAGGTATTGCTCTTAGATGAGCCAACAGCTGGTATGGATCCATGCTCACGGCAAACTGTTTGGAACCTCTTGAAAAACAGAAAAGCCAATCGTGTGACAGTGTTCAGTACCCATTTCATGGACGAAGCAGACATTGTTGCAGGCATGTTCAGAGATATGCATCCCATGAACATGGCAGTTATTCCCTTGATGGTCACTGTCTAAAAAGAATGACTAAAGGTTCCGTGTGCTCTTGTTTCTAGATCGGAAAGCTGTGATTTCCCGAGGAATGTTGAAATGTCTTGGCTCCTCTCTCTTCCTTAAGACAAAATGGGGAATTGGCTATCGTTTGAGGTATTATTAACTTCACTGCCTATTTCAAAATAGGTTATAACACCTACATTACTTGGACCTAAGCTTTGTGAAGAGTTTCTGAACCATCAAAATTTTATTTCATAGAAGAGCTGGTTAAAATGTATGAAGACTGTAGGTTACTTAACAACTGTTTAGTTGGAAGGACACTAATGGTTAGCAAACCTGGTAAAGGTTGCAGATTATAACCCAGTCTGAGATCCTATGAATAGTAGGCAGTCCTTAAATGTTTTAAATAATTAAAATTAAAAAAGGCTTATACTTTAGTTAGCTCATAGTGCTATTTTCTCACTTGGTAACAAGTACAAAGTAGCTGCTACTGTATGAGCTGCAAATGTAATAGTAAAATTATCTGAATAAATCTGTTAAAACAAAAACAGTAGAGAAGAACTATCAATTTTTTATTTACTAGGAGCCTTCAAGCACATGGGCTGTGATGAAGGGATGAACAGTTTTCACAGCCCCTGGCCACGTGCCCCCAGTGCACCATTTGTAGTACCTCAACACATCCATTGTAGATCGCATCATCAAAATTCAGTGGAGAAATTATCATTTTCAAGAAAGTTTTGGGAAGGGGTAGTTAAAGATGAGGTAGGGAGTGATTTGTTCCCAGAAGCCTCCTGCTCCTATCCCATCCTAACCCCCAACCTAAAAATTTGGCCGAATAAAATTACTCTGCCATTCTGGTGATGTCAAAACATTGCCTTATGTAGGAAGCTGAGTTGCATCCCGTCATCCTCAGATGGTACACCAATCTTGTTGAATGAAATTTGTAACCAAGTGTTATATATTATATATTATCCATTTTGAATTGCTTAAAATTAGGTTGGGCAACTGCAGCCTCAGAGCAGTGACGCATTCACTATTCCCTGGGAATGTTTTAAAATGTGTTTTTGTGTTGTATTTATTCTTCTTTTCTCTTTGTATGCCATCCAGAGTCTCAAATTCTGAGAGAGGCATCCTTATAAATCTTATAGATAAATAAATGTAAATAAAACAAAATTAAAGCACAAAAAAAGGCTTGCTGCTATTGTTAAAATAAAATAAAAAACCTAAAAATTTGAGAAAGGTCCCAATTCCATGCTACCCCATTATTTCAGCAACTTGGTCCTTCAGCAGCTCAGAAATATTTAATATGGTCCCTAGCCATCCAAAGAAATTAAACCTCAGTTTAAAGCTAAGCATCAAGTTTGTACCCTCTTTTGCTTCTCTCTTAAACTGTTAAAGCTTTGGTAACCCTTTTGGTTTCATTATAGAAAACTGAAATCATACTAGTTCTGCAATTGTCTATTTTAATGATTCCTCTCTGTAGAATCACAAAATATCCCGAAAGCCTGTTTTTCTGCAGTTGGTTTAAGAAAGCAAACATTCTCTGTTATAATCTTGTTAGGTTTAAAAATAATGAGATCCACAATGTTGCTTTTGTCCCTGCTATGTGTTTCTTTAGTATGCAAATAGACAGGTATTGTAACACAGAAGGTACAGCATTCTTGATCAGGCAGCATATCCCTGGAGCCAGTCTGTTAAAGGAGAATGAAGAACAACTTGTGTATGCCTTACCATATAAAGATACAGATAGATTTTCAGGTACAACCTATCTCTATTAAACGCCACTGAGAATTGGAAGTTGGTGGGGACACAGTAAGATCCGAGGAAACAAATGGTGGGCTAGCCACATCAGCAAGCACCACACTGGCTGCTGAATGCTTTAAAACAGGAGCGGTCTGGGAGGGCGCTGGTAAAGCTGGGAGGGGCAGGTTGATTGGTGTGTGAGTGGGATGCATAAGTTCCTTGGCTGTGAGGGGGTGCTAAGGATGGGAGGGAATTGGGGGGGGAGAAAAGAAGGCAAGTAATATCAGTGTGATGGGAAGAGGAAGGTATGGTGGGAATCTAAGGGGGCCCATGTTCAAGAACATTGGGGCCATTACTTGAGAGCTATCTCACTGTCCAGCCCACAGAACTTATCCCTGAGGCCAGCTTCCTGTAATGTCTTGGGCTCTGGCTGTCGTTTTTCATATCAACCCTAGTGATATTCAAGAAGTCTTTGAAAACTTAGCTGTTCCCCCAGCCCTTGGGTTAGGATGGGGGTTGAGCCCCTACAGGATTTTATTTGCTTGAAGAATTGCATTTTCTGGATGCATATGATTTCTGTTTCCTATTGTTTCATTACTTTTGTTAATGAAGTAACTCATTCAGAGTCTCATAGAGTTAGCCAAACTCTAAATCTAATAAATAAATAATCTGGAAAATCATTCAAAAGCGTTTTGCCACTTTTATATGGAAGAAAATTATTATGGCTCCTCTTAAAGAGTAGTGCCCTAAATTCTTTTGGAAATAATTCTTCCTCTTCCTCCTCTTCCAGCACTCTTTGCTGATCTAGATACTCATTCCCATTTGGGTGTTATTTCTTATGGCCTTTCTACCTCAACCCTAGAAGATGTATTTTTCAAACTGGAAGTTGAAACAGAAATTGACCAACAGGGCCAACAGGGTGAGAAACCGTTATATAACTTCATGTAGTACTTATCATATGATCATGATGAAATTATTAAAACCATATTTCACTTTATAAAATATGATTTGTAATTTTGGGACTATTGTACAAAAGCACATTCTTTAAAAAATTTATAGGACAAGATGATTAAAACTCCAAGAAAATAATAATATATTTATTTCTGAGAATTGTGCCATAAGGGTATATGAAAGTGGCTGTATGTATTTTTTTTTTCCCATGAATGGTGCTGATGTTCTCCAAAAAAATTTCATTAAGCATTTAATGAATTATGAAATGTTGCAAACAGTGCGATGCCAAGCTTTATAGACTTAGTTAGAAAATATAAATATAAAAATATTTAAATTTCTTATTCCTTTATTTCCCAGATTTTGGTGTTTTTAATTCAGAGCAAGCTGACGAGAAAATGGATACAAACTCTGTTGATGAAGTAGAGCAAAGCCTGTTAATGCTATCTGTGACAAAATCTTGTGCAATAAGCAATAAGTCTCTTTGGAGAAAGCAGGCCCTTGTAATTGCAAAGGTTCATTTTCGTAATTTTAATCGTGACATTAAATCAATGTCAGAAGTGTAAGTATCTCCACATTGAGTTTCCTCTAAATTTTGGAAAGTATTTAATTAATATGAAAAAGATAAATATAAAACATTGTTCTTACTCAGTTGATCACGTATTTCCCAGAATTATAAAAATGTCCTGTGTGGAATAAAATATAACTTGTTGAAAATAAGAATACAATTTGTGATTTTAAATATAGGGCAGTTCTCTCTGTGGGTTTACACCCACTGGAAAACTGAGTTGCTTGGGAGATGGGCAAACAGTAATTTTTATTACCAATAGGCTGAGCAACTGTCAGGCCTAGCCCAAGGAACTCCTGGAGACCGTGTAGGTTCAATCAGCAAGGTTTATTTGCCAGCACCTGTTTACAGAAATCTTCTCAGACTGACCAGCAGTTCCCATGCACAACTCTCTACTATTTTCTGGAATGTTTAGGGATGCGCCAGCTTTCTCCGCTTATCTCCAGAGCATTGCTCTGGAGACGAGAGCACTGTTTTCACTCCCCCTTCTTCCATTCCAGTCCATCACAGCAACACAGGTTGCTTAACTTTGGAATTTTAAGTACCCAGAAGCTAGAGAAGAAAGAAGGCTAATTAGAGGTAAAAGAGATGGACACCAGTTTTTACAACATCCAGAAATTTTGGCTGCATGCATGCCAGAAAGTAATTTGTGTTCTGTTGAATACAACAGTTCCTACATTATATAGATGCTGTGTTTTGGGGAAACTGAAGCATTTGTAAATATGCTTCAACAAATGAAACATTTAAATTTGTGGCAAAGGTTTTCAAATTTCATGAAAAATGTGACCAAATTTCAATATAGTCAGTTTAATCATATTACAAGGGATGATTTCCCCACCCACCCATTTTAGTCTGAATATTCTTAAACAGTATATGCCTAGATTTCAAACTGCCACAAACTGAGAATTTTTTTTAATAAAATGTCAGTAATGTAGTGAATTGTGAGCTTCATACAAGAGTAGAATCCTATTGATCTGGATATTTCATTAGACAGTTTCTTTTATCTGCAAATTCCTTTATCTCAGGTTTGCACATAATTATTATTAATAGGCCTTAGATCAGAGGGTTGGGCTTAAGTGATAAGATTTTCTTTATTTTGCAGCAAAGATGCAGTGACATTTGCTTAATTGAAATAGTAGTTGGAGCCTTTCGTTTGACAGCTCCTTCTGTGAATTTAATGATGTATGGATTGGAGGCACATTGCAACTTTTTTCCAATAGATCCAGAATTGGGGGGATTCTTTCAATGAATGCTGGACCAGTAAGATCTCATCAAGGTCCATCTTTTATCAGGGATTACTTTAGGGCTGTACATGTCGACCACTTTTCATTTCTAATATTTAGTCTGTGCAAACTGTGCTGCTGTAATTCATGCTGTAGTTCTCAAGCCATTTTCTAAAATCAGGAAGGTTGTCAAATTGCAAGAGCAGAAAGCTCTTACAAGATCTTGTGCATACATTGCCTATTTACAAAGTTTTCCTTGCTAGTAAGAGAACTTGTCAAGGGAACATATCTGTTAGCATATGAACATTATATTTTGGACCTCCCTAATTTATTTTTGCAACTAAACATGCAACTTTTCTGAGCTGATACTACACTTTTAGATCTTTTCCTTTAATTTACTCTCCCAGTTTTGTAAACTGTTTTTTTCTCTGCCTTTATCCCAGGAATGTTTACTCCATTGAAAAATTCTTTACTTCTCCCCTCATTCATTTCCTATTCTTTTGAGTCTTTTGTCTCCCATTGTTCACATATACTTTTGCTTCTCTGTATCTCCTAATGTTCTTCAATACATTTATGCTAGCTGCCATGTAGACTAAAAGGCATAATTATATCACCTGGTGCTAATAAGAAGCTCCCCATCAAGCAAGCCATTTTTGAATGATTTTCAAAAGTGTCTCAGATGAAATTAAGATTGTTTAAAATTTATTTTTTTGCAAGAGTGAAAAATCAAAATTATTTACTATTCAGTAGTGATGCATTCAGACATGTTTAGTACATGCTTGCGCTTAGCAAATTTAATATAGATAGTTGGATCACAGGATTTTTAATAATAGGAAAAAAGTGTATACCAGACTGATGTTGGACTACTTTTACTCTAAAGGACAGTCATTCTTTATTGTAATTTGATTCAGCTTTATTTTTTTTCTTAAAGGTTAGCACTGTTCCTAGTATTTCTTTGTGTTGAGATTTTTATGTTTCACATGTATCAAGAATACTTCAAAAATGCTGTGGTTCCTATCAAACTCTCTCCAGATTTATATTTTCTTAAACCAAATGAAACTCATCATAAATACAAAACCAGCCTTCTTGTTCAAAACTACACTGGTAAGTAGTAGGAGCCATCACTATATTTTTTCAGTTTTTTTCTTCTATTCCTTGTAATTTCTATTATTATTTTTATTACTATTTTATTTTAACATATTATATACACTGGAAATTAATTGAAAGAATACTCTCTATGCATGGCTGAGATGCTTAGTCTTCAAACAATTAATTTTCCAATCTATTAAGACTGGAGTAGGCGATCTTTTTGCAGCCAAACTTACTATTTCCTCCTCCCTTCCCTTCCCTTCCCTTCCCTTCCCTTCCCTTCCCTTCGTCCAAGGGCTCTAGAAGTGGTGTGTTGATGAAGGGATAGGCTTTCCCATTGTAACTGCAGCTCCATACATTCAACAAAATATATACATTTTTCCATAGCATGAATGGGGAAGCTCAGTGCACACCATTAAGTTCATCTGAATGCAGAGGGACATTATGGGTATGACACTGACTCGTTAATTATCATTATCTTCCTTTATTTATTATTTTCCTCTAGGAGTAAACATTGATGACACAATCATAAACCCACTTCAGAGCCAGAATATACTGACAGAAATGTTCAATGGCAGTGACTACATATCAGTTTCCCCTCACAATGCAGCATTAAATGTAGTTCATGCAAGCAAGGTAAGAAGATACACCGCTTATATTTAACAGCTGGTAATGTGTGGCCTTGGGTAGTTTATTTAGAATGTAAGAAAAGTTTTGCTAAAAAAAGGTAACTCCATCCAGTGCACTATCCCGATTGGATTTAGTTCTGTTCCAACTGGAGCAAAGCTGATACGTGTTGCTGCTTTGGATTTGTAGCTAATAAGTTAAATCTCTATTGTTGTTGCAGACCATTATCTTTAAAGCTGCTTTCAACCGAACCATGCTACATTCTTTACCTCTTATGATGAATATCATTAGTAACTTGTACCTACACAATTTAAATGTAACTGAAAACATCCATATCTGGATTAGCTCTTTCATTCAAGTAAGTAAATGAAAACTCAAATGCTGATATTGTAAAATGAAATGATAGAAAGGAGCACTAGACAGACTTTCTGTGTAAACATAGATGTCTAAGGCAAGTTGCATTGAGCATTATGTGACATTTAAGTTTTCATCTATTTTCTATTATGAACATCTTTATTTTTCAGGAAATTACTGATAGAGGTTTCATAATGGTGATGATTGTTCAGTGTTTGACAGTAGGTGTCACCATGACCGGATTGCCATCATATTTTGCTATGGAGAATGCAGAAAATCATAGGGTAACTTTATATTAAATCATGTTTTTAAAAAATGAAACAAAAAAATCCATATGTTAGTCTAAATCATGATTTGTCTGCCCACATTTATATTCTATAAACAGATGACATATTGGGGTAAATATTTGAATTTATTTCAAAATTTTGAACATATTTTAAACTGAGACTCATGAATTATTTTAGGAATGATCCCCTGCCTCCTCTGTTGCTGCTCCTGCTCTTTGGAGCAACTTTCCCCTAAGATTTGGTTAGCCCAATCCTGTCTGCCTTTTGGAAGACATTAAAGACCTGTTTTTCTACCTCAGACATTGGGCATGGGAATAGTATGACCAACTGAGTGAGTTTTTCCCTGGTACTTAGGTATTTGTAGGATTGCTCCTTTGGATTGTGTTTTTCATATTTCATTTTTTAATGTGGCTTTTATTGATTGTTCTGTTACTGATGATGTAAGCTGTCCTGAGTCATGTGCTGAGTAGGGTGGTTATATAAATTGATTAAATCAATCAATCAATATTTAACCACATTAATAATACAAAGAATCAATACCTGAGAAGACCAACCTGAATAGAAGGGCAATCTAGATCAGCAGATAAAGCAGGGATACGTAACTCACGTTGGACCAAAAGTTAGGCATATTAGGTGCCACATTGCAAAGGGGCAGGGTCACATCAAAAAGATGTTAAAAACTGAGAACCATCACATATTAACTTAGACTGATTATATATTAATATTTATACTTTAAGATGATTTATCGGATTATTTAACTACACAATTTTAGCACAGACATGTATTTACAGTTATTTCTATCCTTGCTAATCTAACTCCCTAGTTTAAAAGCAAACAGAAAGAGCCCTACCAGAAATCTATTATCTCATACATCAGCCTAGTCTCCTTCTCTCTCTTCCTGGATCCAATCCTGGGTTGTGATTACAATTGTTAGATTTGTTCCAATATGCTGTTTGTCCAATATGCCACACATTTTAACCAATTTATTTTTTGCAGATCAAAGCTTATACTCAGCTGAAGATGTCAGGTCTTTATCCATCTGCTTATTGGTGTGGACAAGCATTAGTCGACATTCCTCTATATTACACTATTCTCCTTGTCATGACTGGGATCTTATTTGGAGTTCATCATGAAATTATTTTTTTCCCTATGAAGATCTTTGCTGTAGTAAGTCTTGCTATGTTCAAATAAATGTTCTATGCCTTTTCTTCAGTACATTTCCACTTACTTATAATAAACCCAGATCTTTTTGTACTCCTAGACCCCCCCCTTTTTAAAATGTCCATTCCTTGTAAAACATAACTTCCAGTGGTATGCTAAGTCTCTTGAATTGTAATAATTTTGAATTTGAAACACCCTCCTTTATGCTTGAAACAGTTGCATTAAATTCAAATCTGTTGTTTCATATTCAAAACAGGCTGTTTCAATTATTCTGGATATGTGTCAAGCACAAAGCACTTCAAAATGATCAAAACAGCCTGTTTCAAATGCAAAATGGCATTATTTCACCCAGAAAATATTATTCTGAACTTTAAAAAGTTATAAATTTGAAACAGTTCTGAATTCAAGACACTTTGCACAACTCGTAACGCCTTCAGCTTCTCCCTATTTTTATCTTTGGGGATGAATTGTAAAAAATGAAAAAAAAAAGTGTAAAAATGTGTATTAAGCTTGTTCTTCCATCCCTGTGTGTCCTACCAGTGGCAAGTTGGGAATATACAATAAAGGGGGAGCTGAAGCACCCTAAAATGAAATCAGTGCATATGACTGAAGGCGGGGTTCCCTCCATGACACAGGAAGAAGCCTAGTCTGCTTTCTGGCTAAAAAGGTGGAGTTAACCCTTTCCTGTTGGGTCATTCTTCCAATGACCAGAAAGAGACCATTCTGTATGAGCAGATCTAAATGAACGAAGTGATGGGTTATTTGCTGTTTTTAATTATTCTGGTCTGTTTTCATGGGAAAGTATGTCATGAAAAATTTTAAGGGATGTATTTTTTTTCTTGCAGACGTTTTGCATTATAGGCTATGTACCCTCAGTAATTCTGTTCCATTATATTGTCTCTTTCACTTTTAAAACTATACAAAACACCAAAGAATTTTGGTCATTCATTTTTCCAACTGTGAGTAAACGGGCAGAGCCTAATTTGTTTTTCCCATTTATTGAAATTTCTAATTTTGTTTGTATATTTATATATACATGTTCATGTTGGATATATGTGACTTCAACTTTTTTTTAATTTGAATCATATCTGCCTTTATTTGTCCTTAGTTTGCAGTAAACATCATGTATATCTGTGTGTTTTCTGAGTTATACTTATTACAATGGATCAAATCACTGTTCAATCTAAGTCATAATGTGATTTGTTTAGTTTAGGTATTGCATAATGTATGATCCCAGTCCTTGTGGTTCATTATCTACTAGGCGGAATGGGTCTTAACAAATCACAATTAAAACAAATCATGTGTTAGTGCAATGTGTACATGCTGGAGTATGTACAGCACAAGACCAAATTTTGCAGGATTATTTCCTAGTCTCTGACATGAAAGTCTATCATATAACTGTACTGTATGTACTATTCATTTTATTCACAACACTATATTTATCTTTTTTTTTCTTTTTTAAAAGGCTGCCTATATTTTGCCTGTTTTTAATAAATTCCATAAAAAGAGTTCTTTACTTCCAATTGTTCAGTTGGATTTATGAGTTATTTTAGTTGTAAGCATTAAGAAGGAACAAAATTAAATCAGAACTAAGTAAGATTAACTCAAAATATTAATCTCATATCAGAAAAAAAATGCTTTTCTGCATAGCCTAAAATGAACAAGTGCATCTATTTATTCAGAACAAAAATTTATACAGCACGGTCCTTCATATCAGGCCACATGGTATTAGTAGTGCTCAGATTCAGCCAATGCTGCCAGTGTTGCCATTTTTTGTTATAACTTGCTTGAATTTATTTGCAGTAAAAAAATCTGTTATAAGGTGGGGCAGGCTGGAAACTGGACTTCCAGATGCATCCCTTTAAACTGGATAAGAAATTTATCTTAGAGTTCTAGGAAATGTCCATAATTCTGAGCTACATAATCTGAAGCTAAATGTCCAGTGATTTAGAAGCATTCCATCTAAACTTGTGGATTGTATCTAGGCACCTATTATATAAGGTAGGGCAGTGCAAAATATACAGAAATGATGCTTCACAGCACATGAGACCAAGGACCTTTCTTTGAATTGTTAAAGCAACTATGGTTTTTGTAAGGATCAGATGGTGCTCTGACATTGTTCCCAGCTATCTCAGCAGTGGTGTGCAACATCATAGGGACAAGTAGAACTCTAGTTTGATACTTCCACTTGAATTTTGTTATGATTATATTTGTTTTGTCTTTCAGGCAGCTTTGATCTGTATTATTGTTACTGATGTAGCATTTACACAGTGGTATAACATAGCCGTTATAATTCATATGTCCTTTTGTATCTTCATTCCAATCTACCCTCTAATTGGGTGCCTGATTACTTTGTTAGAGGTAAGTTTACTATAGACTGAATTTAGTCAGTAATTTCAGAATTCTAGTGTGCCAAAGAGTACCATACATTTTATTTAAATTTCAATATATATTACATATTTTAAAACTTGTGACAGACAATCATAATGTGGTTCCAAAACAGCAACTTTTCTCTACAATTGAGGTGGGGGAATGATTTTTTTCTAAGTTCAATTTTAAGCTAAATCCAGAGCATAATGAGTTTTGACCTCTTCTCAACTTTTTGCACTGAAAACGTTTTTGTATGTGAACTTCTTGTATCCATTTCAGAATTAATTCTACCAAATATAACTTATGTAAAAAGGTAGGCACTAAAGATAGCAAAGTATTGGGAGAGTAGATACAGCTTGCATCTGTTTTCTTCATTAAATTTTATTTTCATTTTGATGGTAATCAAATCAATGATATGTTTATAGCTAGAGATATAAATGTGAGAGTTCAGCCTTGGTGGTGGGAATTCCCCATCATTCTCTCACATGTCCATGTTTTTAAGAACCCCACCAAGTAAGACATGAGAGATGGCCCTTTAAAAAGGGGTCCAAGGATCAAATGCTGGTGACAGAGGAGAAAGGTTGTCTGTAAGGGTATGCAGAGGAAGAAGCCAAAAAGTTCTACAGCAGGCAAAGACTGAGGAGTTCCAGGGCAGCTGAAGAACTCTGGGCTGGTGTTGGATTGAAGCAGTCTAGGATTTCCAGGAAAGAATGGTGGACTGAAGATGGCTCTGCAAAAAGCAGAGCCAATGACCACGGCGGAATGAAGAACCAGTGAGTAGACTGGCTCTTTGTAATTCCTTTCTGAACAAGGAGAAGGCTTGAGATCTCCCACAAGTGCTCCAGACAGTTGCTCCTCACAAGGAGACTGCAAAACAGCAGTCTCTGGTGGGTTTTGAGCACTAGGAGATGAGGGAATAGCCTTCTTGCTCAAACCACAGTCAGCATCTTTGAAAGGACACTGGGTTCACGTACTTCCTTTTCTAATCACACTCAGAAATGGCTTGTTAACTGCTTTTCAGCTATTAGGAATCTTCAGATCGACATGTTTTACAGCACCAGATGAGTTTCCCTCAATCCTTAACAAAAGAAGTTTTAAGTACAAGTTTAAAGACTTAAAGAATTTTTTCCTGAAATAGTGAAAGGGTGATTAAAACTTTGATTTTAGAAAGTTACAAACAGACTAAGGGTCCAGATAAATTTGAACTAAGATTTTGGAATTAATTATAAATAATCCTTCCTGTAGGAAAATGCTTTTGTTTTGAATTCTTTAAAAAAAAATAATAAGATAAGACTTTAAAAATTGGACACTAGGGGGAACTAGAAGGAACTAAAGATTACAATTAAAGGAGACGAACACTCAAACTCGACTTACTAATACAGGATGAAGCAAAATATATTAACATTGGACATACTGAAGGATATTTTTGAACAATGGATCCAGAAGTTAATTTTAAGAGTGTCTGCCTCTATAGATAGACTATGTTTAAAAGATGTTATAGATAGACTGTGTTTAAAAGAAGTTATGGAAGAGGAACAAGAATTACTTGACATGGTTGAGACCAATTTGAAAGTGGATTTAAAAATAACAGGCTACAAGAATGACATGGAAAAAAATGTTACACTGGACATACAAAAGAAACTGGCTGATGTCTTAATAATTAAAAGGGATATACAAATAACTTATTAAAGCTTTGAAGAATTTTGTGAGAAGGGACAAAGAAAAAAAAAATCAAGTTCTCCTCCAATCCATTTGGAGGAGGCTGGTTCTAGGACATTGTTTGAAGGGACTAAAAGGATCCATTTGGAGGAGGCTGCCACTAAATAGATTTGGAAATCCTGTCTGAGAGATTTTGGGGTTTTTTTTAAAGGTGCCCTCCTTCATTTTTAACATGGCTGATAGCAGCCAGAAAAAACTTAGGAAACTATTATTCCTCCAGCATAAACCTCCTTTTCTATTTTAATACCATTCTACAAATTACTTTTTCCTGATTTATACAGAAATACATCACATTTCAGGAAAGTGTGTCACATTGTATTTTTCAAAAGTGATCAGGTGCCTAAACATTTCCATTCAAATTTATATAGTAGTTTCCCAGTGTTTATGATGAAGCGGTGTAAAGATTTAGGACATAAAGTAGGTGTATACTTACTTGCTTTCCATTTTTGCACAATCCAGGAAAGAGATAATAGTGAAAAATTCATAACTTCTGACATTCCCACTAATACCAGTGGAACTATAGTAAGTTTGAATTTGGATGGATTTAATCAGTCTATATTCTGCTTGTTTTGGAAAACAGTTGGGTTTGCTAAATGTAATTCAGAATCAAATCAAGTAAGGCTTCGTTGTATTCTGAAATATGAATTTTTGTAGAAACATGAGAAGAGTTTTTTTTTAAAATTAATCATCTTCATGATCTGCAAAAAAAAAAAAAAGAAAAAATAATTGGAATAATTATTATCTTCCTAGGAGACAGAGAAGATTGGTCAAAAAGTGGAAAGAAGTGCAGAAAGATTGTTGGTTTCAGTAGTAGCGGTAAGAATCTTATTTCCTCTTAAGACTTCAGGAAACCTTATACATTTTAAGAAGTTTTAGTACATATTATGCTTTTGTTGTTTGTAATCTGACTAGAACCATCATATTCTTCATTCTGTATTCTAAACCCATGCAAGATATGCGATATGTTAACGAAAGATAACGTGCTTCTCATCAAAAAGTGAATAGAGACAGAACAGCCTTGGCATGTAAAGCTAAATCATAGTTTTGCAAGATATGGATAGCATTACTGTCATATATATCTTACTTTGGGGAACATAGTCTAGAAATCAATCTATTGCATTCTGGTTATGAGGAGCTGTATTAAAAAAAGCAGCTTATTGTCCCTTAAAAGCCTCCTCTCAGTTAATATTCCCTGGAAAAACTGGGTCTCTGTTCAGGGCCAGCACAAGAACAGCAACTTGTCCCATATCCACTTTATCCTAACCACCACTCTGATATTGAAACATTGTCCAAGATTTTTTAGCAAGAAAAAAATGGAAGTGCCCTATAAGTTTCCAAAATAAATAATAAATAGTTCTAGGTGCACCCTTCAGATAACAGTGAAAGAGATACAATGGAATATACGGATTTTCATCAGTTTAGTGTTTTTTTTTTCATTTTATTATTATATATTTTTGGAAGAATATAAGAAAGAGATAATGCAAATGTGGAGGCTAGAAAACTAAGGTTCAGGTAATGAAGTACAGGAAAATGAGCAACAAAGTTGAAATATCAGAAAACTAATATGTTCCAATATATCATTAGAAACAAGGGAAAACACCCGTGCCTTTTTGGTCTCAATGCTTGTCCTCCAGAACATTTTACCACCCATTATTAGATTTGCCCCAACTTTGCAGAATCAGGAAGTCAGTGAAGCCTAGTTGGTTTGTTCTGAGATGTTATGCTCAGCTGCCTTTTTAAAAAACTTCTGTGATCTTATGTTGTATTTATAGTTATTTATATTCTTGTTTAATTTTAAATTCTGTTTACCACCCAGAGTCACTTTGGTGAGAGGAATAGCCATATAAGTAGAAGTAAATAAATAAAAACCTGTGATATTATAAGATTTTTCATACCCATTTTCTGAGGCAAACTAAAGTGTCTCTGTTGAACTTTAAGTTGGAAGTTCTTGGTTAATATAATTTAATAGTGTTAATATAGCATGCACTAGGAGAGTAGAATTTTCCTTGTGGCAGGGATCAGCAAGCATTTAGCTTTCCCCATACAATTACTTACAGATGTGATTTAGAGCAAAGCTGCATTAATGTTGTTTCTTTTTTCTTTTTCTCTTTCTTTTAGCCTTATTTTCAATGTATAATTTGGCTATTTCTTCTGCGATACCTTGAGGTGAAGCATGGAGGCAAATCAATGAGAGTGGACCCTTTTTTCAGGTAAATATTCTTCATTTTCCTTTAAAAAATCAGTACTGAAATTACTTTACCAAAGCAAAACTTGACAACAATAAGCTGAGTTCAATAAGCTTAAGTTCTTTAAGAACATTATTGAGGCTTAGTTTAATTTAATTTAATATTTAATAACAATATTAATATTGTTATTGAGGCTTTTTGTCCACAAAGATGTAAAATCCATTTATTCATTGTTTTTTTTTCTGGGTGGGGCTAGGCTGGGCTTGAGTGTTCTCTTAAGGTAGCAGTATTTTTGGCTTTTTCTGAATTGTCTTTGCTAAGATAATTGATCCAGGAAAATCCCTGCTTTTGAAAATGTTTTAATATAGCTACTTCTCCCCACCTTCTTGCCTTTCCAAACTTGCTGTGTCTTTTGTAAGCCCTTCCCTGCATCCTGTGCCTCTCCAACATTTCTGTTTGGTGAATCCATCTTTGCTCGCAGTAATATTTTTTCTATTGTGAAAAATGGATGTACAGATAATAGGATTTTATTTGCTGTTTCTACATAAGGACTATCTCCTCATGCATTCACTTGTCCTCTCAGCAGAACAGCCCTTGGTATCTCTAGAAACATGGATTGGGCTGCTCTTTGTTCTAGTTCTTTCTTGGAGAGTTCCTTCCAAGAGTCTCAGCAGGGTGAGGGAGAAGACTCACAGCTGTAGTTCCTTCTCCTCGCCCAACACTTGAGGAGTCTCTACCATGTAGTGAGAAAGTTCTTACTAATGACAAAGTCCTTCACTTGGATGCACTCTCATTTGGCTGCAAGGTTACCCTGCATGTTAGGTTTTTGTGAATAGAGCTGTCCATAGGATCAGACCTACTGTCTGGCCCAAGAGACAGAATTTTTTTGCTCTCAATTGGGTCTATTAAGAAGTCCCACAAGCAGAGATTGAATATATTTTCCTATCCAGAACTCCTATGCGGCTCAAAGCCTGTAAATTCCTAGATGTATCACCTGAAGAAGATGGAGATGAAGATGTTATGGCTGAAAAGCTGAAAGTTAAAGAGATGATAACTTGCCAGGACTGTGAAGAGGTAAATGAGCCTGTCCTAATCCTCCCATCCAATTGGCACTCTGTATGCAATGTCACAGAAAAGAAATAATTTGCTAGGCCACATTTGTGATTATTAACACAAACACAAATTAGGCTGCCAATTAATCTCTCCAGGGATCAGAGAAAGCAAGCTATAGTAAAAATCACAAAGGGATCATTATCATTTGCCTGATCTTCATGTTTTGATTATATCCCTGAACCAGCCATATAATAATTCTCCTCATTTTCAGTCCTGGGCACAGGAGCATGTAGAGAAATCTCAAATGGGAGTGGCCTGAGATATCCTGCACCCATTTCCATTATTACAATGTCCATCTCTCATAACAGCAGAAAAGGCTTCAGACTATTCCTACATGTTGGCTAGTTATGCTGACTAAAAGAAATATTGACCATTGAAAGGAATTATTGTGCATCATATATTCATGCTAATTCAGTATAAGTTCAATATTACTTTTTTGTTCTTTAGAAACCAGCAGTATTGGTCAGCAGCTTACATAAGGAATATGATGGAAAGACTGATTTCCTTCTTGGAAGAAAAATGAAAAAAGTGGCAACTAACTATCTTTCACTTTGTGTTAAGAGAGGTTATTGTTAAATTTACTATAGAATTTACTTTTTCAAAAGTGAAACCAATTAGCTTTTTGGAAAAACGAGATGTTCTGTTGTTTTGCTTCTTTTTTAGGAGAGGTTCTGGGAGTATTAGGCCCTAATGGAGCTGGGAAGAGCACACTGATTAATATTCTAGCAGGAGAAGTTGAACCCACTTCAGGCCAGGTATATAATTTTGATCAAATCTTGTATCTACTCTTCCTCACAATTTTTGGTTTTTAATCATTATTGAACTCTCATCCATAACAAGATTCACAGTACTTTCTAGGCAGAGGAAATGGATATTTTTTACTGAAGCTATATGTATTTCAGCACTGTTCATGATAGAATATCACTTGAAGTACATATTTTTTCTGACTGGCACAGAAGTACCTAGACCTCATATAGATAACCAAATATCTATATCTCCCACTGTTTCTACCTGCATCATAAGATCTGATGCAGTGGGCGTGCTCCAGGTCCCATCTTCAAAATTGTGCCATCTGATGGGACCCAAGCAGTGTGCGTTCTCTGTCACAGTGCCTGCCCTCTGGAATTATCATCTCCCCCAGTGGTCTGAGTTGCCCTGAACCTGCTGCTGTTCTTTAAAGACCTGGCTCTTTCCCTAGGCCCTGGTTTAGGAATATATGCCTTGGTGGGAATTGTATTAATGTGTTTGGTATATCAGCCTCTGGGTTATTGCCTTCTTTCCATTTTTGTTGTACTGAATGTATTTTTAACTTTTACACTGCCCAGAGTCATTATGAGTTAGGTGGCGTATAAATTTGATTTATAAATCAATCAGTAACATAGAAAAGATACCTGCTGTTGGCAATATTTGAACATATGGATCATTCCTCTTTTTAAGTCATTAGATATTATTCAGTAGGGCTGTGCAGAATTTCAAATCCTTGAAGTTAATTTGATCAAATCATTACTTGAATAATTTAATTACTGAATCAGTTTGATGCTTGAAAAGAGATGCCTTGTAATCAATGCAGCACTTCAACAAACTCTGGTAAATACATAAGCACACATTTATATTTGAATCAATTTGATTTCATGCTTTCTATTAATCCCAGCAATCAATTAATAGAATATGGGAATGGGCGTATGTGATTAAATGAACTAATTAAAAAAAAATGAGGGAAGACTATTGCAAAACAAGTTCATAGATAAATGCTTATATTACATTGGAATACATTTTTGATAAAATAAAGTGATGTATTTTATCTATTATACTTATGTCTTAAAAATTAAGATTTCAGTTAATTCAGCTTTTCACAATCACCTTTAACTAGAAACATTATGAAAAGAATACTGAGAAGAGATTCTTGTATCCACAGGTGCTGATGGGGGATTATTGTTTAGGTGAAAATCATATGGATAATTCCATGAAATACATGGGATACTGTCCACAGGCAAACCCACTTTGGCCTAATATAACATTACAAGAACATTTTGAAATTTATGGGGCTATCAAAGGAATGAATACTAATGACATGAGAGAAGTCATAAAATGGTAAGTATCTCAAGTATTTAATTTTTGTATACATTAATTGTATTTTCTCTTACTGTGCTATGACATGATCTTGTTGAAGATATTGATCATATAAATATTTTATAAATGCTATAGAGATTCTTATATGGTTGGTTGTTTATGTATATCAGATATTTTTGTTGGTTTATTTATTTCCTTACGCCCTGCCTTTTCACCAAAAATGGCTTCATTCTCGAAAAAATTGCACCATTTCAATTTTTTATATTTATTGTACTATATGGGGATGATACTCTCTCTTCAGCAGCGCATAGTTCAATATCAACATGCGTACAACAGATTAATGCAAATCAAGGTGTCTACACATACCATCAGTTTACTATATCATTACAAAGGATGTTTGTTTCTTCATTCTTGCACATCTACTTCATAATTTTCCTTGAATAAAAGCTTTTTAAAGGTTAACCAAAAAAGCGTGTGCATCGAATCTTGATAGATGTAATTTCCAGTGATTACTATGAAGCTACTTCATATTTTATATTTGAGTGCAGTAAAATACCAGGTCCTTCATCACATGTGATGGAGGTACACATATAAATCCTTTTACAAACCTAAGCCTGCCTGAAGACTTAATACACTCTTTCTTTGGTTTACCAACAGAAATAAGCAGAAAATCTTGCTACTAATGTTCTGCAGTTTCCAGCTGAATTTTTCAGAAGTTAAATCACAAAAGAATGGGACTTGTAGGTTATAGTTACTCATTGCTGCTATAAAATATTTGGAAACAGGGCTTCATGAGAATTTTAAGGCAGTATATTTAGGTATTTATGTCATACTTGATGAGAGATTGAAAAGACAACATATTACTCTGGTTTCCATGCTAGTGAAAAAGAAGACTCTCATCTGTTTCAGCTATAATGTATTTCAAAAGAGTACTGCCTAGTAAATTAAATATTATAAGTTATACATCAAATGAACTACCAGCCAGGAGCCCTTAAGATCATAAAAATCATAGTGGGGATGGGAGAAAAAGAATCCGCTTACATGTTTCCTTTGTCTGAAAGGAGTCAAATTGATGCTATGAAAGGAAGAGATTCCTTTCCTCAGTAGCCCCATACCTCTGGACTGTGCAAAACAGTGACGTCTGTCAAAACCCATCACTGTCAGCCTTAAGAAAAACCCTCAGTGTTCATTTATTTTTCCTTGGCCTCTTCCCAAGTTATCTTGGTTTTGAAGAAAATGTGTTTTATTTTACTGTTTCTTGGTGATCTATGTTTTGTTGTTATCACTGGTTTTTATTAATGTTTATATTTGTTATATTATTTTAATTTTGTGAGTTACTTGGAAAAGTTTTATCTCCTAAAGCAGGGTTTGAAAATTAATTAAATATATTGTGTTGACTGTATCCTACTTGCCCCTCATTTTATATTGTTCTATGTTTTTATGAGTCTTAAATGTAGTTTCTTAAATGTGCAAATGTTTAACAGCTTATTAATACTCCCCTTTCAAGATTATAAAAATGTTTTCCACAGCTTTTCCAATGCACTTGACCTTAAGGAACATCTACAAAAGAGAGTGAAGAAACTTGGTGCAGGAATCAAACGAAAGGTATTTACTATTTTTTTAAAAAAAATGATTGTACAAGTTGTATTATATAAAGCAAACAGACATCAAGGTAATATCTTCTGTTTCTTTATTTTTTCAGTTATGCTTTGCCTTAAGTATGCTTGGAAATCCTCATATTACTCTCTTAGATGAGCCATCTACTGGTATGGACCCCATAGCAATACATCACATGTGGTGAGTAGCCTCCAATGGTACTGGAAGGGAATATCTTGTTGATTTCTATATAATTTAAGTTTTAATTTAGCATAAGTGTTTTGTCAAGCATATTATCATTCTTTAACTGTTGAAGTCATGGCTCTTGTTTAAGTAATCAAGAGAGAAATTTCAACCATCATTCAAGAAGGAGTTATCAAAGCATGAATCTTGTAGATACTTAAGAAATCTTTCAGGGACAGACAATCTTAGGAAGAAGAGAGCAGGCAAGCTTATCAGGACTCAGTGGACTAGAAAGTTCACTCACTAAAAACAAGAGGTAGAAGAAGGAATGGTAAAGGAAAACATGTGGGATATAGTCCAGAAAGGTGCAAGGAGGAGGAAGAGACATAAGAATATCTCCTAAATGAATTCATTTGTCCCCTAAATGAATGTGTCCTGCTTCAGGTTTCAACTGCACACACAGTCACTTATGGAGTTTAGCGATTTTACTCCAAGGCTGAAGAGATAGCAGCAAACAAAGGAATGTAAGCAAAAGTGAGGTTTGCCTGAAGAGTTTGCTTTCTAACTAGGAGTGCACAGAAGAATAGTCCAAGTCCAAATCCAGGGTTTGGAGAGCAAGGTCAGGGTTGTCAGCCAGTCCAGAGGTCAGAAGTTCAAGGTTTCAAACACAAACAGGATTTACAGGAACATTACACAAGAGCCAGAGGTCAGATGTTGTTTCCAGCAAAGAGAGCATGGGCTAGAGCTGCTCCTTAAATAAGGCTACAGCCAGCTGTTACTAATCAGGAGATTTACTCCCTTGCTTGGCGAGCAGCCTAATAGACTCTCACCGCTCTGCTCTCTTCTCTACTTGTCGGGTGCTGGAAGGCCTTATGTCATCCTCAGCTGACTTCTCCAGCTGCTCAGGTGGTGCCTGTGTTTGATCAGCCTCATGTAATTCCTGGCTTTCTTTCCCCTGAGGCTGACATTCCACAGGCTCAGCTGGAGCAGCTTCTTTAGGGTCAGATTCAGAACCGAGTCCTGAGCCTGGGCTGTGACAGAATGAATAGATCCTTTCTTGGTTCATCTACACAGAGTATTTTTAAATGTTCCCAGAGACAGAAGTGAGAGCTGTCCATAGAAATCAGCAGGAATTGTTATACATGACTCCATCTGTCTTATAGGTAGCTCTGTCACACTGTGAACATGGTGCAGAAAAACAAAAGTTTAGTGCTAAGTTTGGGCTTTCCTTGGATCCCCAAGTTTATGGAGGGGCCAGCAGATGATTTTGCATCATTATACATGACTGCATCATTGGACCAGCAACATTTTCAGCTTCTGAGACAAGTGAAATATTAGAACAACTTGTTAAATCCTTTAAAACCAAAAACCTACTATTTTTAATATAGATATTTGCTATCAATAAATCACTTTGATACACAGATGTTAAGGGATGAGTGGAATAAAGAATTAGAGGTTTCTATATTGTCTAGACAATGGGAGAGTGTCTTAACTTCTATAGCAAGAGTGTCAATAGACCTCAAACTACAACTTATAAAACAAAAAAATAATATTTAGCATTTACCGGACTCCACTACATCTGTATAGAAAAAGATTGTCAAAAACAGCATTTTGTTGGAGATGTAATAAGGACAAAGCCTCTTTAAAGCATATGTTTTTACAGTGTCCTATACTTACTAAGTTTTGGGTGAAATTAGTGGACTATATAAATACGATTGTATGACAAAAGCTAAAAATTTCAGAGGATAATATTCTTTTGAACTATATACCTAATACATGGAACTTGACAACCGGATAATGTAAATGGATTCTCTGTGCCCTTACTATGGCCAAAAGACTGATATGGCCAAAAGACTGATATTGATACTGGAAAGATAAATGTGTGGCCCCATTTATTCAATGGATTGAAGACCTGATTGTGCTTGCCACTTCATGAGCGGATTGCCTATAGACATAGACTTTGTATGGATAAGTATAATGAAATATGGGACTCATTTATACAAAATACACTGGGTTAAAAAAAACGATAGTGTGATAAATAATGATAAAATGATCTATTAGAAATATACATGTACTTGAATAATATTTGTATTAGGTAAGTATATATAGAATTGTAATTGGTAATTGGTATAATGATTGGTATAATGCTATATTAACACTTTTTTTCTCTTGTTTTTTTTCACTTTATTAAAGCACTTTTATGTATTTTTTTTCTTTTTGTAATCAAAAAATTTAAAAAATAAATTAAAAAAATACATGACTGCATCATTTAAAATCAAACCATTTAACAGGCTTAGTTAGGGAACCTATTCTTTTTCACTGAGTGTGCGTTATGTTTGATAGGAAAGCAATCCGAGCAGCCTTTAAAAGTAAAGAGAGAGCAGCTATTCTGGCAACACATTATATGGCAGAAGCAGAGGCAATATGTGATCGTGTGGCCATCTTGGTATCCGGAAAGTTACGGTATTTCCTTAGCATCTTAATTTTTTTTTTAAATGAGACAATTGTTTTAAAACACCATAAGTGTGGACATTGGACTCATAAACTGTCTATCCCACCTTTCCCCCACCGGACAAATAGGTGCATTGGAACAGTTCAACATCTCAAGACTAAATTTGGCAGGGGATATTTTTTAGAAATGAAATTAAAAGAAACGCCAGAATCACAGCAGAAGGAGCACCTTCAAAGGAAGATTTTGAGCATTTTTCCAAATGCAAATTGTCTGAAAAGGTAAAAGTCAGTGGGTTGGTTCTAGATTTGGTCATGTGTAGGTTTCTAAATAGGCCCATTGAAATCTGAATTGTTCAAAGGCAAAATGCTGCTTCAGAGCACGTGAGGGGACTTATCTAGCATCTCTCTGAACTACTTAAACCAAATACATTTTTTCCTAAGTTCTGCTATAAATTCAGTGGTTATTACTTATCAACAACTGTTGAGGCTATTTAAATCAGTATGACTATACAGGGTAAAGTGATGCTTCTTTAAATAATCAGATCCTGATAACTTTGAGTAACTTGATGCAATATATCAGGCCTTTGTGTGATGTGCTTTATGCATCCTAAAACATATTGTTCTGTTAACCTTCCCTAGCTGTTGTCTCCCTCTAATCTTTGTGAATCATGTTTCAATGGACGCTTTCATTCTGTTTTATTCTTCTTTTTGTCTTGCATTTACTGTATATTTTTATAACTACTGTAACCTGCCGTAGGATTTTTAAAATGCATGATATAATACAACTTCTAGTAAATGAATAGTATTAGAAGATATATAGTAACAGTTATGAAAGTAAATGTACTATGAAAGTAATATGGCAGCTAATACATTTAGACAGACAGGCAGACAGACAGACAGACTAACACCAGGATTAAGTCCAATTGCCAAATTCCTCTTCAGACTCTTTTCTGAAAACAGGACGGTGTCGTATACTTGAGTTCCCCTCCAAAGGTTTGCTCTGCAAGTTCCCTCCATAGATGCCATTCAGCTACTGGGGAGAGGAACTGCACTAAGATGAACTGAAGTTCCTTCTGCCAGCCACAGCTGTATCCAGGGGTCAGATCCCCAATGGCCAAAGAGAGAGATTAGGTTGCAAGAACTGACGGAAATGCAATTTCTGGGCGCTCCTCTGTATAAAACTGGTGAAATGCAGCTGTTTGAAAGCATAGGCCAGAAATAGCAACCTAGAAAGTTAAAGACTATGATTTATAAAAATCATAATTCCTGTAACAGAGCCAGTTTGGTGTAGGGGTTAAGGCATCAGGCTAGAGGCTGGGAGTTCTAGACCTGTCACGAAGCCAACTGGGTGACCTTGGGCCAGTCACTCTCTCTCAGGCCTAGGAAGAAGAGGGTGATGGCAAACCACTTCCGAAAAATATTGCCAAGAAAACTGCAGGGACTACTCAGTGCTGACTTGAAGGCACCAAAAATCATCATCATCATCTTAGGTGCAATCCCAAAGCAGCTGGAGCATCACTTGAACACCTCTGGCATTGCCAAAATCACCATCTGTCAGTTGCAAAAGGCAGTTTTACTTGGAACAGCTTCCATTCTGCGACAATACCTTTAACACTGTCAAACAACCACATCTGCCTATCCCAGGTCCTTGGGAAGGACTTGATAGGTGGATAAAAAGGCCAAATCCCGTCTAAACATCTGGCTGACTGTGCAACCAGCCATAATAATAATAACTGCAACATGGCTGAAGCCATGTGCCTCTTGTTGAGGCTTATGCTATTATCTATTTTGTTACAGTTTTGCTTCAATTTTGGCATATAAAATTCCAAGAGAAGATGTCCAGTCACTTGCATTGGTTTTTTCTAAACTGGAGGAAGGTAAGGTATTAATTTTCTAAGTACACTGATTACAATAGAACCTTCATCCTCACTTATCCACCTTAATTTTATGTTGACTGAAATTCACCGTGTTGTCTCTCACCACTAGCATCATCCTATTACATTATATTTTCTATATGCATTTGTCCTTTTATCCAACCTTTTGTTTTCTGGTAACCTTTTCTTGTTGCTTTCTGATTAGCAAAGCTTACAGTTTTTTGGACTTGCTTTCATGGGACACATTTTATACCATTAAAGCAGCATGACATTAAGTTCTCAAACGTTATCACAAACTTACACTGGAAGTGTACACATGCTGCCAGTTGCTGCAACGTTAACAACTGAGGGTGTGCAACTTTTGGAAGTGCCCACAAAGGGAAGAAAATGAGAAAAACAGTGTTATGCTGTTGCACTACAAGTACCATCCCTTTTATACATGTGTTGTAATGTTGCATAAGATGCTTTCTTCAGGATGGATCCTTTGGATACTTCAGACAACCTTAATAGAATGTGGAAGTCAGAATTAGTCATTAAATTGCCTGTGAAGTCCCGGAAAAGTTACCTTTTGTATCATCTTTACTAATGCCAAGGTATAACATGTTATAATATATGCTCACTCACTAAGGAATAAACAGTTATTTCTGACATTTTTAACAGCAAAACATGCCCTTAATGTTGAAGAATACAGCTTCTCTCAAGCAACACTTGATCAGGTAATTAAACAAACATCTCCAGTACAAAATCATAATATGCCCTCCAAATTTATATTTTCCACAAGTTTCAGTCCAGTCTCTTATATGAAACTCTCATATCCATCCATAATTTCATAAATGTCCATTTGTTTTCCTGTTCTGTCACAAAGGCATAGGCATGCCATTTGGAGCCAATATTTCATTCACAATGTTGTAAGAAAACAGAAGATTTAGAAAAACAAACGCTACCCTTCTTAAGAGGGTCTTGCCCTCATATCAAAAATTCTATGAAAGAGGGCAGGCAAGCCTTCTCTTCTTCTATCACTACTCTGTCTGCTCATTTGCATCTCTTCCTAAGTCTCCAAAAGTTTCAGCCTTGAAGCAGGAAGACTTCTTTATAAACAGAGACCCAGCACATGATATGGGGAGCCTTGACCTCCTTCCTTCAGAGGTTTATCTCCAAGTTATGAAAGGATGCAACTGAGGAGGACTACGGCTGTGAATTTTGAATCTTTAACTAGCTTCAGTCACAAATCTGCCCACCTGCTGAGTGGAATTCTAGTGAGGAAAAGTTGTCATTAAAACACTCATGCACTGTTTGTTTATTTTAGGTATTTGTGGAACTTGTGAAAGAACAAGAGGAAGAAGACAGCAATTTTGGTACATTAAATGGAACAATTAGTTGGGAAAGATCCCAGGAAGATCGAGTAATTTTCTGATTTGTTCTATTTCATTTTTCAGAGGCTTTTCTGCCCTCAAAATAAATGCTTTTTTTTTTTTTTTTTTTGAATATGCACTGAGTACTATGAATTTAGAACATATTCCTACACAGCTGAAAGGATTCACCTTCTTTGCCTTACTAATGCTATAGATAGGGTGAAATGCTTTTTTTTTTTTTTTTAGTATTCTTATTAGATGCAAACCTGTGATCAAGGAGCTATAAAATTGGCTGGACCTTCTTTCTAAGTCTGCAGCAAGCATGGCATTTTACGTATTGGATAATGTAGCCAATGAATGAAATTTTGCATTAACCTAGTATTTATTTTTATGAAAAAGATTCCAATCATTTGTTCCTTTCTGTTTTGTTTTATAATGGGGGTGGAAAGAGGGCAATGTGCAGTGAAATTATTTAAGGACAATTTAAGCATTCCTGTTTTAGAAATGCTCAGACTGGAAAAAAAAAAACGGCCATGCAGTACATGGCATTCGTAACACATCCTGTTTCTATGATATGCTTAATTAAGTCAGTACTAATCCAGTCAGATCTTCTTAGTGAAGGTTTTGGCAGTATACAGTCATATCAGGTGGCTCAAATGTCACCATGTTGGGACTACAAAATGTGTTCTACCACTGCTTTCTTCCAAAAGAACCTGATTTCCCATGAGCAAGTAATGCCATTTATTTTAGATGACTAGTTGTGCAAAACTGGTCATGCAGTCCTACATCACTGACTGGGTGAATTTCATCCAATGTGTAGCTGCTCTCTCTGGGGCTATTTAGTTCTCCAGAGGTTAGTTGATCTAATAGGCCGCCACCATCACCTTGACCAGCTGCATCCACAGAGAATGTAAAATAAGACAAAATGGCAGTCACAATTGCATGGTCAAAACCACCATTTTTACTTTTTTGCCTCCCTCCCCCTCTCTTGGACCCCCTGCGCTTGCCCCAGTTAAGGATACTGTTAGGAACAGAACTGATAAGTGAACAACTACAAATATTGGCTTGAATCTACAAATTAACAGTGAGTGTGAAATTGAATCAGAGCTTGTTAATTTGTTGTCTTCCATCATGCTTCTAGATTGTAGCTCCCAAAAACCTTATCACCAGTCATATAGGCTAGGGCTGAGGACAGCAGGACTTCAGCAACATATAATAGTCCACAAGTTGCCCATCTATAACTTATCTATCAGCAGAAGAGGAAGAGCTAATTTTCATTGATTCTCACTCTATGCAACTTCTCTCTCTATAAAAATAATAGTCTCCTCTGCAGGGTTGGGGGATCTTCTCAGAAAGTATAGGTGGAGGTACTTAAGGCTGCAGGGAAAAGGTGAAATCAGCAAAAATTACCAACCTCCACCTATTTCCAGCAGTTCTTAGTTAAGAGACAACAAGCCTCCACTGGATTTTGCTCAATTTCATGAGCTGAGTTTGTAGGGCAGTGAATTCACCCCACTGTTTATGAAAATTTCTTTACTACTTCTTTATTTTATGAAATTTTAAGAATCGCCTTACACCCCAAATAACTTTTGTTTCTTTTTTTTCTTACCTAAGTTGCCAATTACATGTAATAATCATTATATAATCAATAGTATCATTTTTCAGAAGATACTGCTAAAGGCATTGTCTATAATTTTGCCAGTTCCTGGAACCTTTTGTCACAGTTTTCATTTGAACATATTGTATATAATCCTAAAAAAAGCAGTTGCCTAAATACTTACTTTTTAAACAACTGTTATTTAGGTGACTTAAAACTCAGGTATACCTTATAATAAACTGTTATTAATTTACCTAAACTTACGTTTTTGGTTTAAATCTCTTAAAATGTTTAGGTAACAATAAGGGAATGTTATTGAAATAATAAATCCTCAAATTGATGTTATTTTTCTTCTTGAATGAAACAATACCATGCGAACTTGAGATTAATATTGAAAAGATGTCAATATATTCATTATCTTTTTAAACAAAAACAGTGCTCCAAATGAGAGACATCTGCTTTTACTTGTCATGCTCAACTTTCCTTTTGAGGATGAGAAATTCTGAACTTCAGTCACATGATCTCTAATATTATAGGTAAGGTATGAACATAGGTATGAATTTCATTGACTTGGAAGAAAAGATGAGGATAAAGCCACAAAAACATACTAGTTTTTAGGCAACATTGATTATCAGTCCACAGTGGCCCAATATAGGAACATATATAGTATTGTTACCTGCTATATACTTTGTTTTGAATTATCAAAAATGTCACTGTTGCAAACTGCTGAAGCAAACTATGTATTACATTCACAGATACGTTTATTTCACTTTTCCAGATCTAAATAATGAAAATAAAATCATTAAATTTATTTCTTCCTTGTTCACATACATCACATACACATGTGAACACACTGCATTTTCTTCGATCTTTGTTCAGTATATACCTCCACAAATCTAATCTTTAGCTGACTCATTATTCAGTCACATTTGTACCACAGACGTATCCAGAATCTTGTACTTTACCATACTGATAACCAGAACAGGGACTAAAACATTTTTAAGACCATTTCCACAATCTACGGGTTGCAAGGAATAAGGGGGTAGAGGTGGAGGGTGCTTCCTGCTGCTTTACCCCCCACACCACTCTGCCCAGCCACTCAGACTAGCAAGCCTGAAGGTGGGGTATGGGGTGAAGCAGGAAGAAACAATCAGGAACAAGTGAGGGTCTTCTCAGTGCTCTGATGCACCTTTAGAAGATGAGGAACATTTAGACCAGCAAACAATGGGAGACAGTTTTTCAGAGAAGAATGAAAATAAACCAAATGCTACTTCTCCCCTGTATATCAGTAAGGCTGGATGGTCCCATTCAGACAGAACAATAAGGTTGGTTCGTTCATTAATTTTGTGTTGAAGCCAGGAAGGAGGGAGGAAATGCCTGTTGGGTTTTACATTTTATATACCAGCATTATTTGATCCACTTTGGGTACTCTGCATCTTGAGATGAGGAAGGTCACCATTTGCTGTTCTGTCTGAAGTAGCAACATGCCTGGATGTCTTCATTGATCCCAGTGTCACCTTTGATGATACTGTGTCATGTTCTCCAGCTCTTTCAGTCTTTTTTTATTTCCCACCCCCTGAAACCCAAGACAGGCCGGGAGAGAGATTGATTAAAAACACACTTAAATACATGAGAGTGCTTGAAGAAATCTATAGGAAATACAGGCAAGAAAAACATGAGGGCTGTTTGGACAGCAACTCTGTCATCTGGAAAACAACAAAAACTTCTCCAGCTCTCAGAATTGGTACCTTGTCATCTGATATAACACAGCCTTCCAGGCGGAATGATTTATAGGCCTCTGTGACACACTTCCTGGTGTATCTGGATTTTATCTTCTTTTGGGTCAGTAAAAAAAAAAATGCCTCCCATTAACTATTCTTTATTCTCTTATAAAGATGTCATACCAAATAATGATAATCTTTGAACTAGATATTTGAAAGAACAAGCAACTAATGCTGCTTTGCATGTTGTGACAAACCCAAAGGCATATTATTATTCCTGGTAGAGATATGACCATATGAGCATGACCATATGAGCATGAAACTGAGCAAACTCAGGGAGGCAGTGAAGGACCGGAAGGCCTGGCGCAATATGGTTCATGGGGTCACGAAGAGTCGGACACGACTTAACGACTAAACAACAACAACAACAGCGATATGACCACTTTCATATATAAACCGCTAAGGCTTGGTTGGGGAATCAAAACTTAACTAACAGTGGGAAGAATCTTTACCTAACGTATTTTGAAATGCAGGGCCATCTTTTGTCAGCCTTTGAACATACTCTGTGTGTGGGTGCATGAGAGAGGGAGGGAGTGCATCTCTTTGTGTAAGATTGCACTCAGTGGTGACTTTCCCTTAGGGTGGGGATCATTAACACTTCTCAGCTTAAAGGGCCATGCCAGTTACAAGGCTGGAGGTCAGGAGATGCATCCTTTTGCACCCATCAAACATTCAGTCTATAACGTAAGACTTCGACCTATCTCCTGATGGTTTTTGTCAGATTGCTGCTTTCCCACTATTAGCCAAAAATGGTGATCTCTTTCCTATCAGCCATTTGATAGTGGGTTGGTTGGTTTGTTGCTGTTTTTGTCTGCAGGCTGCCAAAAGTGCAGAGAAGGCCTAAACGGGAACAGCTTTCAGCCATCCCTTTTCTAACTTATGCAAATTGCTTTTCCTCCTCCTAAGTATTCAGAACAGTTAGAACACCCTAACCCTGAAGATGTTCCAAAAAAGAAAGCCAACTCCTTTTATTCAGCCATTTCAAATGAGCAAAAATCTGTAGTTTCATATTTTATCAACCTACCTGAAAGTTGAACCTCAATCTCCTTTTCCCGTAACAGTGCGTTACCTTAGTGATACGCACACCTCTTTTGCTGCAGTGTCTGCATTTTGAGGCCTGTTGGAGAAAGTTGAATTGTTTTATATTAGGCAGACTCCAGCAGTAGGCAAAAGATAGATATTACACCAAAATTCCCTTTCTTTAATGGACAATATGTTTCTCTAATTGGATCAGTATCTAGGCATGGGTAGATGCCATGCAATTAGCAGCTGGTCGTTCGCTAAAACCACTTGCTGACTTCTTCCTGCCACGCTAGAGAGGTTTTGCAAGCAATGCTGGAAACCTACAATACTAGTCAAGCCTTGTAACCTGTAAGGCAAATTGAATTTTCTGTCAACAAGCTGATTCATCATATTGAAGTCTTCCAAGACCTATTAACTGCTGCTGAGGTGGAAAGCAGCTTCATCTGGAGCAGAAGCTCTAGTTGGCCAACTTGCACATGTTATTCATGCTTTTTATTTTGAGAGAGAGAGAGAGAGAGAGAGCGACCAGTTTGGTGTGGTAGTTAAGGCACCAGGCTAGAAACCAGGAGATGGTGAGTTTTAGTCCCACCTAGGCACAAAGCCAGCTTTCTCTCATCCTTAGGAAGGAGGAGGCAAGGGCAAACCCCTTCGGAAAAACCTTGCCAAGAAAACTGCAGGGACTTGTCCAGGCAGTCTCTGAGAATCAGATGTGATTGAAAGGGGGGGGGAGGGCTGCAACCAAGTGTGGTGTGAGTAAAAGCAGTGTTCCCACAGTTGCATTTGCATTCTTTGTCTTTTTAGCCTAAGCTCTCATACTGACCTTGATTTCTGTGATGGTTGAAAACATTAATCATTCATATAAAACTAAACATAGAAAGTGGTAGAGTTACAGGAGTTAAGATTAAAGGGATCTTAATTTGGGGGTGGTGAGATGTTTAATCGTTCTATTGACATGAATCCTACTCTGTGAAAAATCGTGAGTTGTAAAATTGTAGCAACCACAGATAGCCGCTAGTTATTTCTCATCCATCACTGAACATGAATCAAATGGTTGCATGCTTGATGGGACATAACTATAAGCAAGGAAAAAACAGAACTGAAAAATAGCATTCCCAGACCTCTAGGTGGAGCTGCTGCTTGTCCCTTTAAATATTGTGTGCACATCCTGTTTCTTCCAGGGCCACTACAGTTTTTTCCTCACCCCAGCTGTGGGTTTTAGCTTTAGCCAAGAAAAAGTCACAGCCTGCAAAGAGGCAGAATGCTTGAATAAATGCCAGTTAAGTCCATTTATAAGTGCAGCACATAAACACGCTGTTTTGGATCTGGTAGCACCATCCTTAGGAGGGGAACAGTGCTCTCAACGTCCCTGCCAGCCGGGGGAACAATTACAGATATACACACACCTGCACACAAGCGTTTAGAACGTTACTGCAAATTCCTTTCGGACAGACCAGGCAAAATAAGAAAGGAATAATTTAAAAATGTCATCAGGAAGTCCCTTTCCTTCTCAAATGCTTAAGCTAGAAATCAGCCTCACTGGTTCGTTGAAGTAAATGAACAACAGCTGGTGAGTTCATCGGACATTCTGAAAGCTGTTGTAGGAACATGGCGTGTTAGGACTTGCTTACTTGCCATTATTCCCAGGACTGAAGGCGAGGCAATCGTAAGTTGAGACTGGCCTAATTAAAGGATCTCATAAACCTACCAAAGAATGACAGTACAACACACACACACTATATATGTATGTATGTATGTACGTACAATACAGTGCCATGAAGGTCTTCAAACACTATCAGTTGGAAAGTATTTTTCTTCTGTAAATAAAAGTAGCCACGAGGAGGTTCATGAAAAGATGGCAAAAATTTACACACACACATCCCAAAATGCCATGATGACATACTGAAAGCTTCAGCTAGAAGCACCCTAGAACCCTAACCCTATCACTGCTGGGTGACGTGCAAGTCATGTGGAAAAGCTTCTCTTCAGCCAGGAGCTCCACAAAAGCCTTTCAAGAGAGACGCCTCACAATGAAATGTGTTGTCTTGGCTTTCAATATCCCCAGCAGCTCTTCCGTTTCTCTGTGCTTTTCCCGACTGATGCAGGCAGAGAAGCCAAAGGCTTTCATAATCACATTGTTATTCTTATTACCTCATTATGTCCTTCTCACTCAAATCTTCCACTGGGATAGAGTTCTTTATTTGTGTAATTTAACCAATGACCATGGGCAGGGTGGAAGTAGTGGCTTTTGTGCTATTTTGCAATTGTACTGTTTTTTTAATAGAGGACATTCTTTCTAAGAGAGGACATTCTTTCTAATAGGGGACATTCTAACCTGAAATAAGAAAGTACATTTTTGGCAGTAAAATAAGCTTCTAAATAAAAATGAAGTCTTTTAACATTAGAGGAGACCAGAGTCCACTGCATAGAATCATAGAGTTGGAAATGACCTTAAAGGTCATCAAGTCCTACCCCCTGCACACCACAAGGTTCATTACACCATCCCTGATGATGGTTGACTCTCCAGCCTCTGTTTGAAAACCTTCAGTGCAGGGGAGGAAACCACTCCATGTTGTAACCTATTCCATTGGTTGACAGCTCTTACTGTCAAAAAGTTCTTCCTAATATCTATTCATCTCTTGATGGTTTGAGATTCTTATTATAGTTCTGTGGAAAGCAAAATAGTTATGGGAATTAAAAAAAAAAATTAAAAGAGTATACTGTCGTTCAGAAGCTCCTGTCCAGAGGTCAATGAAACCTTGCCTGTTTTCTCCACCAAAAATGTTCTAATTTTCCTACAACTTCCACTGTGATTGCCACCAAAGGTGACTGCTAATTCAGGTGTTTTCTATGGGAGATCAAGGGAGAGTAGGGCTCCTTTTTCTTTCATACTACAGAAGAAAGACAAGTTGGTCTGTCCCCTGTGTTTTTTTTTCAGAGCCAAGGACTCAGACACAAAGCAGGGCGAGCAGTCTTTGCACCAGTTTAGGTCTTAATATTGTCACTGGTTACCATATTTTTATATATGGGGTATGCTAGCCTATAACTGTAATAAAGATTGGTGTGATTTGATTTATATATGGGGAACTTTACACTGGGTGTTGGCTTCCAGGTCCAATTCAAGGTGATGGTTTTGACCTTTAAAGCCCTTCATGGCATGAGGCCAGGTTATTTGAAGGACTGCCTCTCCCCAGTTACATCTGCCTGTCCCATCAGATCCAGCAAGAGAGGGCATGTTTCGGTCCCGTCTGTCAGGGAACTACACTTGGCAGGCCCAAGGAGGCAGGTGTCTCTGCCATGGCACCCACCTTATAGATCATTCTTGCCCCCCCAAAGTGAGGTCAGCTCCATCCCTACTTATTACCCAGAAGTCCCTTAAGACCTGGCTATATCTTCAGGCCTGGGGGTCTTGGGACCAGTGAGATCTTGGGGTGGTTCCCTTGCTGATCTAATCTCTTGTGGGTTTTCTTTTTTTTACTTTTTAATATGACTGTGTTTGACATGTTTATTGTTTTATATTTTTGCTGTATGCCACCCAGAGTCACTTATTGTGAGATGGGCAACCATATAAATTTGATAAATAAATGAATAAAAATCAGAACACTCTGTTCAGGAACTGGGGTTGCAGCCAGCATGGACCCAGGAGATGTGAAGATAGATGACAATCACTAATAATTGCAACTGAATGGGAGCAAGATTGATGGCATTAGTCTAATCCTGAACACAGTAAGTGGGCAAGGCAAAAAAAGGAAAAAAAAAGGTGTGGGTGCAAATTATATTGAAAATTTATTATTTTCTGTGTTACTGTTTATATGTACAAATAACTTCTGAAGTCATTTCAATAGGTTTTAAACCACAATTCTAATCATAGCACCAATTCCAATGAATCAAGGATTCTATCTATCCATCTACCTACCTACCTACCTACCTACCTACCTACCTACCTATCTCATTAAACGTATTACAGCTGCCCACTCCAGCAGACTCTGGGTGATGATAATACATTCTAACCGAATTGCAAATCTAAATTGAATCTTGACTCACACACACACACCCCTCCAGTAGTAGAAAGTGTAGATACACAGAAGCGCACAGTGGTCTTATTTCAAAAACTTAAAGATGCTACTCATTAAGAACCTAGGCAAACATAATAGTTGCTCCATTCCCTCCACATAACAGTATTAGTAGAACTTAACGGTTCGTGAAAGAAAGAGAACGTGTTCAGCATTCTTCTCCTCTGCAGCAACAGCGTTCTAGGCCTCTGGGTGACGATCTGGCTTTGCTTTCAATGTTCCAGTCCACATTCCCGCACATTCCCTCCTGTTTCTCATACTCCTGGGATTGCCAAAGCTTCTCTTCCACAGCAGCTGTGGAATGGAGCTGTAGCCAAGGGAAGGGTGTGGGAGACAAGCCTGGCAGGAAGGGGAGTGGTTGCATAACCTCCCACTTCTCTGGAACATAGAAACAGACAAAAGGGACCTCTGCTTGTGATCTGGCAGCTCCATCTCTTGAAGATGCTAATGGTTGGGAAGCCTTATAAAAACCTACATGTGCCACCTACATATATACACAAATAGCTTTCTACTTCAAATCCACTTCAATGTCACCTGCAGACTCCATTGGGGTGGAAAAGGCAAAGCAAGCAAGAAGAGGGTTTCGAGTCCCTTTCATAATCACATACCTGAGCAATATGTCAGAGATCAAGTTCACCCAATTACAACCCAACCAAATAAACAACTGAAAAGCTGCTGTCGGATTGCAACATTGGAGCTCAGCCCCGACCATGGATTTCTGGCCCGCTCTTGGCATTTCAAATTCCACAGTGATACAATGCCAGGTTTCCTATTGTTCCTTTTAACTGCTATTATGCAAGCATTTAAGCAACATTATGAAGTGTTACAAGATTATCAGATTTAGTATGAATGATGAGAAAAAGCATATTTTAAGTTTTTGAATGGACTAATTGAATGCAAAAGATAACACTCCAACCAGCCTTTGCAGTCAATGCCCATTTTATGCAGATCTACTCAGAGGAAGACCTACTATTTTCCAGGAGACCTACTGTCAAGGAAGGATACATAGATATGATTATAAACCTAATCCATGCAAGAAGTGAGGCTGATGTAATCTAATCATATTGTGTCCAATATCCAGGCTGCAAATACAATAGTTAACTAGGATTAAGCCCTGTTGAAGTTAATTAGGTTTACTTCTAAGTTGAGAGAATTATGGGATTGTACTGCAAATCCCATATCACTTGAAATGTGAACGATCTCAATCAATGGGCTTCAGTTCAAGCACAGAGAAAGAGAGGAGAGAGAGAAAGAGGGCATCCATGCATGGATTTCCATTGATTTGGATCATCTCTAGTCTGGGCATCCAGCAAATGAAGCAGGATGGAGATGCATTAATGACATCATCTAGCTGCAAAATGAGGAGAAAAGATAATTAAAAAGCTTACTTGAGGCAGGTAAGTTAGGCTGGAATTTCAGCCAAAGATTTAAAAGCAACTATTTCTACTTCTCTGTATCTTTATTCATCAATACAGCCTCCCCAAAGTCACAGGCTCTCCCAACCCTCCTGTTTTCCAGCATTTCCTTCTGAATCACCAAGCTGCCCCTGGGACAGTTCAATGTATTTCTTTGTTCTGGATGTTTCATGCAGCTGGACCATTGAAAGAAAACAACATACCACAATTTGGCACTCAAAGAGTTTTTGTTCCCTGTAGTATGGTGCTGCAGCATAGGGATAACGACTTTGGAAATGAATTCTTCTTTCATAACGGGTGGGGAATTGACTATTTTCCCTTAGAAGCTGAAAATACGCAATGTAAACTGATTTTTTTAACCATGGAAGTAATTTTGCATGATTCCCCATACATATAAACAGTCCTTTGTATCCAGCGAAGCCCCCAAGACTGTAAGAAGTGTACTGATAAATAACTATTTTATTTTATTTTATTTTATTTATTTATTTATTTATTTATTTATTACATTTTTCAACCGCCCATCTCCCCCCAATGGGGGAACTCTGGGCGATTCACAATAAACATTAGAACATAAAATATATAAACACATAAAACCTTAAATTAAATTAACATAACTAAAAAGAAGAAGGAGAGACCAAGGGGATGAAAACCTGAGGCTGAAGGATGAGGCCTCTATGGGGCTAGCCATCCCCATGCTTGAGGAATTCTCACCCCACCCCAGGCCAGGTGGCAGAACCAGGTCTTCAAAGCCTTACGGAAGGCCAGGAGTGTGGGGGATAAACGCACCTCCAGGGGCAGGATGTTCCAAAGAGCAGGGGCTACCGCAGAGAAGGCCTGCCTCTGGACCCCACTAGTCGAAGTTCTTTCACTGAGGGGGTCCGAAGCATGCCCTTTCTGTGTGATCGGGCAGGATGGGTTGAAGTCATAGGGGAGAGGCGGTCCCTTAGATAACCTGGTCCCATGCCATGTAGGGCTTTAAAGGTGATAACCAACACCTTGAATTGGACCGGGAAGCAAACTGGCACCCAATGCACCTCGCGGAGCAGAGGTGTTATATGGGCCCTCCTTGGGGCACCAACAATAGCTCGCGCGGCTGCATTCTGGACCAGCTGTAGCTTCTGGATACTCTTCAAGGGTAGCCCCATGTAGAACGCATTGCAGTAGTCTATCTGGGAGACAACAACGGCGTGAGTGACTGTTCGAAAGGCATCCCGATCCAGGAAAGGGCGTAACTGATGCACAACCCGAAGTTGTGCAAAGGCCCTCCTTGCCACAGCTGATACCTGCTCTTCAAGCAGGAGCCGTGCGGCTAGGAGGATCCCCAGATTATGCACTGGGTCTGTCTGGGGTAGTGCCACCCCATCCAGCACCAAAGATGACGAAATCCCGGATACAGAGGAACCATTAACCCACAGCCACTCCATCTTGCCAGGGTTCAGTTGAAGCCTGTTGCTCCCCATCCAGACCCCTACAGCCTCCAGACACCGCGAAAGGGTGGCCACAGCATCACTTACTTCACCAGGGATGGAGATGTATAGCTGCGTATCATCAGCATACTGATGATACCTCACCCCATGATGACGGATGATCTTGCCCAGCAGTTTCGTGTAGATGTTGAAAAGGAGCAGAGAGAGAACCGAACTCGCTCCCTACCACCACCAATTGGGATTGGCCCCGGAGAAAGGAGGCGAACCAGCACAAGACTGTGCCACCCACCCCCAATTCCCTGAGCTGTCCCAACAAGATACCGTGGTCAACAGTATTGAAAGCCGCTGAGAGATTGAGGAGAGCAAGGATGGTCGCACTTCCACCATCCCACTCCCGCCAGAGGTCATCCATAAGTGCGACCAATGCTGCTTCCGTTCCACATCCGGGCCTGAAACCTGACTGGAAGGGATCCAGATAATCTGTTTCTTCCAGAACCCTTTGGAGCTGTGATGCCACCACTTTCTCAACCACCTTCCCCAAAAAGGGGAGGTGGGAGACTGGACGAAAATTGTCCAGCACAGTAGGATCCAGGGAGGGTTTCTTGAGGAGGGGGTGCACCAATGCCTCCTTAAAAGCAGCTGGAAACACTCCCTCCTGCAAGGATGTAGTAACCATCACCTGGGTCCAACCACATGTCACCTCCCGAGCTGCTTTCACCAGCCAGGAGGGGCATGGCTTAAGATGGCAAGTGGTGGCCTTCACAGTCCCCAGGATCCTGTCCACTTCCTCAGGAGCAACAGGGTCAAACCGTTCCCAGAGAACTGGTAAGAAGAGTTCCTCGGTGTCTCCCCAGACCCTGCCGCACGCTCGGAGTCTAACTTGGAATGAATCCGAGCGACTTTGTCCTGCAGATGCTCTGAAAATTCCTCTGCACGGCCCTGCAAATGAACCCCCCCATCCCCCTTACCAAGGAGGGATCTAGTGATCCTAAACAGGGCTGCTGGGTGGCATTCTGTGGACGCGATAAGGGCGGAGAAGTAGAGGTGTTTCGCCACTCTTATTGCCACAAGGTAGGCCTTGATAGCGGCTCTAACCTGTGTTCGGTCGGACTCAGTCTTTGTTTTCCTCCAGCGGTGCTCTAGACGTCTCTTAACTCTCTTCAGCACCCTCAACTCCTCCGTGAACCACGGAGAGTGTCGGGGTCGATGAGGCAAGAGAGGTCGCATAGGCGTGATCCTGTCCAAGGCCCCAGCCACTTCCCTATTCCAGGCAGCAGCCAAGGCCTCCGCTGGACCATGCAGCAGATCTGTAGGAATATCCCCTAGCTCCTTCTGAAACCCTGACGGGTCCATCAGGCGCCGGGGGTGGACCAATCACATGGGTCCGGCCTCCCTGCAGAGTGGGGTGGTATAGGAGAAACTCAGGGTCACCAGGATGTGATCTGACCATGACAATGGGGAAAGCTGTAGATCTCCCCTCAGATCACTTTGCCATTGCTCCGACAAGTAAACCAAATCCAGCATGTGGCCACTATCCCAGGTTGGGTCCTGCACAATTTGAGACAGGCCCATGGTTGCCATGGTAGCCATGAACTCCCGAGCCGCCTCCAAAGACCGCCCCAGGGACGGAAGGTTGAAGTCTCCCAGAACCATAAGCCTGGGGAACTCCACCACCAGCCCCGAGATGGCCTCCAGCAGCTCAGGCAGGGAGGCTGCCACGCAGCAGGGAGGCTGGTACAATAGCAGAACTCCCAACTGTTCATGGGCGCCCAACCTAAGAAACAGTGTCTCACAGCCAGAAACTTGTGGAGCAATGCCCCTGAAGGCCACTAGAGATTCCCGGATCACAATAGCCACCCCTCCTCCCCTGCCCTGGTCTCTCGGCTGGTGCCACACTGAGAACTCAGCTGGGCACATTTCTGAGAGGGGTAACCCCCCCTTGGGCCCCAGTAATGCATGCCAGGTCTGCCCCCTCCTCGGTGATCAAGTCACATATGAGGGGGGCCTTGTTGTTAACCGACCTGGCATTAAGCAGTAGCAACCGAAGGCCAGGGTTTTTATTGAAAACTTTAGAATTCAAATGCTTTACAACATGTTGTTTGTTGCTCCATTACTGTGTAAATTGCTTAAAGAACCATTCATACTGGTCATCCCAGTATCAACCAGTAAGCACCCAAGTACAGTATTTGTGTCTTTTTTTGAATGACTTTTCATGTGACATATTTCCTAAGAAAACTGCACAATTCTGGGTATCATTCTAATGTCTGAACATTTTGTAATACTTTATTCTTCACATAGATTTTCCTTGCCACACGAAGTTTCTCTCCATTCCACCAAATCCTCACCATATCATTTCCACCTTCCTCCAGTGATATGCAGGCATACTTCCTCTCACTCCTGCACTCTTCTGTTTAGCAAGCAACTTGAAAATACATGATTGGACCTAAAATTCATGCACTCCAACACTCATCCTGTTGTACTGCTTTCTCCCATTCTGTCTATCCAGGGCTTCTGCTTACAGTCCATGAAGTCAGGCCTCTATTCCATCATTCTGCTAATTTTCTAACCTGGGATGGGTAACCTGTAGTCCTGAGTAATATTTTGCGATCACCTATGTCCTCCTTTTACGACGACTGTTGAAACTGAATGTAAATATTCTCACCATTTGGAATTGGAAAACAGAAATAGTAATAAGCACTAAAATTGGCATATCACTGTCCAAACAATCTCCCTCCAAAATCTGCCCTTACCCACATATTTCAAAATTAATCTGAGTAATTATCATTTAACTCTCTTTGCATTTGTTATCACACATTTATAATGGACAGGAAACCTTAGTAACTCTTGAACTGCTGCTTAGAATTTGGCAGTCTGCACTGACCTGACCCCCAAATTGTCTTCCTCAACAAGTCTGAACATGGACTTTAAGCTCTGGTAATGTAGAACTTAAAAGTCGACACCACTGTTTTGAATTAGGAGTCAAAATATAAACCTAACACGTGAAATACAGTACTTAAATTGAGGATAGGATAGGACAGGTTAGGATAGGATAGGATAGGGACTAGTATAATGTCTCTATGAGGTCAAATCTGGTTAACAATTTCATGACTGTATTCTTGACCAAATCTAAATTTACTAAGATAATTCTTCTAATGCTATGGCAACAAAATGAAAGTACATGTTGAAGCAAATGAGTATATCCGTTCTGTTTAAAGAAAGAAACAACCCTGTGGTATTTCAATAACATATATGGTATTTATTGCTTAAATGACAGTTATTTTCCATATAATGTTCAGTAATGATATATTACAAAGAGTTCAATGTTATTATAAACGTTGACTCCTTTTTTGCTATTAAGTAAAACCTTGCTTGATTATCTGTATTTAAGTCTTTCTGTTCTACTGGGAAAAATATATTTGTTTGCACTTCCATCACTGCAGATTTTTCCCTCAAGAAAGGTGTAATCTATCTTGTATTGAGGGCATATTAAGAGTATGTGTGCAATGGATTTGATTTCCTCCATGCAGCATGATCGGGGGCAGCTTTCATCAGCAATATGGCAGAATCTGCCCTCAAATGATGCAGACAGGAAACCAAAGTGAGAGCTTTTCTGTAGTGCTTTGAGATCAGGATATGTAGACTGGATATGTAGAAAGCAGGGGTTTCTTTGTGCCCAGTAGTGGTGAAAATAATGGCAAATAAGTCAAATCTTTTGAAAGCTCTAGATTTTCAAAATCTTTGTTTAGGGTCTTTTTAACTACAGTATGTCTATCTGCATAAAAATTACAAATTACAACCACAATCACTAAGATTTGTATTATAATTTTTCTCCAGTGAAAGTGAATGGAATTGGTTGGGATTAGTACTAAGGAGGCTGAGGAAAATATTATGTTTTTCCCATAATTAAGATGTAAGACCCATGCCCTTGCCTTAATTAAAGGCATATCAGATACAATATCCCTTAAAAAGTTAGTGTCTGTTATCATCAGTGGACCAAAATCAGTATCTGTGTTTGGATAGATTTGAGTCCATAAACTGAGCTATAACTTTAAGTCTCAAAAGCATGTAAAACAACTGGAATAAGATCCTTCTCCAAACAGTACTAAAATACCTGAGTATAGCTGCTTAGTTTCCTGAGATTTTGTGCTTTTACAAATTTACTCATGTTTTCCAGGAAGTTAGAAAACACCAATTCTGTGTGTGCTTAGTAGTTTGAAAACACCACCTTTGTCTTCTGGTAATTTACCAACAGACTGTCCTCCTTACAGTCAACATCTAGAGCCCATCATATGGTCTTCAGCCCAACAGATGCTAATGAAAGAATTTCAGCATTGTCTATATATGACAAAACTGCTATTCACTGACCCACCAAACTAGATGGGTGGTGCTCTTTTTTGATAATTTCTAATATAAAATATAAACATTAGACAAAGTTGATGTTAATATGTGGCCTTACTTAACCCCTTCCTGCTATGGGATGGGGAAGAAAGATGTCCCTGTTATTACATCTAATCTGAACAGGAACTTCTACTTACAGCTACTTAATCAGCAGGAATCACCAATATTCTATTGAGATAATTTTCAAATTTCTTCTAAGTCAAATCACAGAAAATGGTATCAAAGGCTGGTTTTAAATTTATAAAGCCTACATGTAATAGTCCATTAGACAGTATAGCATACTTTTCTGTAAGATATTTAATAGTTTAACAATGGCATACGAGGCATTTTCTCTTACTAAAAAAGTTTACTCATCAGCAAGAATTTTCTCTTATTTCACAGAAGCAGTTTGATATAGCTTGCGATGATATTTAATAACTCTTGATCCAATAGTTAATTGGATCAGCTATATTACTCTTCATTAAAATAGACGATGAGGGAGACAAAGATGCATAGGTATTTAGAGTATAGTTGCTTATTTATCTACCCAATAAACACCGGGTATACATTGAATTGTTATCTGAATTAAGAAATTAACATATTTTAAGAAAAAAAATACCACCAATACATGTTTATATACTAAGCTATAAACAATATATTTTTAAAATATTATGTATATTTCCATTTCCAGTTTTTTTCATGAAAAATAAAACAGTGCAGAAACATTCATTTTCCTGTTAGTTGTGAAATGTTCAGAAATGTTATACCTCTAGACATGATAAATACGGAGGCTAGTTTCACAGACAATTAGGCATCCTTGCTAAGCAGAGAGAAGACCACAGAAATGGCATGTTCTTTCCCCAAGGGGCTTCCAGTCTAAGGCCAGATCAGACACAACATTCTTCAGAGAGTGTTCGACCTTATCTGCCCTCTGTATTCTCTGGCGGAAGAAATCAGTGCTTGCCTCTGTTGTGGATTAGTCTTTCAACTATGCTGTTGATGCTAAAGTTCCTTCCATACAAAAGTTTCATTTGGAGCCAAATCAAAATAATCTCGCTCTTGTTCTTTGCACAGTTGTAGGAATACCTAAACAATACAATAAATCAATAGCTTCAAAGGCATTGCACATACAGTATATTAGATTTATAAACTGCTATTGGTCTATAATTTGTGGTTAGGTTTAAGTCCTGTCCCTCTTTGAGTATTAACTTAATATTAGCTTCTTCCCAAGACTGTGTCATCCCATCTCCTTGTAGCAGAGAATTCATTGTATTTTGAATTTTTATAAAATTATGTATAGATGGTATTTGTCACTGGAAAGATTATCAGAAATATATAAAGGGGTTTCAAATACATGTTGAAAATGTGAACAGCAAGAAGGGACTTGCTAATCATCTATGGTGGACATGTAATAAAGCTAAAAAAATTTGGACTCCAGTACACATATTAATCCAGAAGATTTTGAAGGTTAATATACAGTCAAAACCAGAGATTTTCCTTTTGGGACTGATGGATAAACAATTGGAAAAAGCTCATGGACTTCTGTTTTTATATATGATAACTGCAGCTAGACTTTTATATGCTCAAAGGTGGAAGGATTCAACATTACCTACGATGGAAGAATAGATGGTCAAGTTGATGGAGTTAGCCGAAATGGCAAAATTTACAGTTTTGCTTAGAGAAAATACACTAATTAACTTATTACAGCAGATATAGATTCATCTATATCTGCTGTATAAGAATTTGGAAGTTATTCGTTTTGTATTTTTTTTCTTCTCTACTTTTCACCAACTTTCTTGCTTTCTACTCTTCTTCTTGATTAGTTCTTGTTAGCTTTTCTTTTTGCTTTTTAAAACTTAATAAAGGTCTTAGAAAAAAAAGATTTATAAACTGCTAGATGCATTCTGAGTCCTATCTAGGCACATCTGAGAATATAAAATAATTGCACAATGGATTCTGATAGCAGCTTATGTCTGCATTTTGTTTGAGATGGAAACACAAAGGCAAATTAAATTTATTTATGCAAGGTTAAAGAATAAAAATGTAAATACATACAGGGAGAATAATCTGCTTTAAAAAAAAAAGTTCTCTTTTTTTCCAGCATGCAGTTTAATGTTTCTCTAACTCCCTTTCCCAGCACTACAAAAATAGCATCGTGATTAAGATCCTCAGCTTACAGAAGGTTGCTAGCTTAAAACCTGACAGAAAAAGTTTGGGTTTTTTTCTAATTATTGTTCTTTTTTGAGTAGCTAGTTTTTCCCTTGGCTTTTTTAAAAATTTGAAATAAATCTAGAGCGTTACCATTTTACAATTGTTCCAGTCACCTGAGATTGGAGAGTTTCACTTCCAGCTCTCAGATAGCTCAGATAACTTATAGGCCACCTTTTTATTCTAGTGTGTGAGAAAGTACTTTCTCACTATAAATCCCACTATGTTATTTGAATATTTAAGCCCATTACCTGTTCCAAAGTGTTCAGAGAGAAGCTGTACTCTTCAAGATTGAAACGCTGTTTAGCTGTGTAAATAAATAATTAAGTCAGTTATATCTGGTTGATTTACATCTTGCTTGGATAATAATTTGCTTTCTTTCCTCTTTGCACTGTTACTTTTTCTATCCAGCCTATATCTATCCATTCACTGGGGTAGCATCTACACATACTGTATTTTTTGAGAGCTAACTTAATTCCTTGTCCAAAGTATACTTTTGACATGGAAGACTGCTCTTTTTGAGAAACTCACAGGCAGCTGGGGGTGAGGTTTGCAAGGTATGACACTACGGCATGAGCCTGTTTGTTGTGCATGGCTAAAACTGAGATGGCCGACAAATTGCCCTTGATTTAGCTTCCAAGCAGTCTGCAGGTATTCACAAATCACTGTAAAGTTTATTCAAACATACCGTCTTCTAGCATGGCAAAGGCTTTAGAGAGAGGCAGTGCATCTTCCATTGGGATCTTATAGGCCAACAAAGTGGATATCCTAAGAGGAGGGGAAACCAATCATCATTTAGAAAACCAGTCCAAAATACTAACACAGAGCCACCAGATCTATCTGTACAGAAAAAGAAAGGTCTAGTTGGCAGGTATGGGAGCACAAAGAATAAATCCACAGCAATTCTCTGCGGGCACAGCAGTGGCTGTTTATTTGGGAAAGAATCTGCATGCAAGATTCCTTATCTGGCCAGGAAAACACACATTACAGCCCTTTGCATCCAGGTATACGAATTTTCCACAACAGTAAAACTTCCTGCTTAATGTGATGTTGAAGGAAAGGAAGGAGCAAATAGCATTTACACTTCTACCTACTTAAAAAGCCCCAGCTATAGAGCAATTGATGGTAATTTCAGAAAAGAGCTTCATGCAAGAGCCCTATCCAGCTTGGAAAATGCATACTAAAGCCAGATAGATCAGACTGTAGATCAGACTTAAATGAAGGTGGAGTGAACAGAGACAGCAGATGAAATGTATTCTTCATCTGGTTAATTCAGCACATCCCATAAGCAAATAAATGTTTAAGAAATTCAGTATCAAGCAAGACTATGGAATGTACTAATTAAAACATTTTTAAAAAAATCTGTCAAGTTGCAGAGATATGTCGCAGTTACCTTTCTTGACGAGCTGCTTGTGGGAACATCTTTAGAATCTGACTATTCACGAGATCTCCTTGTTCTACTCCCTTTACTTTTATTTGTAGCAAATAATTTTTCCCAAATTTGCTTTTCAAATACTGCATTGAACCAAGGCACCTGTAGAAGAAAGGATTACCATATAGCATACAGTCTCAAGGTGTTATTAATTCAAACACAGGTAATCCTCGCTTAACAATGGTAATTGGGACCAAAATTTCCATTCACTAAGTGATGCAGTCATAAAGCAAGATGTCACATTGCTTAGTGACGGCAATCTCGGTGCTCCCTGTTGCTGTAGTTAAGTGAGAATCGAGGGTCATTCAGCAAGGATCTCTTTGCAACTTCCTGCTAGCTTCTAACAAGCAAAGTCAATGGGGAAGCTGACAGGAAGTCACAAGTCCCAAGCAGCTCGCAAGCAGGCCAACAGGCAGATAAGTAGCTGCTGCCAGGCATGGGAGGGTGATGGTGGGATAGCTGTGAATTCTAGTTTGAAATAGTTTATTTCCACTGGTATTTCATGCAGCCATCTTTCCCCATGCATTCAGAGAATGCCTGTATGAAGTAATCTGATCCTGTGTGCTACCCCGATTCCCATCAATCATGAGTTTTGCTCATACAGGAAGTGCTTTTACTTAGATAAATATCCTCCATGTGACTGTATACCTTGGCCCAGTGTGGAAGGTCTTTGCACATGTGGAAGATCTTTGCACATGAAAAACCATACATCCCTAGAGCATCTGCTATCTGTATCAAACACACGAAGGACGTCTGTTACAATTGCCCATATACGTTTTTTTCTCTATGTGATGGTATCATCTGAACTCCCATGTAATTCATACATGTCAGCATTTGTCTTTGAGTCCTCACAATCAACTTAGAAAATTGCTACATAAGCAATTACTAGTAAAACATATTGAAATCATCAACTGAAGAAAACAAGCTTCTTTGAATTAGAAAATAGAAGTGAAACAAGAAAAATCCTTTGCTTCATCCACTTTGCTTCATCCACACATTCTCTATCTGTGGTATCCTATGACATAGATGAAATATTTAAGGAAGCCCACCTGAGCTGTCCAGAAACCATGATAGCCACTCGGTCGCACACTGCCTCAGCTTCCTCCATGTGGTGAGTTGTCAAAATGGCTCCTTCATCCCTGTCTTGCAGCATAGAGCGAATTGCTTTCCTGTGGACAACACACGACTGAGGAAGATGAAGCAACCCTGGAGCGTCCCCAATGCCCTGTTCCTGCCATTCTGTTCTGATCCTGCTTAACTGATGGACACAATCTTCCATGCCAGAAGAAAAAATACCTCCACCTAGTCCCAAATTAATTCACGTGAAGGAGTTGTAAAGAGGGAGAATAGAGGAAAGGAGAACTAATGTACGAACAAGAAGCCTACAGCTTTTTCTCCTTAGTCCCCCCCCCACATGGAAAAAATGGCAAAAGTCTCCCTACAGGGATAATCAAGAGGGTTGGGAAAGCTTTCTTTTTTAACCTTTGGGATCATGAGGAGAAGATGGAAGAGAATCTGGCATTTAGGAGGAAACCAGTTTTCCTCAGCATGAGTCAGATTTATCATCTGCACAGATAGGAACTTAATCAACAACATTTTCAACTGCACTGAGATACTTCTAGAGGTATGAATGGGAAGCATTTCCTCTTGCAGTGCTGTCAGACACTTTCTCTGTATTCAGAGGTAAGAAGTAATGCTTAGTCATTGGTTTTAGAGATTATTTGTAGAAAGGGGATCCCCCCCCCCCCGGCACAATAGAAATAAAGGACTAAGGAAAGAAATGGGGAGACTGGAGTTTGTCTTTTTGTATCAACTCTAAATGTGCAACTCTTATTCTAAAGAGTAAAAGCCTGAGTCACTTACCACACCTGGCGCTTTCCTTGTGCATCCAGGCCTGTGGTTGGTTCATCCAAAAGCATCACAGTGGGATTACCCAGCACGCTCAGAGCAAAGCACAGCTAAAAGGTAGAAAATGAATCTTATTTTAAAAATCACAGTGAATATTTCATGCAAGCACAGCATAGAAATGTGAAGAAATAATATTTTTAAGAAGATATTTGTAAAGTGCTCTTCAACCACACGTTTTCGAATCTGTGAAGCTCCACAGGAATACGTCAGAAAAAACAGACTGCTACAACATTAGTATTCTGAAATCAATCAGCCAGAACATGTCAAAAGATCTTGTTAGTTTTATATGAAATTCTCAAGGACTAGGATGAATAAAGTGTTTCTTATTAATAATGAATGCAGCTACTTTAAGCTGGAAATGCATAATCAGCACCAGGAAATTATAAATGTTTGTTATACCCCAACACTCTACTAGATCCTAATACAAATATTCCTCATCTTTCATATTTTGTTCTATACACCTGAAGTCACCATGACAGAGCAAAACTATGAAATATGTCACCACATTTCTGGGTGTGTATTGTTTAGGACCACACTAACACTTCTGTGATACTCCTGTAGAACTATACCAGAGTTTGGAATATTTTCCAGACAACATGAATCATTTTAAACTTGAATATATGAGAATAAATTTCTGAACATACTGGAGGGTAATTTCCCAATCCATAGTTTTTAATTGCATGATAGGTAGGACAGAATATCTGTTAAGCAAAGTCAATTTTAAATATGTCAGTATTGTCTGACTGAATGCTCTGTACTGTTCTCTGATTTTCCAGCAGTTCCTCCCTTTATTCCCCCTGTCCAATGGTTTCAAAAGACTGAAGTATTTCCAGGACAGAGAGCAAAATATGAGCCAATCATGTGCCATATAAGGTTTGGAGCTTAACAAAGGCTAAATCCTGGTTTCCAGGGCTCCCATACTGTGGTGGGCATTTTCTTCTTGCCACCTTCTTATGGAAATTTGCTTTTAAGCAGCACCAACATGGCCTGGACCTTTACAGAAAAAAATGCAGAGAGGAACAGAACACATAACGCAAGAGAGAAAGCATAGAATGGCTGAGATAGATAAGGGGGAATACCAAACAGCAGCAACCCAATTGTTCTTGATGGTGCCACCAGGTATTACCAAACCTTTGATATTTGTCCATCAATACCAGAGGAACAAAACACTGAACTTACCTTTCTGGTTAATCCAGCTGCTAAAGTCTTTACTGTCTTTTTTAAATGCCCTCGGAGTTCTAGAGCCCCAGCTATTCTAGAAACAAAATGGAAATTACAAAGTTTGACCTATTCTGCAATTGATCCTCCTTTTACCACAATTGCAAACAAACACATTAAGAAAATAAAGAACATTCCACTATAATATAGTATAATATAATATGTAGGAATTCCAGTTGTTGCTCAAGAACTCCAAAAGGAAAAATCAAAACTGAAAATAACCACTTTCTAATATGTTTCACTTTTGGATATACATATTGACTTGTAGTAATAACAGGGATGTGGCAGGGATTTAATTATTAAAAAGGTATCTTTTTCCATACCGATTAATAGCCATAATAGCAGCATCCTTCCTTATCCCTTTTACAGCTGCATAAATCTCCAAATGTTCTTTCACAGTCAGGTTGGACCAGAGGCCCTTCTCCTGAGGACAGTAGCCAAGAAAGCCAGCGGCATTTTCTTCTGTGGCAGCTCCATCAGATCCTTTAATCTGCACCTGTTCCAAATGTGTAGTAGAAGGATCTCGTTTGATTTTGTCCATTGTAAGAACATATTTTGAAATATCAGAAAGGTGACAAGGAATGTATGTGAAATGCAGGTACTATATTCTATAGCAAATCAGTAAGTTGAGAACTCAGTCCAAGAAAGACGAAGGGACCTAGCATAAGGCTATACCCAGTATTAGACTGCAACTATTATCTAGAGCAAAGATTTGATGAAGGATGACATATGAAGAGAATTTTTGTGTCTCCAGTCACTACTGCCATTGATAAATTAACACCCAGATTGTTGTTTTAATACCCACATCTGTAGCTTTCCAATATACTAGTTCAAAGCAATTTCATTTTCTTTACTTTCCAAAATTAAATAAATGGTTTTGCAATGCAATGATAAAAAGCAGAAAGAGCAAGACATTCTCAAACTTTATTTTTTATTTTTTCCAACCCAATGGCAGAGGAATTATGAAATGGGCTCTGGACTCTGTCCACCCATCTATGTGTTTTTCTGCAGGCTACCCCTCTGGAAACTGAGAAGAATGGGACCAAATTTGGAATGCTGGGAGAAGACAGCCAAAAGGAAGGAAGGAAGGAAGGAAGGAAGGAAGGAAGGAAGGAAGGAAGGAAGGAAGGAAGGAAGGAAGGAAGGAAGGAAGGAAGGAAGGAAGGACAGCTTGGATTATAGAGAAAATAACATTCCACAAAAAAAAAAAATCTCCCAATGCATCGCAGTGGGTGAGTCAGTTGGGCAACAACACTGAATGCTGCCAGTTACTCCATTCTTAGCCACACATTCCATCCTTCTTCCTGATCATATGACCCAGAGTGGAATGTATGAAGCCTACCCCCTGCTCCCCAATGTACAGGCACATACATATACAAAGATGTCAGACAAAGGGAAATCAGAAACAAAGAAGACAGACACAACACATTACTTTGTTAAATAGAAAAAAATCCAGATGCCCCCTATGACTGCAGCTGGCAAAGGGTCTGGAAAGAATTCTAGAAACCATGCTCTGCAAGCTCTTCCTTGTTAAAAGTGCCTGGTAAAAAGTGCTACATTTACCTGTCCTGCACTTGGCTCCATGTCTCCCATTATCATGTTAATTGTTGTACTTTTACCAGCTCCATTGGGTCCCAGAAGCCCTAAAATCTCTCCTACAAAGTAAAATATTCATATTAAAATACAGCCAAGTAAACTCATAAGAAATACTACAAACTGATTTATTACATCATCTACTTTAATTAGTATTGGAGTCATTTTTTTATCTTCCTAAGATGTATTCAAAATATCAGTCAATAAAATCCTTTAGTATTAAGGCAAAGGACGGATTTCTTCTCCCCTTACAATTAGTTGAATGTACCCCCCCCACACACACACACACATTCACTCAACTGTGGTGAAGATTGAGCAGAACATCCAGGAGGAGGAATGAAAAGAAAATGCCATTGCTTATATGAGGATTCATCTACATACCATATGGATATACACTTTTAACAAAATAAATCTTGCTTCCAACTACATGCATGCTACTATATTTTAAGAGAGAAAATCAAAGAAAGACCATATTTGATGTCTGTTTTTGCTCCAGTTATATATGTTTTATTTTAAGCTTATTCTCTTTAAGATGTCACTCAAATATTATGATACAATTCCACTAGAATAAGTAAAATAAACAAAAGAGATATCAAGGCAGAAAGAGAAGAATGAAGACATGGAGGTGGACACAATAATATTCTTAAAGGCCAAAATAACAGTAGTAATCTTTGGAATAATAAACTATTCCTTGTTATTTAATTTATCCAACCTTTAAATGGTGGACAGGGTATGATAACACTTAAAATTATTTCACTGAAGTGAGACCAAAAGTGTTTGATGGAGTTTTTACTTCTGAAGGGTTTGGGAGGATTCAGTGCACAATGCCGAACCTTTAAATAACATTTTAAAAAGCAATTTTGCCACTGAATTTCAGTAGTGCAGTTAAGGGGATGCGGTAAATATCGACACAGGAGAGCATATTTGGTCCGCAGCCTCTAGATATCTCTTAGCCCTCTTAAGTTCCCTCAGCTCTTCAGTATATCATGAAGGGTTCTGGGAACTGTGGGCACGGAGAGGCTGCTCAGGCACAATCCGGTCCAAAGCCATAGCCACTCTCCCATTCCAAGTGGCCACCAAGGCTTCGGCCAGGCTGTGTAACACACTTTCTGGAACAACCCCAAACTCCCTCTGGAACCCAACTGGGTTCACCAACTGCCTGGGTCAGGCCGATTTAATAGGCCCAATCTCCCTGCAGAGGAGGGTGGCACCAGAGAACTGGAGGCTCACCAGGGAGTGATCCTACCATGGCAGGGGAGAAACCAATACCTCCTCCAAATCTAGAACACCCTGCCACTGGTCTGACAGAAAAACTAGGTCAGGTGTTTGACCACTATTATGCGTTGGGCCCTGGATGACTTCAGACAGGTCCACGGCTGCTGTGGTGGCCATGAACTCCCAAACTGCCTCAGGCCCTGTGCCCAGGGAAAGCAGGTCCCCAAGACCATAAACCCAGGGAACTCTGCTAACCAAGCTACAGAGTCAAGAAGCTCAGGCAGGGAGATTGCTATGCAGCAGGGAGGCAATAGTCCCAACTGATCCCTCCTAGTGCCCAACTTAATAAATAGGGTCTCACACCTGCCAATCTGAGGAGCAGCACCCCTGGATGGCTCTCACATATTTCAGATGACCACTGCCACCCCACTGCCCCTACCCTGGGGTCTTGGCTGGTTCCACACCCAGAACCCAGCTGGGCAAATCTCAGATCAGCTTTCCAAATCCTGGTAAGGGAATGGGCCTCAAACACTACACACGATTCCTTCCCAAGCCACCAGACAGCCCAGTGAAAGATATAAACCATGTGGGCCAGATAGAAAACCAGTCCTGCTCAGTCCAGTTGGGAGATGACCCCAAAAGACTCCACCACCATCCAGTTCAAAACAATAAACCTCTAGCCACCCACAACATACTACAAGCCTCCTACCAACAGCACCCACACGTACCAACTTGGCACCATGATCAAAAAATGTAATTTTTGCTGATCAATGGCCTTAATAGGTTTATAATAGAGATTAACTTAACAATATGGTTTACTCCAACCAAACCTTTTTTAACGCAAAAGGAGATGTTTCTGGCAGCCACTTTCTTTTCTTCCTTCTTCTTGAAACAGGAAGAGGAACAAGTCTTCCCATTTTTGTATTCTTTGCGCAGGTCATGGACAATGATAACTGGTTTCTAAGCAGAGAGAAGATATTGCTTATGCTATACAGGCATACCTTGTTTTATTGCACTTTGCTTTATTGTGCTTCACAGATACTGTGATTTTTATAAGACCCTCCACCAGCAAAAAGATTATGACTCGCTGAAGGCTCAGATGATGATTAGCATTTTTTAGCAATAAAGTATTTTTTAAGTAAGATACATACATTGTTTTTTTAAGACATAATGCTATTGCACACTTAATAGACTACAATATAGTGTAAACATAACTTTTATATGAACTGGGAAACCAAAAAATGTGTGTGACTTGCTTTATTGTGGTATTTGCTTTATTGCAGTGGTCTGGAACCGAACCCACAATATCTCCGAGGTATGCCTGTATACACATGGCCATTTTGCACTGTTAGTTAACCTAAGCATGGGTCATATAAGGTCATCTCTTTTGGTAAATCATAGAAGCAAGTATAAGTGGTTTCTTCTTATCAGGAGTCTGCCATTGTATCTCAACATTATCTCTGCCTGGAAGATTATCAGTGTGTTCAGCACAGATCTTTCCCATTGTCTCCCTGCCACATTATCATCTAAGTATGAGACCTGTCATCGCCCCAAACTGGTTTGGACAATAAAACAATAACTGTGTCAGTACCAGAGTCATGAAAGTTTACAATAGAAAAGGCAATAGCTAGACCCCACTTATTTTAACTCTTCCCCAGATTTCTTAGTTCCCTTTAAATGGTTTTGGATATTCTGGCATAAGCGTAACATCTACATTGCAATCTCTTTCAAACGTTCTTCCTGCATGCTGTTCCTCTTATGGTGCTTTGTTTCATTAAATAGCTGTTTGTTGCTTCTTGATGCTGGTTTCCACAGTTTATCCTGGGGTTTAGGCTATATATTTATTATGTAAAAATATTTTTTGGCCTCCACCAACCACCTCTCTGTTTTAAGAAATGGAATATTTAATCATTAAACACCAGTGCAAGTCAAGGAAAACTCATCTCTTTTGTGGAGATTCAGCTTGTTCCCATCTCTTTCTCAGTGCTTAGTCCTGCCTCCTCCTAACACTCTGTCCACTCTGTACAAAGAACTTTGCCTATCCAGATGACCCAGAACATAGGACACAATTTCTCTCAAAGTACTATCTGGGAAGTTCTGGACTCTGATGTTTTCTTACTTCAATAGTACCTCAATACCCTGGAGGCATTCAAGGTAAGTATATATTTGCAGTGTAAAGGTGCTAGATAGAATGATATGCAGGATTGTGCATTTAGCTATATTTCATATCACTTATATCAATGGGATTTTTTTTTTTCAAAATAAGAAAAGCCCAATAGTTATGTTTTACCTCTTGACTATCAGGGGCCAATGCACTCTGAACTCTTGCCCTTTCATCTAGAACATCTCTGTCATCCTCTTGGCTGAGCTCTTCAGGATTCTGATGGGTTCTTTTCCTTTGTGGAGAAATCCTAGGGATCAAAGATATAATAAGTCTGAAGTGACTGCATATTAAAGAGTAAATGGTAATTTCAGTTAGGAAGGCAGCAGAAGGTTCCGAGCTTCTGAACCATGATGAGATTAGATGAGAAATGTTTGGAAAAATCCCTCAGCAAAATGACTATGAGGAAGGCCTTAGAAAGGAAAGAAGTCTGACACAATGAGTGATTTCTGGCATAGAACTTCTGTGTCTGCAAGAAACAGAGGACTTTTTGTCACCTGGTTCTTCTCAGATTGTTACTGGGCTTCCATCCCCCTCTCTCCCCAGGCAGAATCTTATTTTGTCTACCCTTTTTTGCCTTCTCCCTCATAGGGCTACCATAAATGGTGGCCCACATCTGAATCACCACTTGATAGTGGCAACAAGTTGGCATCTATTGCCACAGAAGGTGATGCTGGCATGACCTAGTAGTAAATTGTACCCCTTCATTTTGTTCACATTTCTTTTCTTTATGATGCACATCACACATCAAATCCAAATTCCATTTTGATATCCTCACTATGTATCTTCACAATATTGAGGAAGATTGAATTTCATTTTATGATTTTCCATACAGCTTCAGATCATCACATACAACAGGTGGAACATTTTTCTACTTTGCTTCAACAGTTCATATTCAAATGTTATTGTATTCATAATCTGAATGAGGGATATCATTGAGATTTCCCCCCCCCCCCCGCCAAGTCCTGCTGTGTTGCCTCTTCATGGCTCCCATGTTCCTGGGAGGGATGAGTGAAGAATGTTGGGAGTGTATAATCCTAACAGGGTCACCCAAGGTGTGAAGGTCATCCTAGCTGCCAAGCTAAAGCAAGCAGGCAGCTATATTAGGCAGCGATGATATAGGAAGATGCTGGAGGTAGATGATCACTTTAGTGACAATGACACAGGCATCAATTCATATTGCATGGGAGAAGCAATGATAAACCACTCCTGTATTTTTACTGAGAAAACCCCATGGATAGAAAATATAAAATGATCGACAATACTGTATACTGTAGTGCCAGATGATGCGCCCCTCAGGTCTGATGGCACTCAACATGCTACTGAGGAAAAGTTGAGGATCTTTCAGAGTATTAATGGTGTTTATGATGTGGCTAGATTAAAATCTTTGGGATGTCTAGTTGCTGATGTTGCCATACAGGAAAAGAAAATCTGAAGCTGCAAAGACAGAAGTACAGTAGGAACATGGAATGTAAGAAGCATGAACATGGGAAAGCTCAGCACATTGAAAGATGAAATGAAATGACTACAAACTAACATCTTAGGCATCAGCAAATTGAGATGGACTCAGATTGGATACTTTCAGTTAGAAGATCACACTGTTTATTTCTCAGGATATGAAAAACAAAGAAGAAATGGTGTTTCATAGGAAGGATATATTAAAAATAGTACTTGGCTACAATGCAATCAATGATCGAATAATAGTGATTAGAGTTTGTGGACAAGCTTTTAATATGACAATCATTCAAGTTTATGTTCCGACCACTGATGCAGAAGAAAAGGAGGTTGATGAATTTTATGATCAAGTTCAATTTGAAATCAACAGAACATGCAAGCAAGATGTGCTGCTTATGATTGGAGACTCAAATGCCAAAGCTGGAATCATGAAAGAGGAACATGTAGTTGGACTGTAATGGCTTAGAAAACTGAAATAAAGCAGGAGGCCAACTTATCAATTTCTGCCACTCCAATGATTTCTTCATAGCTAACACTGTCTTCAAACAACAAAAATGATGCCTCTATACATGGATATTACCAGGTAGAATATATAGAAATCAGATTGACTATATTATTGCTAAAAGGTGGTAGAGAAGCTCAATTATATCATCAAAGACATGGCCAGGTGCTGTCTGTGGAACAGATCACAAACTGCTCATGTGCAAGCTCCAAGTTAAGCTAAAGAAGAAGAAAGCCAGTCAATTTCCACGATATGGTCTTGAACATATACCAATCATTTTCAAAGAGAACATCAGGAATTGCTTTGAAGTCCTGAACTTCATAGATAGGGAACCAGATATCAGGTTCAGCCCAAGAAACTCAGCGGGACAATTCAGGAACAGTTCAGTTACTTTATTAGCTTACACCTACCAGACAGACTCTCACCAGACTAACTCTAACCCACAATGACAGCAACTGAACACTCTGAATTCCTTAGGGTGGTGCCAGTCTCCTTCTCTTAACTTTCACACACTCCAGTTGAGGGCTGAGGAGATGCTTGAGATTCTTTCCCCCTCTCTATGACCTTGGACCTCCGTGCCACGATCCTCCTTGCTCAAGCCTTCCATCACATCAGAAGAATTATGGCATGAACTTAAAGAAGTCATTAAGGATGAATGTGAAAAGAGACTACCAAAAATGAAGAAAGAGAAGAAAACAAACTGGCTGACAGAACAAACCATGGAAATTGCCAAGAAGAGAAGAGAAGCCAAAGCCAAGAAAGACAAAAAACTCAGAAAGGAACTTAACAAAGGGTTTCAGAGAGCTGTTAGAAGAGACAAGAAGCAGAATTACAACATCTGTAAAGACATAGAAGATGGAAACAGACATGGAAAAACCAGGAGAGTCTTTCAAAAGATCTCTGAATTCAGAAGGAGGTTCCAACCTCAAATTGGTATGCTAAATGAACACATAGTAGCTGATTCAAAGGAGATCAAAGGAAGATGAAAGGAGTATACTGAAAGACTGTACAGTAGAAATGTCAACATCCAAGATACCTTAAAAGATATTTCCTACTTGCAAGAACCTCTAGTACTAGAAGATGAAGTTAGTTCAGCACTCTGGGCATTACCAAGTTGGAAGGCTACAGGAACTGATGGAATGCCCACTGAAGTATGACAAGCAACAGAAGAAGATTCAGTAAAGGTTCTAACCAAGTTATGCCAGCAAATCTCGGGAATGACACAGTGGCCAAAACATTAGAAGAGGTCAATCTACATTCCACTACCAAAAAAAGGAGACGTAACAAAGTGTGCAAACTATTGTACAATATCCTTAATTTCACATGCTAGCAAAATAATGCTTAGGATCACCCAACACAGAATAGAGCCCTACATGGAAAAAGAGATGCCAGACATTTAAACTGGCTTTAGAAAAGGCTGAGACCTTATTGCTGATATACAGCTTTAATCCTGAGAAAGGTAGAAGGAAAGAGAAGAGGACAACCAGCAGCAATCAATCAATGAGATGGTATTGAAAAAATTCTCTATTCTATTATTTTAAAAAACTCCCCGTATATACATAAAATATCCATTTTCACAATCCAAATTAGGATGTGTCCTAATTTAGCAAAGATCTTAGATACTTCAGACAATAATATATCTATTCATGGATTTTATGTAATTTTAATGCATTTTATGTCTTTTTAAAGTTTTGTTAATAATAATTACAGGTTTATGTATTTTATTGTTGTGCTCTCTGGCCTAAAGGCTGTAATAAAGACTTGATTGATGTTTAGATTTCAAATTTCTTCACCTTTTACCATCAAAGTTTTTTTCTTCATTTTTCTATAGACTGTTACAAAATTCTGATGTTTACACTAATGCCAAATATTTCCAAACATTTATGTATCCAATATGTTGGAGAGAATCAAATGCTTTTTTAATATCAATCCAAGTAATTTGTAAGTTGGCTTTTCTTTGCATGGAGGGTTGTGTGTGTGTATGTGTTATTTTAACCATCAGTAATTGATGTTTTCTTGCTTGTGAATTTCAGCAGTTACCTCTTTGTTCAGGTCAGTACAACGAATTTTTGAATATGTAACTTGAAATTGCATCTGCTAATATGCTACTTAGCAATTAGAGTATTGCTGGCAAGCAAGTAATTAGTTTGTAATTGCTTGCAATTACACTCTTGTCCCTGTCTTTTATTATTAAAAATGTTGTACCAGTCATCATCTATTCTTCAGCTTTTCCAATGTGTAACATTTCATTACACTGAGTAGCCAATCTTTCAGATAGAATCATGGGAGGTTAAGCCAAAATCCAATACTTTGTCTTTTTCTGGTGTGCTCCAGTTCTTAACCCTGTTTGCTTGTGTTTTTGAAATCATTTTTGATGTTACAACCGTATCATCCATTTTGACTGAGTCAAAGTTCTTCTCAGTTTCTTTTATCTATTTTGCATCCTTATTGGATTCTTTTAGATTATCTCAGATGTCATTTCAAAATCTTAATTTTTCCTTATCAGGGCAAATACATCTATATTTGTAGTGTTTCCCAGCAATGCTTTATAAAACAATATTGGGTTCTTCAAAAATTCTGATTTTGTTGAAATAAAACCATTCTATCTTCATAAAAATTGCATAAATAAATAAATAAACAAAATAGTAATTTTCCTTTGAAATAGCCAAAACATTATCTTAATTCTTCTGAGACTTCTTTAATCATCTTAGTGCCAAGATTATATTTTTGCTGTGCATCTTTTGCCATGTTAAGGGGGCTTGTGTGCTTCAATGACACCAGGAGCTATGTTGGTGGTAGCTTACCTACTGTAGGTTCAACCATACTGAACGGGTCTTGGTGGAGGGGCCAGGCAAAATAACCCAAAGTATTTTGAATTTGATATTGCAGTATTGGCATCTTTTAACACTTGTGCTAGCTGTTTCTTTGTAACAAGCTTCAATGCAGGCAACCTTATTCTGTTGTTTTTGTGCTGTTCTAGATGCTCAATTATTCTTTGTTTCAATTCCTCTTGTTTTTCAGTTAGAGGGCTTTGTTTTTTCTGAGAAGGCTCTATTATCTGAGCTGCTGCTGGCAAGGCTTTGATTTCTTTGCCCTAGGTAGACCTTTGCAGTTCTTTCAATTCTACTTCTGTGAATATTTATTTCATGTTATAGATCAACGTTGATCTGCTAGCCTCTGTTCTGTTGTTTCTGATTCTGCAAGTTGTTCTTTCCAGAACTGGTGCATTCTTTTCAGATATCCTCTTTTCGTTGGACTTGATTTGTAATAGCGGATCATTATCTTTGTTTTCAGTCTTTGTATATTTGTGATGAGTAAACAACTTTTCTTCCAGCAATCCTGAAGCTGGTGGCCCTGGTTGCTTAGCCAACAGTCCTGTACCCCACTTGTCACCAAATGTCCAGGAACTAGAACACCTAGCGCAGTCCTTGTTGACTTGGGCAACAACCAATCTGGTATGGGTTTCTGTAAATTACATCTCACCATATTATTTATGGGAGAGACACTCTTTGTCTGGCTCCTCTGATGAGATCTGTCCAGTATAGTTGAACCTCTAGCATAGCTCTCAACCTCCTTGGAGCATGCAAGCCCCACAACCACATCAAGGTAGCGCCTCACTGGGGGATGATGATGATGATGATGATGATGGAAAGAGAAGAAGAGGATGACCAGCAGCAAGATGGATGGACTCAGTTACAGTAGCGATGGGTGCAGCTTGAAGGACCATGTTAGGGACAGACTGTCATGGAGAAAATCTATGTGGTTGCTAAGAGTTGACACCAGCTTGATGGCATGTAATCAATCAATCAAGTTATTATTATTAAAAATATAATTGCTTTCATCCAGCTAACACACAAACACACACACACATTCTCTCTGTGAGCATATTAAAATTTATACAAACCTAAAAATGGGATCTCTTCTCATAACTGTTTGGTCACATCTCATCACCAGATAACGCAGTAAAAAAATGAAAATTATACCCTGCAAATAAGGCTAAATAAAAGCAATAATAGAAAATTACATTCATTCATCCAGCTGTATAGATATACAGATTATACAAAACAATGTTCTGATTGGTTCAGCAGGAATAATCAGGAATCAGAATTATCTTCAATTCACATTATGCCTCTGTTCAATCCAAGCTATGGTTCTCTGAACCATAGTCATAAATTACAACTGGTTTCATTGAAATGGCTTGGACACAATCACATAAATTTTTTGAAATCAAGACATGCAAAATTTTTAATTTGCCTCTTAGCACAATCATGGAATCAAGCTTATAAAGCAAACACTTCAATAATTTTGATGAGAAATGGAATAAACATAAGGGCATAATCAATGTAGCCTCACAAGTCCAGAGGTGAGCTTGGTTTTATAGCACTGATTCCCTGTACCCAATACAGAATGGCCCTTAAAATCTTTTGGGGCATTCTAAGCACGTGCTCTCTACATGCCAGGAAAACAAGTTCATTTCACTTCTCCGTTGCTGTTGATCCTCCATTTGTAGAAGGTGAACATCTACAACAGGCAATTTCTTTCCATGGATTGTCGAAGGCTTTCACGGCTGGAATACAATGGCTGGTGTGGGTCTTCTGGGCTGCGTGGCCGTGTTCTGGAAGTACTTCCAGAACACGGCCACACAGCCCGGAAGACCCACACCAGCCATCTTTCCATGGAATCTGGTTCTCCACAGATAGAGAAGACTCTGGTATAAACAACTACTTAGAATTGATTTACACTGATCAACATGAAATTTATTGTATGATCATGGCCTGATTGCTCAGTAGGAAGGCTGAGTTTTGAACATCTGTCTGGAAGAGGTTATCCTTCTCTTTTGGCCCATAGACATGGAAATACAGCGGTAAAAGATCTTGTTCTGCTTTCAGTTCTTCTCTAGACTCTGTTCTCCAGGCTCCTCACAACAAGTTCATTCATTCTTGTAATTATAAGATGCCCAGGTAACTTAAGCATATTACATTCTCAGGACCCCTATTCTTATGATAATAATAAATCCCTGTAACCAGTAGAAAGCAGATCTGCTTGCTATCACATTGTATCAGTGATGTCACTTAAAAGGTGGGCATGTGAGTGTATAGTGGCCATGTCTGCCTTTGTTTATACAGTGGCCATATAGGTCTAGCCCAATTGCTCCACACAGCTGATATCAACCTAAACAAGTGGATGTGTGTCTTCTGAGGGATCTCACAGGTGGAATTTCATGGTCTGGAGACAGAGCCAGTCACCCCTGCTTCCATAGTGATTATTATTATTTCCATAATATCTTACGAGGGCTAAAGAAATATGCAAAATATATTCCCAGTAATAATTAAACAAAAATAATTCCACTGAAGCTCTGGGTATATATGTGGGCATGCACCATTATAATATAAATAAGGAAGATACATTCAGTTCTCACCATGAAGGAGGATATGAAGAGCTCTTTCTGATATGAAATACTTCTTTCATCATCAATATAACTACCTCTCAGCAGCTATTTAAAAAAGCAGAATGAATAAAAAAGAATGTTTATTTATTTTCCGTATTTCTATCTCAACCAAGTAAGGATGGACTGCCTGAGCAGATTCTCCTTCCTTCCCCCCTTCCTTCTTACCCCTGCCCAATCATCAGGATGACTGAGCTGTCAATCAAACAGCAGCTGCCACTCAAACGAATCAAAAGGGGGACAGGAGACAAGATGTCTGCCTGGGAGTTCTGCAGCCACAGGCCTCCTGACAAATAGAATAAACAGATCCCAAAGCCCAGGAGGAAAAGCAAAGAGTTGTACGAAAAGATAGGCTGCTGTGATGAGAAAGAGGCCACAGGAAAGGAGGCAGCAGCTGGGAAGGCCATTTAATTCTCTCATGCCAGGTTAAATACCCGCAGAAAGAGGCATTGGGTTCCTTCCCTCTGACCTGGCATGAGAGAAAAATTCTTCGAGCTGTTTCCCTCCGATGGAGCCAAGATCCCAAAGAGGAGAAGAGTCAAAAGCCCAACCAGGAACAAACAAGCAGAAAAAGGTGAAGAAAAAGTCAAGACTTTGACCAAACAGAAATAGAAAACAGAACCTGAAAAAAAGGTAAAAGAAAGGTTGAACTCTGAAGAAAAAGAGTATACTTCTGTAGGGAGTGACCATAGGGATATATAAGGGTTAAAACAAAAGAGATAGAGAGATCAGCAATAAACAAACACATTACAGATACAGAATGAAATGATAGGAAGATATAGTGAAATTGGACTTTAAAGAATATAGTGTAACTAAAGTGCCCATAAAAATAGTTAAAATAGAACATTGTTTTGGTACTAAGAAATCAGTTTGTAAAATAGTTGAAGCCATGTATAATTTACAATTCCTTTTTGGGGGGCGGGTAAGCTTTCTTTGTTTTGTAAAATCAATTTCCTCCAGCCATTAAAGGGAGATACAAAAAACCCAACCAGTTTCCAGTGCTTTGTGTCTTTACTGAACCTGGGTCAATCTGGCTATTAGTGGTTCAGAAAAGAACCCATGACACAGCTTATGTAGAATTAGTTCCCTCTAATTCTGTTTTTAGGTACTACCTGTGCAATTCATTCTGAAAGCAAAACAAGACCTCAAGACAGGTAGCAGGGTTTTGTTTTTTTTAAGGTTTAAGCTAAGTTCAATCAACCTCTAAAGCTGCAATGCAACTAGAATTGGGCTGCATCTCTTTGGAGGCCCATGCAAGACTATGCTGCTTAAGGTCTTGGGCAAGGCAGATCCTTTGGAGGACCTCCTTGGTTCATCTTACCCTGAATGACAGATTGGAACCCACCCTGTGAAGACAAATTGATCAAGACCTGATGTACCAGCTTTACTTATTTTGGGCCTCAATAAATCCTTAGCAGAACTCAGAACTAAGTCTAGGACTTGAGATATTCAGTCAGATAGGGCCCAAATCTCCTATCTCTGCTAGAATTGCCCCATCCTCCTACACTTAAACTAAATGGGGTCATGATTGAAGTTTACAACCATTTAAGCGTGAGGTAGGCTTACCACATTGCTTTGTCTATCCCTCCACTTCAGCCAATGAAGCAAAAGAAACCAGTTGACACATGGGTCCCAGGAGAAAAAGGTTCAGCTAGAGCCAGCGAAGCACCTCCTGCCCCTTCCAAACCACAGGGAAACTCACAACATTTTAGGTAGGAAAATGGAGCAGCTTTCCTGGTCAGTTGGACTACTCTGTAGGAATCTTCCCAAGTGAAATTTCTCAGGTGGAAAGGTGATCACCTGCCCCCACCCCCCAGTGCACGGTAGCCTAATCTGCTGGGAGTTGCGTGCCAATTGGTGGCGAAGTAAGCAATCAGCAAAGTCTGTGTCCAAAGCTGACAGAACCATACCTTCTCTCTTTTTGAAATAGTTTCTTCCCATTAGACATTGCTTTTCTCTCTCATGTCTGATATCCACTCTTTCTCCCCTTCTCTCTCATCTTCCCTTGCACTAGGAAGTTACCAGAGCAAGGATGGAGCCCTGAATTGTTTCAAGTAGGTGTATGAAGTTAGACCGAGGGTTTCGTATGGCTCAATCATCCTATTCGGCCAGCCCCGCTCTATGAAATGTTGTGCTAGTTCGCCTTCAGCCTGCTTTGATTTCTTTAATGGAACAAATAACTTTTTCTCACTCAGCATAAATAGTACATTCCTAAATGAATTCACATACCAAATCCTGCATTTTGATAAAACTTCAAGAAGAAAAAAACTTACTACAAATAGTACAATTCCATATAAATATTATTTTCAGCACTCAGTCACCCAATTCCACAGGGGCAGCACTGACCCTGATTAGTTTCTTTGGATGGATGCCAAAAAAGGTTTGCTGGTATTCTGAAATATCGGTATATATTTACAGTTATATAGGTTGAACATTCACGGAGGTATACACAATCCAAGATCACCCTCATTTTCATCACTTCTATCTCAGATTTCTAAAAAGATGGCTAGGTAGGTACATAAGGGAAGAAGCAGGCTTTCAGGTAACCTAGTTCTAAGCTGTTTAGGAATTCAAAGATCAAAAACAGCACTTTGAATTGGATCTGAAAATAAACCAACAGCCAGTGTAGATAACAAAATACTGGCAAAATATGTCCATATAGGCCAGTCCCAGTGAGTGGTCTTCCCACTCTATTTTGAACTAATTGACATTTCTGGACCATTTGCAAAGTCAGCACATGTAGAACGTATTGCAATAATTGAACCAGGAAGTTATCAGAGCATAAATAACCATTGTGAGGCTCCATGCCATCAAGGCCACCTGGGCTTCTAGTGACAGTGATGGATCTAGGAGCACCCCTACATACTGCAAACTTGCTCCTTTAGGCCAAATATCTCTGCCTTATCTGGATTGAGTCTCAGTTTATTGGTCCTCATCCAATCCATTGCCCTGGCCAAGCCCTGGTTCAGATCTTCAATCACCTCACCCATGTTAGATAAAAAGGAGAGGTAGAGCTTGGTATCATCTGTATATTGATGGTACCTCAGCCCAGATCCTCAGATGACCTCTCCAAATGGTTTTATGTAGATTTTAAAAAGCATAGGGGATAAAATAGAGCCTTGAGGAACTGCATATCCCAACTGCTATGAGGCAGAAGAGTAATCGTCCAGTACCACCTTCTGGAAATGGCCATCCAAGTAGAAACAGAACCACAACCACTGTGGACCAATATGTCAAAACTATAATAGCTCTAGGTACTAATAAGGCCAAACTGGGTGAAATTCCTTCTGGCGTATAAGGAGATCTGTGTATTTCTGGGTTAAAAGTCAAGGGAATATACCATAAAAGCTATGATAGCTGAACCTATTTCTTGCTCCATTTTCATCAGTACTGAGCAGAGAGATTCTCCTGATTTATTTTTCTACCAGTTCTCACTCAGTCTGTTGAAACAGAATTCACTTTGAAGGAAAAGTGAATTTCAGTGAAATTCCCACAGTTGGAGTGTCATTATGTAGAGGGAGCCCTGCCCTTGAGAAATTGTTGGAAAAGTTCTTCTTCCCTGGAAAAGTTCAGAGAACTTTTTAACCCAGTTACTCCCTTCACAAACTGGGTGGACAAAGAACCATTTATGCTCAGCTTCAATTTTCATAAGAATAGGATAAGAGATAAGAGATAATATTGCACTTACCACTATAAAAGAAAGTATAAAGCTTGTAACTGGAAACATAGGAACAAAAACATTTAATGCGTTTCTTATGTAGTCCTCTGTAATGAAACTTATTATGATCAAAACCAATACAACCTAAAATGAAACAAGAAAGTATTTTAATATTTTTTTAACAAATCAAATCACTTTATCCAATTTTCTTTCTCCATAATCTCTGTGGTGCCTTAACACACTATATGGTAATTTCAACTTAAACTATGCTAACATTTGTATTTGCTCATTGTTATCCATGTTGATCATGATTGCTTCCCTTTGTGCTTCCCTTCCCTCCTTTTGCTCCCATAATTAAACCTGCTGTGGAAAAAGGGATTTACTAGTTTTACTTTCTTCACCATTGAGTAATGCAACTTACATTTCTGACTGAAGCATCCTTTTGTTTGGGATGTTCATAACTTACATAGATTTGACATGGCACTGGACACTTATTCAATCATCAGACCATTTCCTGCTTAGTTCCCACCCCACTGCAATTTATGTGCTGGTGTCAGCTCAGGAATGCCAAGAACCAGGGGCAATGCCCTGGGACACAGATACTGTATACACCTTAAAGCTCAAGAGCACCACTACCTTGCTTATTCCTGAAATTTATCTTCCTGAATGCCTCAGGTCTTTGCTGTCAAGGTTACAATGACACCAAGAGGCATGTATACCCAACAAGTGTAGTGCTATGATGAAAGCAAAATCCTCACCCAGTGTCAGCCCTACAAGGGAGATTGGATCAGGAAACTCACTCTACAGAAAGACTCAAACTAAATTGTTTTGAGATAGGCTACAGCTGCAGAGTCTTCCAAGTCTGATTATGCTGTTCCTCCCCTCCTTATAACCCAATGAGTCGGGGAGGAGTTAGGCTGAGCCTCTTCTTAATACTATCTCCCTTACCAGAACTTAAGGAATGCTTCTGTCCTGCTGTCCTTCCTGTTTGTGTAACAGTTTCCAAATGTTTGCTTCAAGGCCATCTCCCTGTCTGTCTATACTCAACATGTGCCAAATAGCTAAAATTTCTGTCCCTCACAATTAACCTGGGTCCATAGGAAACAGCTACTACACCTACATACCTGGTGTGGGGAGGGAACTGGCACAGAATGGCGTAATGCTTAGTCTTCTTTTAAAGCCCAGAGGTAGACCATACAGGTCCACCTTTGAAAGCACAGCTTCCAGGTTGTAGGTTCTTCCAACTGGCCCAGGAGCCTTTCTGGCCAGTAGTGTGACCACACGGCCCTCCAGGCCACATATTCGTCATCCAAGAATACTTCAGGCTGCCTCCAACCATCCCTAGTTAAGAATAGGTCCCAGGCATATGGATACATTGGGCATATACTTACTAAAATAGAGATGACTGACCAAAAACTGGTGGTATGCTTTTTTTGGCGAAATACGAAGGCAGTTATGTATAGGAATAAGACAATCGATATACTGTAGCCAAGGAAAAATGCCACCTGCTCAAAAGAAAGCTCTGTATTAACAATGGGCTAATGTCTTACAAAAAGAATAGAAATGTCTCCTTCATTTTAATAGTTTATAATAATTACATACACATATAATGTTTTAAGTACTAGCAGCCTGTTTACCAAACTGGCATAGCAAGTATTTTGGTTGAATGAATTTAAACCAAATGAATTAGCTGATTATAAAACATTTTGTGACAATTTATGCAGCTGCAGGCCCTAGGCGGCAGGCCTTTTCTGCTGTGGCACCCGCACTGTGGAACCTTCTCCCCCATGAGATGAGATCAGCCTCAACACTCCTGAGTTTTCGAAGGTCCCTCAAGATCTGGTTATGTCAGCAGGCCTGGGAACCCCAGGGGACAGGTCAACTAGTAAGATGGCTCTATTATTAACATCCCTTTGCCTATTATTTTCCTTGTTTGTTTTAGTTCTGTTTTTATAGTTCTTGATGTTTTTAATAATTGCTATACAATGGTGTTATATAATGATTGTTTATATATTTATTGTTTTATTGGATTGTTGTACACTGCCCAGAGTTACTTTTTGTCAAATGGGCAGCCATATAAGATAGATAGATAGATAGATAGATAGATAGATAGATAGATAGATAGATAGATAGATAGATAGATAGATGCTCAGTCATCAACCCTGAACCTTTCCAGCCAGAGAAAACCCACATCCTTAAAAGAAACAGCATCAAAATCAGACCATCTTTGCATTGTGAAGGACAAGGACAGTAGCAAAGTAAAAATGATCTTAGGAAATGCTACTGTAAATCAAAGGTAGATTGGTCTGTACTATTTTGGGTCAATGTTTTTTCCTTTTCTTCTGGTAGACGTTATGCCTAATGTATTGTCGAAGGCTTTCACGGCCGGCATACAATGGCTGGTGTGGGTCTTCCGGGCTGTGTGGCCGTGTTCTTGAAGTTTTGTTTCCTAACGTTTCGCCAGCACCTGTGACCGGCATCTTCAGAGTGCAGGAGCACAGACAGGAGCAGTTCTCTCTGTGCCCAGGGTGATGTGACCCTTTTGTGGGTATTTATAGAGATCTGAAGGGGGGAAGGGGGATTGGGTGTGTGTGGGGGTTGAGTTACTGAGTGGCTGCTTGTTTTGGTGTCAGCATCTGTGTGTATCTTCCTGGGGATTAGGCAGGGTTTTTTCTTCTATTGAATTGTTAATGCAGGGCTGCTGGGGGTGATTAGCAAGTTCATTGTGTGAACTGTTCACATGTCCTGGTGGTTGAGCTGAGTTCATTGACCTTTTGCAGGCTGTATTTTTCAGGATTGGTAGCCAGGTTTTGTTGATTTTTAGACTCTCCTCTTTTTTATTGAAACTGTGCTGGTGTTTGTGAATCTCAATGGCTTCCTGGTATAGCCTGGTATAGTGGCTGTTGGTGTTCTCCAGTATCTCTGTGTTTTCAAATAGGATTTTGTGTCCAGTGTGCTTGAGAGCATGTTCAGCTACTGCAGATTTTTCTGGTTGCTGTAGTCTGCAGTGCCTTTCGTGTTCTTTTATCCTGGTATGGATGCTGCGTTTTGTGGTCCCGATGTATACTTGCCCTCAACTGCATGGTATGCGGTATACTCCTGCGGCGGTGAGGTCGTATACATCGGGACCACTATACCAGGCTATACTGGGAAGCCATTGAGATTCACAAAAACTTCAAGAACACGGCCACACAGCCCGGAAGACCCACACCAGCCATCATTGTGCCTAATGTTTGGCAAAGTTTTTACTATGTTTCATATTCCCTATTTTGTTTCCCCATTACATGAGGTGGATGGGTAGGTACGATGTTCTATATCTTCAACCAATTCAATTTACCTTCATTTTCTTAATTTGTTCTCATCTTTTTTGCTGGTGGTAGGGAGTTTCAGGAAGGCTATGACAATGGGTCCAAACTACTGCTTTTGTGGTGCTGGATGGTCCAGAGAACTCCTCCCCACTCCAAATCCTGTTTGTTCTGTCGGTGTTAGTGGAAACAACCAGTACTTTCTTAACTGACTTTGTTTATTTGCAAGATATGAGCAGGTATTTGGCCTCACTTATGCCTGAAGTCACCTCACACCCCACAAACCCCACTGGGGATAAAGTTCCTATCTCAGTTTACTGCCAGTTTATTGCTAGTCCCTTGTGTGTAGCCTGTCATTGCTGGAATGTGGCTTTTTCAGACTGTCATTGATCAAAGACATATGCCTGCCATTCAAGGTCTGTAGCAGGGAACAATACTGATTATTATAAAAAGGTAGACGTGGATGTTTGTCACTGAAAATGGTAAAGGTTAAAAGCTGATTGAAAACCACATTTTAAAAATGGATTAAACTTAATTACCAAGCAGATAATCAAGCTGGGTATAAACCGAGGATTTGCAACTCCTAATTTTAAAAACGATGGCCAAAGCACTAAAAGAAGTAGAATGCAATGCAAGGGCATATCCACCAGAGCTTGTCCACACCAGTAGGCAGAAGGAAAAAGTCCTGAGGTCCGCAGTTGAGAGCGAGTTCTTATCTAGCAAAAAATGAATAAAAATAGCAAACAATCAAATGAAATGTATTGTCGAAGGCTTTCACGGCCGGCATACGATGGCTGGTGTGGGTCTTCCGGGCTGTGTGGCCGTGGTCTTGAAGTCTTGTTTCCTAACGTTTCGCCAGCACCTGTGACCGGCATCTTCAGAGTGCAGGAGCACAGACAGGAGCAGTTCTCTCTGTGCGTTAGGAAACAAGACTTCAAGACCACGGCCACACAGCCCGGAAGACCCACACCAGCCAATCAAATGAAATGATTGCATGAATTCAATTCAAGAAGGTAACAGAGAAAAATACTATAGTAATTTTCCCCCTCCCTCCCACAACTTTTATCAGTATGTTGATATATCACAACAAGCCTGTCAGCCCTTCAGAGTAAACCAGACTAGGAAATGAAAGTCATGTAGGCCAATACTACGTATACTGTAAAGTTATAGAAACAGAGTCTTGCAACTCTGAATGCCCCTCCCCCTCTCTCCAGTTTCTTCCTATTTACACATATTGTCATACCAAGACACTTGGTTACTTATATTCATTGTTTAAAATTGCAGCAGAAAAGTTAAATTTTGTCCTCTAAGCTCACTGTTAGGATGAAGCCCAAACAAGTCAAGGCCTACATGCCTCCCAGAAGGTAACTTTCTTCTAGATGTAATCCTGGACTGTGGGGAATGCCTTGGGTCTTTCATTAAACATAATCATCACCACCACCAAAACTCTTAGAGAAAGACCCTTTGCACTATGTAGATTCCTTTCAGACTTTTACTTTGGATTTGATTAAAGATGGATGTTCTCTGAAGTAGTATAATTTGGACTGAGAGGAAAAGGAGGGTGGAAAGGGAAAACTGTACATGCACACAGACCTCTGGATTCTAACATCATTACTGGGTTCAGCCAGTGAAATGCCCTTTCTGGATAAGCTTACTTGTTCCTTTAATACAGTTTTCGAGATAAGCCCATTTGTATTGACTTAAGTCATCTAAATTTTGCTGTAACAACTATAGCTTTTCTTTTTTACTCTGAGCATTGTTTCTCAATTTAAGATGGGATTTGTTTCAGTGTTGCATCACTCTTTAATGTAACAGTCATGGTTGTCCACGGGGAATAAGAAGGGCAAAGAATACATGTATCACATCAATGCCACAACCTACATACTTGCCTCACATATCAGGTTGCAAGAATGTAATGATGTCATTGGCATGATGATGTTACTGTATGTGTGTCTTCAATTTGTCATCATCGTGGTATGATAATGAAACCCTGGAAGAGCATCCTCCCAGAGGTACATATGGCTTCTACCCTTCAAATGTTCTGGAAGTCTCTTGAGACCAGACTCTCTTCCCATGACTATGTTTAGAGTATTTGTGGAGCCCCTGATTTTTCCACACATGTTATTTATGTAGTTTTGTCTGTAGTTTATGCAGTCATTTTCCTTTTGAAATTATGTATTATTTTAAATATTGTAAGCTGCCCAGAGTCTTTTTGGATTCAGGCAATTGGAAATCCAATCAATCAATTTAAAAAGAAATTAATATGCTTATTTTTATTCTGGTCAGATTTAGATAGCATCAGTACAAAATCAAGAGAATTCCACTGTTATAGTAGATTCCAATTAAAAAAAAAAAAACTTAGCCATACTAATCAATGAGAAATAAAATCCAAATAAAGATACTGTCCTCCTGTAGAATCTGACAGAATTTAACTTTTAACTCACTTCTGCTGTCATTTGCAGATACCACATGGAAATACAATATAGACATATCTTCATAAAACTTAGAAGAAATCAAAGAGATATAGTTATTTTACCGTGTAATCTTGAATGCTTGTCATTGCAAATTGTGGTGGAAAAGCAGGTAATACAACTGAGGCTGCAATCAAGTAAATTTCCATAAAAAACCAAAGGTCATCATTCAGACTAGACTGAGGAATAAATTAAAAACATGTTTTAATTGCATTGTGATAAAACGTCAAAATAGAATAGCTATTATTAATCTATTAGTTAGTAAGCTTAGAAACAATGAAGAATATTTAAATAAAATAAATACAACCAATCATCTGTAAATGTTATTCTTTGAGTTTTATTTCACGGTTACTGTAGCAAATGGCCAGACTGGGGAGGGGCCGTCTTGACCTTCTGGCTGTGACCTTTGGCCCCTCCTCCCTTCTGCTCAGGTGCAGAAGGGAGGTAGGTAGTTGATTATGTAGTACTTTCCTGCTCCCACAACCCATCTTCTGGAGGAAGGAAATGTCCTGACCAGACTCCTCCTACTTAACCCTTCTGAGAGAAATGGAAATTTCACATTCTGAGCAACTTAATCATTCATAAACTGAGAATAATAATAAAGATAATAACAACCACAAGGAAAATTAAAACTCTGTAGCATCTCCTTGTGGCCTTAGTGGCTTTGAGCTATATGGCCAGAGAAAAAGCAGTTCTATTTTTTTTTGAGTAAATGCAAACAAAAGCATCATTTTTGTGATTTAACAATGAATGTTATTAGAAATAAGAAAGCTTGTGTAGCCAAATGCCCAAACCATTCAGCTGGATGGAATAAGGCATTTAGCACTGATAAGAACACAAATAGAGCTTCAGACATCAATTTTCCAGAAAATGCTTTGGGGAAACTGGACACAGATCCAGATGGATCTGAGGTTCAAACAGCTTACATGGAACAAAATATATAAAATTGGAGTTTACACAAAGACAGTAAACTTCTAATACAAACAACAGAGGAAAATTCCTTGAAAAATATAGCAGGCACATTCCAGATATCAGAATCCATACAGCAGACTAGCAGACTGCTAGACTTTAAAAGAATCTGATCACAAATCTGTGCCTACCACTTTTACTTGACCTCAGAGAGGAGGGATTTCCTACAGCTGTCTGGTCCTGAATAATCCCTGACATCCATAGATTGCAACCTTCAATTGAAGCTTTAGAATCACTTTCCCTTAGCTCCTGTTGACTATCTAGAACACTGTTTCTCAACCTTGGCCACTTGAAGATGTGTGTACTTCAACTCCCAGAATTCCCCAGCCAGCAAAAACTGATCTAGAGATTTCTGGGTCACACTTAGCTCTTCTCTTACTACAAGTTTGCCATTGCTTTCTCTTCTGATAAAATATCCAGAAAGGTTATTATCTAACTCCTCTTTTGTGAATGTGATCCTCTCAAATAAATTGCTGGTTGTCTTTATGTTGATTATCTTTATTATGACAAACCTATAATCTGCATAAACCATATTTTGGTTTGTATTAGTGGGAGGACTATTGTTTTAACTGTTGAATTACTGTTTTTGCTATAAACCCTGAGACGAGGGATTCCCTGGGGTTCCTCTGATGCAATTATGCATGGGAAATGTCAAAATTTTATAGATACCTCACCCCCATTCATTAAGTTCCCACTCAGTCCATAACAGTTAGTTTCTGAGGCTACTGAAAGAATTGATGATAGAAACACAGGTATAATCATAAAAACATAATGCAATTAAAAACAGTTACAGCCAATACAAAATAAATACATATAGTTGCTGAGTAAAATTATCACCATAGATGTCAATATAGCCAGGAAACTGGGCCCTCAACACATGCAGGGCCCCAGGCCCGGGCACATAAACAGATCTTCAAGGCCTTATGAAAGGCCAAAAGGGTTGGGGTCATCCTAATTTCTGAAGGGAGGATGTTCTCTGAAGGGAAAATAGCTGGGATAGAAGTGCAGTAACCATTGGTGATGTCTGTGAAGGAGGGACAGCAAATTTCTCTAAACTTGGAATGAATGGGGTTTGTTTACCAAGTAGAGATTTAGGATGACTTATACTGATTTTGTGCATTAACTGTTGGTGCAGAACCAATTGAAAAGGCCCCAGTTTAATCACCAATTTCAACTCTAACATTTGCAGGGCACTGTTAACTATCCAGAAGGTCAATAACATATTATAGAGATCTAGTCTCCAAAGAGACATCACCTCTCTCTTTCATAGTAAGGGCAGAATCATGACAGAATTAAAAAAGACCTCCGGCAGCTCTATGAAGAATGCACTAGATGAAGCAAAGTTCAGGGAGAAGCTTTTCTTGTCAGTGTTCACTGTCTCTAGAATCTTTTCCTAAAGAAAGTTTGTCAGAGAAATTTTAGCCTGGGAAATAAAGGAAGACCTGGAAATGTTTATAAGAATCCATAAGGTGGAACTCTTTCAGAGAGAGGAGATACAGGATGATAGCTTACTCTTATCTCCTATAGTCCCTGCTTCTAAGCCATTCAGTAAAGATGCTGGCAGAAAAATTAAGGAAGTAGAGGAAAAATTAGGAAAGTAATTACAAAAAAGAACATTTAAAATATTATGGAGAAAGCATTGAAATAAAACAAACAGACTAAAAGTAAATTTTCTGTTGTTTGGGGCTCAAAAGATTTAATGAAGCTTCTTGACTTCTTTTCATTGTGGCAATCGCATAAGAACTGAGTGGAAAGCAGCACACACTGAACATGCTTATGGAGGCTGAAGGAGTTGTGCTTGCCAAATCTAGCCTAACTTTCTAAACTGGGCAGAACTTAGAAGTGGTACACTGTAAACCTCACAGTGTAGCAACAGGATTTAGTGGTCTGAGAGCAAACAAGTACTGACAAATATGTTAACTGGAAAGTGCATGATGTTGTAGGACCAGTTTTATCTTTGTATGAAAAGCACTGTGCTCAGATGGTTCAGGAGAGAGTATGCAAAATTCTATCAGTCCTAACATAAATGCTAGTCTGGCACTGTTACCTGACCATTTTTTTTTTAAAACCATCTACAATGGTATCATTCAGACAATATTCATCTGGAATGCTATCTCACTGAATGCATAAAATTCAACTTCCCATTGAATGACTAGGGATGGGGCAACATTGCAGGAGATATTAATTGATAGAGAAGTTTTAAACTGTCCCACCACTTATGCTCCATAGCAATTGCCTTTTACCTTTACATAATATCCTGAAAAATATGAATAGGTTGTATTGGAAAGAAACCAGGAATATTTCCCCTGTTACCCCCTGCACATAAAAAAACTCATTTGATATCCCTCTGAAACACTTACCCTAATAAATACATGATTCCAGGTTCGAAGATGGGCAGTAGAATTAAACATGTGCAAAAATGCATTGCTGATGATGTTGATAAGGACAGGAAAGCAGTTAGTTATTTCTGTGTGGCACATAAATGTGAACCTGTATTTCTGGACCAAGGCAAGAAGTCAGAATACAAGTGAAGAAAGTGATGGGAGAACAATAGTTCCAAAGAAGGAATGTAATTTACATAATTGCAAACTTATCTAATGAAAGGTATTTCATTTTCTTCTAATTTGGAAGAAAAAAGGCAAAAAATGTGGGTGCATCTTTTTCAGGTTAAGGTCTACTTTTGGCCTTTGAGCTGAGATCCTCATTTCCTCCCAGAGTATGTGGGATCATGACAAAGAAGTAGGCAGAACCAGGACAACATTAATAACAGTTAGTATGATTATTTCAGACATATTTTATACTTTTATCCTTATGGCATATTAAAAATTTCAGTTTAGCAGCTCATCAGGCCATGCACTGGGAACCATATATTGCAGACCTCTGACATATACAGTACATGTCTATGTTTTTAAGGTATACCCATCCATTAAAGCAGAATGCAACCATTTCACAGAAATTTCATTAGAAATTGACCTTTTAATAGAGTTTTAAATTATTTATTTAGAATGGAACCTGCTCTACCCAAAAGTCTGGATCATAAAAAAAGCACATTCTTAACAAAGTAAAATAAAAATTCATCATATTAAAATAATTGTTGTAATCTTCCCCATAATATCCTTTCTTTGCATCAACACAATGCTATTTGCATCCCCAGTTCCCTACTTGGAACAAAGTTCCAATGGAAATGCTGAATAATTCTATTTCTTCTGATGAGAAGCTACTGGCTTTTTAGCATGTCTTCCTAATAGCTGTTTTACTTACAAATATGCAAGCAAAGCAGAATAGAGGCAAATGCATTCCTTCAAAAAAACAATATATTTACATCGCTAGGAACTAATTTCCAGAGAGCATTTAGGAATAACACTGATCCCCAGTCTCAGTTGCAATCTACTTAGAAATATTCTTTGTCAAATTCAGATGGCAAATCTGTCTTCAAATTATTTGCATTCTTCCTTGAAGATGTTATCTTTGATATTAAATTCCAAAGAGATTTCCATCCATCAAGATTTAACACTTTACTATTCTGCAAAGGACTAAATTATAACATAGCAGCAGAGTTCTGAGCATATGCTAGATTTATGCCATGGGGTATTTTGAAGGGCTGTAACTATTTTTCCCCTCTTGGAGCCATTCTCATTCAGATTTAGTAACAGGGACAGTCTTTTGCTTTTTAAATTATGATCTCTATAGGACACATAAGTATTATCACCAACATTGTGTTTTGCTTTGGAGCTTTATCATCAAGGAGTAAAAAAAACCCAAAATTGAACACTGTCAAGGAAGGATTTCAAATCCCTCTTCAAAGAAGAAAGATGTGATGAAGAAAAGCTGAAGATATGCAACATTTGGCTACTTTGGTTATTCTGTCCAGAAGATGATCTGGCCCTATATATGCTACACTCCTGAGAACTGGGGCCCATTTGAGATTATAGACAAAGAGTGGTCTATTTTCTTTTCTTTTACTATGACTCCACTAAAATACTACATTGTCTTCTTGAAGAGAAGTTATCGTCTCTTCAGACACGTCTTATTATATTCCTTGGTTCAGTCTCAAAAAGGAGGAAAAGAACTTATTGTTACCTTGTCTTCAAGGTCTACTCTTATGGCCCCATTGTGAACTAGCTGGTCACTGACATTGTTACCAGAGATAACATCCATCAGGATGTTCTGACTCTTCAGTGCCTTGATGAAATTGTCAATGTTTCCACCTGGAAAAGAGAAAAAAAAAATGAAGACAAAATGTATGTGCAGGGTATTTACTTTCCAAACAAAGAAGAAAGAACCCAAAGAATAAACAATACAGAATTTAAATCAAATTACGTCTGTAGCTGTATAGATTAGGATGGGAAACCATGGCCTCCAAACATTGCTGAATGAAATTTCTCAGCCATTTCAGCCAGCATAATTCCCCTTAATGATGCTTTCAAGGGCTGTGTTATAGCTGAGAACAAAAGTTATAATTCTTACACACTGACTTTGAGGTAATATATTTCATCAGATATTGTCTCAAGGAACTTAGAAGTGCTGAGAGTGCCAACCATCATGAGAAGACCCACCACTATAGAAAGAGCAACTTTAAGAGAGGTTTTCTAGCTGTTATTCAGTTGGCTGTATTACTTAACGCAATATTTTATGAATAATATATGCTGGTTTCCAATGCTTTTAAGAATAAGAGATGTTGCACAATTTGCTGATTGAACTAACCCTCCATCACAGTATACCTGTTTCACTTTTTCTTTTTTTTTTACTTCCCTGTGTTTTGTAAACCACCACTAAGTGGAGAAACCTCCCAATCTGAAACCCAGAAATCTTGGTATTCATTCATTGTAGATATTCGACAAGCAGCTGAATTCTAAATTGCTAAAACATGATTAAACCTATGTTGAATCAAAGCGTGTTCCAGGTGAAATTCCTTTTGCAGGGAGGGAATCTCCCATTAGATTTATTGTATAGTGCCTGGGCTAACTTTGTGCTAGTATTTCAGGTGTCTTCTATTTTAGATGAAGTTTCCATGTGCAACTCAATTTCTCCTTCACCCAATTCCTTCTCTGTCTTTTTTCCTTTTGCCTCTTCTCCTGGTAGAAGGGGATGGGGTTTCTCAGCAGAAACCACTTAAGTTTCATCCCAATTTCCTCCAATCAGATCATTTTAAAATAAGTTGGTGTCCAAAGTTCTTAAAGCTGGTATTATTTAGCAATACATTGCTAATAAGAGTTGGTTTAGGCAAGAATTCTGCCACATCTTTCTCCTGCATTCTGAAGCTAGATATAAATAATCAGTAAGACACATACTGTCTCACAACTCTGTGACCTTATTCTTCAGCAGATTTATGGTACAGCTCATGGCCAAGGGAGAACTCTCAAGCCAATTTAGGAGCCAACAGAATTAATCTGCACTAGGAATATCATATAACTATCTGAATGTTAAGAAATGCAATGTCTCAAAATTCTGTTTTGCATTCTTACCTGTATTATTAAGGATCAGAAGTCCTGATGTCCCCATGAAAAACTGCTTCCCTGGCTCAAAATAAAGCCCAGGGTGCATCTCTTCGTATTGAAGACTCAACCAAACACCATAGTTGGTAAAATAAATGATATAAGGTGCTAATATAGCTCCAGAAAGAAGTAACCTAGGATGAAGAGATACTGATTAAGCAAAGAAGAAAGGTGATGCCTGACCAGTTCTATTCTATTACATTTATAAAATTAGGCACAATAGAGCAGAAGCATTTGATAATTAATGAATTTTACTGATTATCAAATTTCTTGAAGGGTGGGGAGAGCAACTTCAGTCTTCCATACAGACTCCTATCTATATCAAGGTTTTAAACTGTTTGTAAGAAGCAAAGTAACTTTATGGAAGTGGAAAGGAAAGCAGATGTTTCCCACTTGTTGAGATCTCCCTTTGTACCCTGTATATAGTATTGTTTAGGAAACAGTAAATTACTTCTAAAAGATACTTTGGTCAGGCCCATTCACACTGGTCTCCTGGGGAAACACACTGAATGAATATTCTACTTCTAACTAGGTTTCTATTTAATAAATATTATATTTTCAAAATCTCAGAATAGTATTATCTACCCAGAGCTATTATGGCATTTCTGTGGTTTTGTAGTTATTTTATATTAACAAAACAGGTAAAGTGATAGTCTTCCAAATTTAAAAAAATGAGAAACCACCAACACATGGCATGGACAGGAATCAAACTGTTGTCATAGAAAGATTGAATGATTAAACTATTGACATTTCTGATTTGGTAGAACTGAATGATCTTGTCCCATTCCTACCTGCTGGTTTGCTTTAAAGGATTTCCTTCCATGGCAAGCAAGGAGGAGCAATTTAAGTATGCCAGCTTCAGGGCTGGGGTAGAATAAGCACTTGTGTGACAAGGGGCTGAGGTAGCTGGAGTCACTGAATTAATGCCTCCTGTCTGAGGTCATTGCTCTCTTTCCAACGTTGGAGGGAGACATTTGAAACATCATTATGCTCTCTTGGACCTTGTTCCTAGAGCTGTAGGTTTGCAACTTTAACGTGTTACTAAAATCTATTTTTTCTTTAGTTTATTCAAGATTAAGGGAGGCAAATTTACCCTATGATCACAGCATATGATCTAGTTTCCATACACCTGTATGCTCTACATGCATTAAATATAAAATTAATAAATCATTAAAAAAAAGATACTCACAGGGCTGCCCAGAGCTTGCTCTGCCTCTTGAGATTTAGAAAGTGCATTCTTGCAACAGCACAAACTTGTTGTCTCCAGAGCTCTGTGCCTTTCATTGTCACCTTTCCGGTATCTGAGAGCAACAGCTGATCCTGTTCCATTTCTTCCTTTTCTGTCGCTTCCTCTCCATGAAGAATTCCATAATCTAAAACCATTTTGAAAGTCAAATCCATATCCTTATTTCAGCTGAAGAAAAATCTTCTTGTTTATCAATGTTTGCCCTTTCCTCTTCTTAAGCCTATTCTTCTTGTTGGCTACAACCCCTGCTATTGAAAGATCACTCTAGCACCTTCCCTTGGGTCTTCAGAAATGGAAGAAGAAAACAATGAAAGTCTCACAGTACACTCTACCCACTCCCATAGTTATCACTCCAAACACACATTTTTCCCAGCAGGAAGACTAAAAATAGTACAATATTCAAAACAGTTCTTTACCTTCTTCCTTCATGTTTTCATTTCCCTCTAGCTTCAAGAAGACATCTTCTAGAGTTGTCATGGTTACTCCATAATTAATAACTCCTAGGTCTGTCTGATGATCCATATCACTGAACAAGCCTACATGTTGGGGGGGGGGGGTGGAGGGGGAAACACATACCAAACTGATACGTCCTTTTAACTTAAAAGAAGGATTCAAATACCCATCAGAATTTTGTGTAATTTCATCTGATTGAAAGAAACTGAAATTTTAGGTGAAGCTTTTCTTAATGTTTGCTTTTAACTTTTTACCTTGCCAGCCTATAACAGACCAACTATAGTCCAATTTATCTACATGTTGAGAAGGTTAATCAGTATATCCAAAGTAACACCATCTCAGAAACATAAAAATAATCAATCCAATGAAGGCAAAGTTCATTTTAGAACTTTGCTTTACTTTGCTCTCACTACAGAATCATTACTGCCCACTTCCCTGTGCAAAGATTGCAGATTTTTTTTAAAAAAAATACTGTTTATTCTTTATGTTTCTTTAAGATAGCTGCTGTTTGTAAACCGATATATAGTTCTGTATCTTGAAAGACTGGAAATAATTACAAAGGAGTGGTTTTGCACAGGACAGAAAGAGGAATGAAAAATATACAGAAAGTTTTTAATTTACCAAATTAAAAACAGTATTATGTGATTATCTAAAAAGCAGCATACTTTAACAAGAGATATGCTGGTTAATTTAGCACAGAAACAGATTCCATCAAGGGATTGTGAAAATGGATATGAGATAATATTCTGGCATTTTTAAAAGAAAAGCCGTTGAAATCATTATATTACTTAAGATATTCATTGTCCCCAAAGCAAATTTATATTATTGGATGACTAAAAAACAGTAGTTGGAAAGTACTGTATGTATTAATTTAAGCTCAACCTGGTGTGGAATACATTTGATTCTCTTTGAGAATTCAGTTCAACTCATTTTATTTTTCTATTGCTTTCTTAGACTGTTAGGGAACCTATCATTATCATTATTTTAGAGTATATGTGATATAAATATATACTATGTTATCTTAATTCTCTAATAATGAAATAAAATATTATACTCTGTAACTAAAGTATACATTGGTAAAAGAGCAAAAATATACTTTTTATACCTCAAGAATTACTTTGAAATACATTCTAAATGTTGAATTCACAAGATATTATCGACTAAAGCTATGGTTTACTTACAACAAATTTGGATTGGAATATGGGTGAAGATCTTCTATTTTTATAGATCTTGTTAATTAATGTTGGAATTGTGATCTCTTTATTTTGCTGTTATTTAATGATAATGGCTTTTGTCTGTGAACGATGTTTCTTGGGCACTCTTTATTATGTAACAGTTGATTAAATTACTTGGTTCTCCATTTTCATATGATTGATCATATGAAATTTAATTATAAACTTGATTTTTTAAATGGTTTTTACTGTGTTTTAATCTATATGTTGCTCAAAGGACCAAACATAGGATAATACAAAGATTTCATCTGATTTGGTAGGAGAGTAATATTAAACAACAAATTAACTCCCTCTGTTGTCCAGGAAAGCATGGATCATGTGACCTCAACTGTTTGGGCTCTTTTGGGAAACAGCAATTAAATTTATTGTTATTTATACAACGTGATAATTACCTGAAAATGTATCCACGCTTTGTAAGGGCAGGGTATAGCTCAGCACATTTTCACGTTGTCCTGATTTTTTTGCAGCAGGGATGTAGTGTTTGACCAGTGAAGATATTCTCTCAGAGTCACAAAACTCATTGGTATGCATCCTATTCATATTAAACAACAATTTAGGCCAAGAACAATTTCCAACTCATTTATTCAGGATATTCAATGAATCCTTCCACTGGAAAACCAGATTTCAGGCTTCCTAAACTTCCGTAAAGCAACTTAATGCTGGTACTGGAACTGACTTGCTATAATTAAATCAATTTTTAAATAAAATAGCTAGGATATATCCTAGCTCACAATGGCCTTACTAATGCAACATAGCATCCTTCATTCATATTTAACTAAAAAAATATAAATGAAAATCTTTTATCTCCTTGCAAATGCACCTTTAAAACAAATTTGATTGGGGTATATGTGTTAAGAACTTCCTCAAAACATTCCCAAATTGGGAAATATGAAAGCAGACCATTAAACAAGTTTTAATCATTTCATCTTGAAGGCCTGTCAAAGTATATTTATCTTGGAATTCACAAATACTGGATTCTTAAAAGAACTTTAAATAATGAGTCATATTCTTGCATTCATTTTATAAGAAGAATAACCCTGCTGGATCAAGACATTTTAGTCCAGTGTTTTGTTTCCTACAGTAGCTGATCAGGGGCTTCGGGGGGGCCTGTAAGCAGTAGATGGAGCGTCAAACATTGTTTCCCTCCCAATGATATTTGGAGGCAACATTGAATGTTCAAAATCAATAGCTCTTAGTAGAACTTTACTCCATGCATTCATCCATACTCTTTTGTAAAGCCATCCAAATTAAGGGTAATTACTATATGTTGTGGTAATTAATTCCACAGGTTAATGGTGCACTATGTGAATAAGTGATTTTTAAAAATCTGTTCTAAAACTCCTTCCACTCACTTTCAGTCCAAGTGTTTTTGAATGGAGCAAACTTTTCCCTTTTGACTTCCCCTGTGGGATCCATAATGTTATATCCCTGAGTTGCCTTTTTCCAACTCAGAGTACTTTACATTGTAGCGAAATCTTGTAAGGAAGTTCAACACACACACACACACACACACCACAATTCAGGTTGCCCTCTTCTGAGCTTTTTCCAGCTCTATTATATGGCTTTTCAAATGTGATGACCTGACTCTATATAGTATTCCAGGTGCAGACATAACTGTTTGGTCTGGCACATCTAGTCTGTCTGATGGCGCAATGCCAACATCAATTGGCATGGCTGAACAAGTAGATGTTTGGTCTGTTATTCTAGAATAGTCTTAGTTTACAGAGCCTAAGAATTCAGATTTTCTGACTTAATTCCAAGGAAAGCCAGTGGTTAAGTTGTTGAACAGGATCTGATAGATCTAGGTCTGAGTCCTCCTTGAGTCTTGGAAACTTACTAGATGACTTCAGGCCAGTCACCGTGAAAACATGAAAGAAGGAGTGCTCTGTATGCCACTTTGAGCTCCTGAAGGAAAGATGGGCTATAAAGCTATCAAATAAATAAACAAAACAATTTTGTGTCTCAATCAAATTGAGCAACTCTGTTTTGAATTCTTGCCTTTGTGAGGCCCTTCTGTGCATTTCTACACATTTTCAATTTATACGGTTAGCAGGAACCCCAAACTCCCTCTTCTAGTACGCTTCTCTGTGTCTCTCTTTCCTAACATTCGAGCAGACAGTGAGGATTTCCAACAACCTTTAAATATATTTATTATTTCGCTATGTTTATTTTTTATATGATTCTACACTGGGTAGTTTTTTAAAACTTTTTATTTGTTGTCTTTTTAAATGTTACTATTCTCCATTACTGAGATTTGTTTTTGTAATTATTAACTGAGATTTATTTAGCTGAATTGCCTTGTGTGTCTGTTTCAAAATGGAAAAGCAAGATGTAAACCTGCAATGAACAAATGCAAAACTGAAAGAATGGATTTAAAATCCCAGCATAGAATTAATATTAAGCTTTTCAAATAGATAGATAGATAGATAGATAGATAGATAGATAGATAGATAGATAGATAGATAAATAAATAAATGCATAATATTGACATATTACTGTACAAGTACCTTAAATGATAGCCAATGCCCCATTTTTTCTTCAAGAACAGAGATGAACCAACACACTGCAGCCTGCCATGTGAAATAATAGCTTTCCGGTCTAGAGAAAGAGCAAACAATATTTTTTTAGTTTATCTCATTCAGTAGTACAAAGTTTTCTTTGCCAAATTCAAACTATTAAACATATAGTTATTGGAAAATTAGTAGGGTCAATGCAGAAAAAAATCAATTTCACTGGTTTGGTATAAAATATTCATAGATAAAGGCATATGAATTAGATCTAATTCTTACTGACATAGAAGAGGAGCAAATTCAAAGTAAAATAGACAAGCTAGCATGCAAGTCTGATCCTTTAAGGTAGGATGAGCCAACAGTGGCTAGAATGGTAACTTTACATAGCCCACATTCAATTTTTTTTATTAAGGATTTCAATGAGGTGATAGAGGGAATACTTTTTAAATTTGTAGATGAAATAAAATTGGGTGTGCTAGCCCATATCCTAGAATCTTAGAATTACAAATTTGGAAGGGACCACAAGATCCCTTCCAAATCTAATCAAACTCATTGCAATGTACAGGAAAACTAATTACACCATCCATGAGAAATGGCTGTTCAGCCACCTCTCAAAAACCTCCAGAGACAAAGAATCCACAACCTCCCACTCTGGCACAGTTCCTCCCATCAGGAGATGAAATAAAATTCAAAATGAGAATGGTTGGCTGGAGAAATAGGCTGAAAGTAACAGCATGACATTTAATAGAGACTAGTTCTTCACTGGAGAAAAAATCAAATGCACAGATACAGGATGGGGATATTTAGTAATTGTAGTTGTGAAAAAGATGTTGGTAGTGGTACAAGGCAGTGTGGTGATGCTGCTGCAAAAGAGGCATATACAATTTTAGGCTGCATTAACAGAAGTCTAACTGAAGAGAATATGTGAAGTTCAGGGTTGAACTGTGGAGTCCTTGGGTTTTCTGAGCTTGGTTGCTTTCTTGAAAATGTTTCATTATCCAGCTAGGTAACATCTTCAGCACTGAAGATGTTACCTAGCCGGGTAATGAAATGTTTGCAAGAAAACAACCAAGCTCAGAGAACCCCCAAGGATCCCACAGAAGTCTAATTTCCAAATCATAGGAAATAGAACCACTTTATTCTACTTCGGTCAGATTCCACTTTAAGTACTGTGTCGCAGTCTGGGCACCATACTTTAAGGAATCATAGAAATTGGAACAGGTTCAGAGGTAATGAGGAGAGCAAACAGAATTTATAAAATAGATTAAAGGAGATTGGATATATGTAGGCTTAAAAAAAACCTGAGTTGGGAAATATGATCTCTTGCTCCAGATTGCAGGATATGGAACAATGGCTATATCTTACAGGAGGGTAGAACGTTACAAAAACTTCCTATCACAGCATTTTCACAATGGAACCAAATACCAAAAGAGCTGGTTTCCCCTTCATTGGATGTGCTCAAGTTAGGGTTTGTCAGCTATCTGGGAATTTTTGATATGTATTTCTGCACTGAGGGGGTTGTACTCAGTGGCCTAACTCATGATCCTACTCTGATGTGATATGATAAGCTTACTCAGTGGCTTTAGCCTGATTGCAATGTATCTAAACCTTGTCAATCCTACAGGGTTGTACTTAAAATGTACTTTTGGAAGAAAGTTAGAATGCAATTGTGTAAAAATATATACAATTTGTTGATTATACTCTGAAAGATACAAATCTTGGTTTTTCAAGGAATCTTGGAAAGAAACATCTTAGGCATTGTCCTTTAGCTTTTTCTAAAGGAATTCAGTTGCAGGACAGAACAATTGATTTACAAGGAACAAAGAAAGGAAGTAACAAATGATGGATCTAAAAAGCCCCTGGAAGTGAAAGGTGAGTAAGAGGTTCAGTGGGCATAGCAGGGAAGAGATGAACAGCTGTAATGCATGAAAATCCTGAAGTTGGCAGGAGAAGCAGAGAGATTTCAAAATACCTAAGTCTGATTCTGAATTCTAGGAATAACAACTGACTCAGTGATATATGTGACTGAATTTAAGAAGTTACGTGGATCAGCTGAATTAGTGCAGTTCAGTAGAAGACCTTTCTGATAGGTAGGAACAGAAAGAGAAAGGATGGTATTTGAAGAAATAAAATTACGATATGTATCTATTTCTATACTTTCTCTTTGTTCCTACATTCTAATCTGCTTCACTATAAGGAGGTCTACTCACCAGAAAAGATATCAGCTTCATCCACAAACTGGGTAGCGAACAAAATGACTCGATCTGCTTTGCGTTCATTCAGGAAAGCCCACACTTGGTGTCTAGAATACGGATCCAATCCAGCAGTTGGCTCATCTAATAATAATACCTACAGGTAGGCATTTGATTGCATATCTTAATTTAACACATTAAAAATTAGCACATGGCATTCATTATTGACATCCAGTTTCTCTTTATGAGGACACAAGAATATTGCAAAAATATGTGGTTTTTGAAATAACATTTAGAAGATTTTATTTTATTTTTACAATAGAAAATAATTTCATTAAAATGTAAACATTTCACTTAACATGCAAAAGTCAAGAAAGTATTAGGAAAAGTGTTGAAAAGCTAAAGCTGAAAGAAAGGGAAACCATAGCAAAATTAGGGATTTCCAAGATTACTATCTGTGCAGGTCATCAGTAAGAAGGAAAACTTTGCGTTCATCAAAAGAAGCATACTTAATGGAGTATGTGCAATGGGCCTTTTTGCCTAATAGTGGGTTTACCTGTGGTTCTCCTAAAAATGTAATCCCAAGAGATAATTTTCGTTTTTGTCCACCACTTAAATGATTAGCTTGGGTGTTTTGGATGGCCTCGATGTCCAAGAGGGTCAACAATTTTTCAACCTATAAAAAACATAAGTTGCAATTATAGACCCTTAAATATTTTGGACTTCTTACCTAGATGTTCAGTCTCTTGATTGAATGCAAGTTAAAATACAGGCAGTCCATATATTTTATATACTTAATTTTAATGTATGTTTGGATCTTACTTATGCTGCTACTCCTCTTTGAAACATTTCAAAATTTTGTTCCCCCCTTAGCTAGGATGTTTTCAACTGTCTTGATCTCCAAAACAGTAAGTAATTTTTCATTGTAAAAAATGTACAGACACAAATGTCAAACACTGAAAGCTGAATCTTTTGTACTTATTCAGATGTTCAACCTCTTGGCTAAATGAAAGCTAGTGTTCAGGCAGACTATATACCTCAATTTTATACAGCTATAACTTGCTCACTCTTTTTCTGAAGAATCCAAATGATATTGCTACCAAATTATTGCACTCCAGTGTTTTCTTGGCTTTTTTCCCATGGTTTAAAGATCAACTTTGGCTTATTCCTCTGATTTTCATTGCTGTTTATGTGGCAGTCTTCCTATGGGCTGGCTAACAAAACCTGATCCATCTGGCAGAGGAATGGTTTAAAACAGGGCTTTTCAAATAGTGCTTTGTGGAGCCCTGGGGCCGTAAATAAAATAAATATTTTTAAAAAACATTCATCAAGAGGAACATGCTCCAGTGAGAATGCATGGGAAAATCAGATGAATATTGTGGTTTAGAGAGAACATGGAAGAATGAGATGGAAAGCGTAATGCACACAGACCTGGGTAAGGCAGAAAAATAATGGGGGCAGTGGCGGTTCCTTTCCATTCCTGCTATATTCCGGGTAAAACCCTCTACAAAAAACATAGCAAGAGTTCTCCTTTCCAGAAAATACACCATGGTGCCTTGGCAAGAGCAACTCTTACACAAGCAATATGGTTTTGACCTCAACTGCATAGTTCAACAGTGCTAATGAGTTTATTGCTGATGTCCAAGAGGACTGGAAAAGGAGTAATTTGCTCAGAAAAGTAGCACATTTGGAAAGTCATGTATGGATGAGGAAACTTTAGGGAGCATGATAAGGAGCAGTTTCATTCCTCTGATCAAATCTGTAGAAATTAGTGTGTACACTACCTCTATTATTGAATACATGAATTTCAATTCAGTTCTATTAGGCCCCAAATATTTCTACAGGTAAAAGACATGGGAGTATTATTTTTTCAAAACACTATAAGGAGATTCCTCCTAAGAGAATGTGGCTCTGTTATCTCAAACTATGTTCTGGAGCTTTGGATCCATCCCAATGTTGTTTAGCCAGTTTCTGCATAATTTAATATTTAAAATTAATATATTTAAATATATGAATGCATAATATGTTTAAACTCATATATACTGACAATATAATGACTCGTACAGGGTAGATATGACAGCCAGCAAAATGGTTTTAAAAAGTGAGCAGTTAAGCTGGTATCAACACTTTTGTCCCACTCATTCCAAAGGATAACTAATGTTTTCTAGAATGGACTGGCTAAATATAAATGCAGTCAGAGGAGAATAGCGTTAGCAGATCTGAAGGATCTTTGTAATACAAATCTGTGCAATACAACGTAATATAACAATACATTATTACCTCATTTTCTACAGCATTGGATGGTATCCCTTTTATTTTAGCAAATGTCTTTAAGTTTTCTTTCACTGTTAAAAATTCAAACTGAATATTGGATTGTGGACATATAGCACTTATTTCCCAAATCTTTTCCATGTGTTCCTTTTCAGATACATTGTACTTGAATATGGATGCAGAACCTGTAAGCATTAACAAAAAGATTGCACAGTTAATTTTCCAATTAAATAGGCTGATATTATTTTAGGGTATGATGAATTAAAGGCACCTTGTGACAAATGAGCTTTTCTGTTCTTGATCCAATCCATTATAATGTATACTGTCCATGACTGTCCTCAGGCTAGTTTTAACTTTAGTCTAAAGGAAGTTGTACTCCCCCCAATAGAGCTGGTCTGCACTGCAGTCTGAGAGCTCTCCAGGAGACCATGGACAGGGAAAACTTTATCCGGCTTCACCGCTGCACTGGTGAAGCCATTCCTGAAGAAGGATGTTCCAGTTTCAGTTACTCGTGCCTTCATCACCTGATACTTGGATGCTGTGCTTGGAGCTGCATTTAAAGAACTCTTTTTGGGGGGGAAGGGACTTCAAGTCAGCATTGACTCCTAGCAACTACCTGGACTGGTCCCTGCAGTCTTCTTGGCAAGATTTCGGAAGTGGTTTGCCATTGCCTTCCTCTTCCTAGGGCTGAGAGAATGACTGGGCCAAGGTCACCCAGCTGGCTTTGGACCTAAGGCAGGACTAGAACTCCCAGTCTCCCAGTTTCAAGCCTAGAGCCGTAACCATTACACTAAACTGTCTCTCCTTTAAAGACTACCTGGAAAAAAATAGCTAAACATTCTTTCAAAGAAACCTTAATATAAATCTGCATGTTGAAATATCATGTATCAATTTAACATTTCATGTCAGTACTAAAATAATATTTTACTAGGATTATTATACAATAACTTATAACCAATGTTGCTCAAATTATAAATTATAAACTGATATAAAGAAATTGCAATAATTACTGCCTGACCTATGAAGTTTAACAAATCTAGCAAATCATAACAAAATTACAATCTTACATTAAAGAAAATCCAAACTTTGGATGTGGCACAAACCCATTTGCAAGGTTATAATCCAACAATGGTTTCCACATTGTGCTAAATTTAGTGCCACATTTGTTTTTTAGATATGAAGTTAACATTTTAGCTAATTTTAATTTTTACCTATTTCTGCTTTTTTAATATTTTTCTTCCTTTTTATTTGATTGCACTTGCAAAATTAATCAATTAATACTTAAAAAAAAAAAAAGGAAACAAATTCTTAAATCATGCAATCTTGCCATCCAGAATCTATTGGAGTTGGCAGCTAATAAATTTGAATAAATAAAAATAAATTCATATACGTACATGTACATATCTAAACAAGAAATATCTGGAAACTAGAATTGGTCCAAGCTGCAGCTGCCCATCTGATAACTGTCTATCCCTGGTTTAGAAGTGTAACAGTGTAACACTAATATTACAGATGCTACATTAGTTGCCCAAAGTTTTCGGGTATAATTCAAGGTGCTGGTATTACCTACAGAGTCCTCTCAGGGCAATCTTCTCCATGGAAAGTGTAATGGTATGTGGGAATGATCTTGGGAGACAGGTGGAAGAGCTGCAGACTAGACAACGGCCAGACAAGGAGCAGCTGAGTCCACAGAAGAAATGTGGACATGACAAACATCTCAGAAGGGACCCTCCCTAGTTTCTTGGACTGTAAAGGTGAGGGGGGAGAGATGGACTTTCAGACTTCCAAGATTCTGATAATGTAACCTTACAATAAAGATAGAACTACCTCACTAGGCTGGCAGAATGTCTTTGTACCTTGTGCATTCTACATGGGAACTCTCTGGACTCAAGAGCATGGAAATAAGCCTTTTCTATGGCTGTCCCAAACTTAAAATTCAGTCCCTCCTGATGTCAGGATTGCCTGCTCCCTGATATCTTTCAGAAAAAGATGAAAAACATTTTTTTAAATGTAGTGTGTGTTTCAGAGCATAAGTTTAATGTAATGGCTGGTATTTGGGAGTGGATCTTGTTTTGTCTATGGTGTCTTATAAGGGTTTTGTTATTGTGAGCTGACCAGAGTCAGTGAGTAGGATGGGATACAAGTGGTGCAACATAAATATATCAGTAAGGGTAATAGGAAAAGCAACAAGACTCCAGGTGCAATTCTAAGCATGTTTACTCAGAAATAAGTCTTCACAAAGTATATAGTTAAGCTGAAGAATTCAGTACTGTATGATGCAAAGGACGCCAACAACTTAGATGATTTTTAAATTGGATTTTACAACTTCATGGAAAATAAAATTATCAATTACTGTTAGTCGTAACAGTTTATATATGATACCTTGTGAAAGAACAACAGTAGAAAAGGGCTACTGTGGGCTTTCCTGAGGTATCTAATTGATTATTCTGGAAAACAGGAAATGGGACTAGACTGGATCATGATCTGATCCAACAGGGCTGCACTTTTTAAAACCTACTTTGCTATTGGGCTGGCAGTTGACTTCATTTTAAAGTTTTGATGCTTACCATCAGATGGTTTGGAAAGTCCACTGAGGATGTTTATCAATGTAGTTTTTCCAGCTCCACTATGACCAAGAATTGCAGTGATCTGACCTTCATAAATATCCAAGGACAAGCCTAATATAGAAAGAATTTATGTTCATTCTGTAAGTAAAATGATACGTTGAGACATCTGACAGAAGAAATCATGCTGGCCCTTTTGACATACAGCTATGACATTAGCCTGGCACCTTAGTTTAAGAATCCATATTGTTCTTGGCAAAGCAGCCAAGCCTGAGGGACTGTGAGGGACAAAAAAGAAACCATAAAAGAGTAAAAAAAAAAACTTCTTTAGATCATTGTGTCCTCCACTGATTTGTTTTAGGATATGTGGTTCCTCTACTGATTAGATTAAAGAGAACTGGTTCCAAGTAAATTATGGCCATTGAAATTTGTTTCCACACAATCAGGGAATCCAGGACCTACAAATTGGCAAGAAAAACAGCTGGATCCTAAAATATTTTGCAGTTGTATACAATGATCTTATTCTGTTAAGCAGTTCTAAAACCAAAAGTTTTCCTGAAACTTATTTTTACATCACAGGATGTTATTTCCTTTCTTCATCCATTCTAAGCACTTTGAGTTCATTGTTTTGTATTCTATGAGTAAACCACTGAGTTCTTCATATTTTTTATCCTGAATTTTATAATTGCTACTGATTGCAATGCCAGTTATTCTTTCTTTTTGCTGGTACTCATACAACAAGTCTCCCCCATTATTTCCTATCAAGGACATGGGAGGAAATTAGAAATCAAGTTTCCTTTCCCTTTCAACCAGTGATCAAAAAGCTGATGGAGTGTGTGGAGATGAAAGTGTAAAAGCCCTGGGGACAGGTCACAAAGATAACCTTTGAAAGTTGCTTAAATTTAATGCTTAAATTTAAAGGATCTCAGGAAGCTTTCCCCACAAGCAGGAGAGCAGGACTGCTATGTTAGGTGTCAACCTTTTCACATGACTCACACAATAGCTTGGATTACCCTCCCCCCGCAAAACCCCCAAATCAATAAAATCATGTCAGTTTACTGTATCTCATTAATTTCTGGCATTTTAATCCTTGAGATATCATGTACACTCAAACAAGAATTATAGTATTTCCTGCATTTTCTTGTCAAATGTCTCATGAGATTTCATGCAAAGAACCCCAACATTTAATATAAATTGGCAATCACAGTAGATTATGCCCATTTTATTTATAAAAGATGAATTAACTTTGGAGATCCAAGAATGCCATCTACACATAATAGGGATGCCCTATCTCCCAAATATTTTGTGTTGACAATCCCTAATCTACTTCATAGGATCAAAGCAATAGTCTATATTCTAAACTGTGGTTATCTTACCTTTCAAAGCTTCTGTTTCTGTGCTTTTCATTTTGTACATTTTTTTAATGTTATTTAGTCTAAAAAATAGTGAAATAGTTATTTGTCAGTACATTGGGGGATTCTTCTCACAAATCTCACAATCATTCAATATATCACTTTGAAATAGGAGAATATTAATTTAGCATTCAGTATATCATTGTAAATGTTAGACATGGGATATATTTTCCTCTGGCATATGCCCAACAGACATAAGAAAATAATAATTAATATAAAAACATAATAATTAATATAATATAATATAATATAATATAATATAATATAATATAATATAATATAATATAATAATAAAAGACAATACAGGTAGTCCTCAGGTTAGGACAGCAATTGGGACCAGAATTTCCATTGCTAAGCAATGAGGTTGTAAATCGCAACACCAGTTGCCATCTAACCTCAGGACTGTGTGGGTCATTAGGTGACGAGCACACAAGATCGCTACATGGGAAGAGGCAGAAGTCCCAGGCAAGCAAGCCAGCAGGTGAGAGCTACAGGCAAGAGGTACAGGCAGGCAGGTGCCATGGGTGGGCACTACGGAGCATGGGGGGGCAGGTGAAAAAGCAGTGGAAGCAGGAGTGGGAGTGCCTTACAACCTCCTGCCAGCTTCTGCATTGACTTTGCTTGTGGGAAGCCAGCAGAGAAGGCTGCAAATGGCACTCATGACCGTGGGATGCTGCAACAGTCATAATCGCAAGCCAGTTGCCAAGCGCCCAAATTGTGATCACGTGACCATGGGGCCACTGCAATGGCTGCAACTTCAAGGACCAGTCGTAAGTCTCCCTCGTTCAGCACCATCATAACTTTGAACGGTCACTGAATGAGTGTGATGGAAGACTTGAGTGAGGAGGTCCAAGGTCATAGGGAGAGGAATCTCAAGCATCTCCTCAACCCGCAGCCTGAGCATGTGAAAACTAAGAGGATGAGACTGGCACCACCCTAAGGAATTCAGAGTTTAGTTGCTGTCGCTGGGGGTTAGAGTTAGTCTGGCAAGATTCTGTCTAGTAGGTGTAAGCTAATAAAGTAACTGAACTGTTCCTGAATCGTCTTGCTGAGTTTCTTGGGCTGAACCCGACAATGAGTGATGGTAAACCAAGGACTACCTGCAGCAGCAGAAATGTATTTCTCATATTACTTTCTCCATATGAAAGAATCTTCCCTGATGCCCTCTGAAAGCAGAAATTAAAGTGATCTTTGAAAAAGAGAAGAACCTATAAATAAAAGAAATCTACAATATGTTCACAGTATTGAGTGTCCACATTCAATGTCTCTTACCTTATGGCTTCCTTCCCATCAAATTCAGGAGGCAAAGGTTCAGCATTGTCACTGAAGATATTCCCATGATTCCGTTCATTTGTAGGAGCATCATCAACATAGGAGCTTTTTGATTTAAACCAATAGGTCTTCTTCAAGAAAAACAGTGGAGGATGAGGCACCCCATATTTGTCTACAATCAAAATTTTACAAATAGCAAGTTGTCATAAATCCAAAATAACTGTAAATTCTTAATGTTCACATTGAACATGTAATAAATTACAATGTTAGTCTTTTGTAGTATTTTTTTCACTGTGTACCTGACAATAAAGTGAATGTGTGATGATGCAGTCAGTTCAGCTCTCTGCCTAATAAGTCACAACTTACATCAAAACTAAAAAAAAGAGGAAAATAACACCAAAGCCACAAATAGGAATATATAATTTATTTGAGAATTCCTGCTGATATTGCTAGCCATGTCATTAGCAGAGAAATCTGCATGTGACACAGATATAACTAAGGCTGGTGACCTACTTCAGACTGGATGAGTCCAGTTTGAAAAGTTATTTGAAGACAGATTAATCTCCCAAAAGAATAAAGGGAAAGAGCCATAAGGAAATGAGGCTTGAAATAATGTGGGAAAAAAATAATATTGCAGACTGCCACCAAAGTGTGTGGATTTAAGCCGATAGGCACTATGAAAAAGGATGCTTGGTGAAAAGATGAAATGAAAGAAACTGTGGGTGAGAAAGAAAATGCAAACAATAGAATGGTTGCTACAAAAAATAAGAATGAGAACAATGCTTTAAAGACACAAAGAGAGTTGCAAAATATGTGGCCAAATAGCAAGGAACAGTTGAGATTAAAAGAGGCAGGACAATGCAGAACAATTTTGATGCAAGTAAAAAAATATTTTAGAAGTGGGTGAAGACAGCTAAAGAAGCAGCCTTCAGTAGAATAAATGTAATAAACAGTAAAAATGATGACGTGATTTGGGATGAACCTGAAGTGAGAAGCGACTTTCCTGTAAGAAGTACTTTAAAAATAAATATGGGAATGATAGTGGTATGTCAAAGGGTAGAAATAAAATGAATACTATGAATGTATGTGTCCAAGAAAAAAATGATGAAAAGCAAATTTTAAATGCTGCTAGAATGTTTAAAAATGGCAAAGTGGTTGGTAGAGATGGTGTAACTTAAGACAGGTCAAAATATGGATGTGGTTTCCTTATGGGATGGCTATGGAACTTCTTTAATGTATTTGTGAAGACAGTGTCTGCGTGTGAAGGCTGAGAGCAAGACTCAGTGCAAGACACTCTAGTTTGTTAAGGGTGCCTGGGGAAGTGTCAGGCAGAACTCTGACTGAAAAAATACAAGGACAATTTGGCTTTAGACCAGACTGTTATTTTCAGCAAGACATTTAGAAATGTATGAGTTTGAGGAAGAAGTTTACGATTGATTGATTGATTGATTATGTGCCATCAAGTCATTGTTGACCCTTAGTGACCACCTAGATAGATTTCCTCCATGACGATCTGTCCCTAACCTGGTCCTTCCAGTATTCCAATAATGGGGCACCCAACACCACTATAACTGAGTCCATCCAACTTGCTGCTGGTTGTCCTCTTTTCTCTTTCCTTCCATTTTCCCAGCACTGGAGCCTTCTCCAGAGAGTTAGATCTTTGTGTAATGTGTCCAAAGTAGGACGGTTTGAGCCTGGTCATTTGGGCCTTGAGTGAGAACTCTGGGTTGATTTGTTCGAACCTCCATTGGTTTATATTTTTGGCTATTCATGGTATTTTCAGGAGTCTTCTCCAAAACCAAAGTTCAAAAGCATCAATACTCTTCCTGTCCTGCTTCTTCAAAGTCCAAAATTCACTTTCATAGCGTGTCACAGGGAATACCATGGCTTGCACAATTCTGATAGTATACTATACTAATGTATATGATTGTGATTTAAAAGTATATGATGTTAATAGGTATGAATGTAGAATAGTTTGTATGAAGTGTATATGATGGAATTAAAGCATGATTGAGAATAAATGGGACGCTTAGCAAAAGGTTCAATATTGAACAGAGAGCAAGAGAAGGAGGTGTGATATCCCCTTGGCTGTTTTGCATATTTTTTTATCATTGTATAAGGAATTATTGTGGTGAAATTAATCGTGTTGGTTGGGAATGTGATATATGTGGATTTTTGTAATGATGATGCCATACTGTTGGCTGAGAACCCAAATAATTGCAACAAATGTTATGAAGAAACACAGCATGAAAATTATAGTATCCAAGAGCACAATAGTTGTATTTCACAGGGAAAATGGAATGAACAATTGCAAGTTACACATAAATAGCAATAAACTGGTATAAGTGGGTGAATTTGTGTACCTTGGTAGAACGTTTACTAAAAATAGGAACATGGATGGAATGTTTTTAAGACATACAAATGCTGGTAGAAAAGTATGTATTGGTTGGAATGAGTTCTGTTGTGAACATGTTTGTCAAAAGAAGCAGAAATGGCTAGGTATAAAAGCAGGTTTCTGTCAATTTGTTAGAATTGGATATCAGGAGAAACATAAAACTCACTTTAATGCAGTACAAATGTGTTACTTAAAAACTGTGAATGGTAAAACAAGAAACTAAAAAGCCAAGAATGAATGGGTGCTGACTATCTGTGGATTGAGTACAAAGTGAATGATTTGAATGAAAACAGTACACTGGGATTGTTTGATCATACAGGGAAAATAAATGGGAACTGAATTGCAACACAAGAAGGGGAAGCCAATGGAACTGATGAGCTCCACAAAATGACAGAGTTTTAGAGAACAAAAGGAAAGTTTTTCTTCTCTCTTGTCATCCACCTTTAATTTCATTTGCTTACTCTGTCTTACACCATTTCTGTGCTTTGCATAACACTGGTTACTTTAAAATGGACTACAGTAACTTGTAGGCATGTATGCATGATATCTGAACAATACTGTTGTATTTAGAAGCTTCAGATGAATTTCAGGCAACTTAATCTAAAGAAAGATATAATCTTGCTGTCTCAGCTTTTCCCCAAAGTGTCATTTTTCACACCAGTTACAGTTCATACTCAGATCCAAAATGATGCATCTGAGATAATGAAATGCAACTTGCAGAAATGCAATTTTCAAACTATAATATATTCACAATAATATTCTTACCAGGCACAATCTTGTCAAAATAGAAAGCCAGCAGCATATATAAAACACTGTCAAAAAACAAGAAATAACCATACGGTTCGAACATTAAGACAGACAAATCGAAGATTCTTCCATATTTTTGAAAATAGAGAGCCTGCATGAAAAGAACAAAGTCCAAATTGTTGCAAATCAAATCCTGATAGGCAGGAACAAAGAACTGGAATGTAGCTAACTGTTTAGTAAGTTAAACTATTGATCAGACTCTAATCCCCTTGAAATGAAAGCAAGGATCTCAGCAGTATGAAGGAAGGAATAGAATGGAATGCCATTTTGTGCCCATGTCCAGTTTTCTGTGTGCCCCTTATCAAAATAACTTTAGAAAAGAAATGCCTATGCTACCTGAGTTCATCAAAGTAAGAATCAAATGTGTTTCCTGTTAGCCCCACCATGGTTAGGAAGGTAGAATTTTGAAGTAAAATACAGTGTGGCACTCTACCTTTGAAAGCCCAGCACCAAAGGCAAATGGGCAGAATATGCTCAAGAGCAATTCCAAAGTTGGAGGCATCATCCTGGTTGTTGTAGTAACGACGAGGGCTCCAAAACAGAAAATGGAGATGAAGATAACAAAGCTAGTTATTCTGGGCTTCTTTAGGAGACAGATCAACATGAAACAGAAACATATCTGAGAAAGAAGAAATTGCCAGTTAGTAGGAAACACTTTCTCTACAAATATGCAAGTTACAATGAATGAATAAAGTATTCAGTGGATCTGCACTGTATATATTTTCATAGTGCAACTGTTGCACCCCACATTAAAACAATCAACCATTGCAGCAGATACTTCCAGGCCAGGGTTCAAACTGCAATTGAATTAATAGGAAGACAGTGCATAATGCCTTCCCATAGCCATGTTTTCCAAAAGGTTACTATATCTCTAAACAAGAGGATATGGAGTCCAGTCACTGTAGTAATATACCATCCAAACTGTAAATGTTCAAGATGAAGAAGGTTAAGGGAGGCAGAAAATCAGCAATAGAGAATTGAGTCCAGCATTTGGCTCTAAGTGCTCTGGCATCCAGACCACATGAAAAGACTATGGGGCCCCAAATGGAACCTGGCACCAAATTGCCTGTTCCACATCCTCTAAAGAGCCTATCCAAGACATCCTATCATACTTTTCTGTGCCCATCATTATAGAGATCCTACTTTTGCCCTTCCGCTCTTCCTCAGACTCAAGAATTTTGAATAAGTATCCATTCAGCCTCCCTGCTCAATATTGGTGGTTCAACTTTTTAGCCTGCTATTGGACTTTATTCTCTTTGGAACCTTCTCCTTCTACATCACAACTGCATAAGAATGCTCTCCCTCATACTTTTATTTCAGAGAGAGTCCTTTTCCCCACCCCTACCCCTGGCTACAAGTTAGAGAAGACCTCTGTCCTCTCACCCTATGAGGGGATGCTCCCTGTGAATCTACCCCAGTACTATTTGCAGGAGAGTCTTCGGAAAGCACCACAGACCTGGGTATTCCATTTGTGACCATTACAATGGTAATGGTAAAGCAAACAAGGTGGCCACAAGCAGAAGCTCTCAGTGGCCCTATCCTGGTTCTGCTGTCTCCCAGTGCCAAATGGTCTTGTTCTTCCTTCAGTGCTCTTGTTTTAAGGTGGCTGTGCTTAACATAGTGTCCCACCTTCAGTGCTGTAGAGAAGTGGCAGGGGAATGGAGAATGTTGCTTCACTCTCCCAGCACTCCTCCACCACCAAAAATGCCATCTCCATCTTGTACAGAGACCTCCAGTTCTCCCAACTAATCTGTACACTCTCTATTTATTTATTATATTTATATAACCGCCCATCTCACACAAGGTGACTATTCTATTGTCCTTTCATCATTCTCCCAACACTGCCATCTCTATATTCCTCCTTCCTCTCTCAGCTATTGACTTCCACCTTTCCTCATCTTCCACATTCACTCACATTTTTCCCACATTTGTTCTTCTCCTTCTTGCAATTCATCCAGTTCTTCCATATTCTCCTCCACCTGCTACACTTTCTCTGACCCATTCAACAATTTAAAATCTTCCAATATTCTTCCATCAGTCTCTCCTTTCCCCCCCTCCCTCTCACCTTCATATTCTATTTTTCAGCATTTACCTTATGTACCTTTTTTACAGGTACATCCATATAACATCTAACACTCAACATATCAACACTCAACTCAGGGTACCTTTTTCAAAAATAAGGAAGTAACAGGCTCTCTATAACTAGCCTAAGCCAGTTAGCAGACTGCAACATTTGGGATGAGCTGAAATTTCTGAATAGTTGCCTACAAAGCATTTAATAGTAATCTAATCTGGAATTTATCAAGAAACAAATTATAAGTAGCCAAACTTTCAATATAATCTGGAACGGTACAGTTGGCTTATCAAATGAATGCCAATAAATACAAAATAGAGGAACATACTTTTTCCTATCTCTCATCTAACCAAACCAAATAACTTTTCCCTAAAAGAAATAATCTGTCTATTTTGAGCCAGTCTAGGTGTGCTTTCTTTGTACTGGTATCTCCAAGGTCCTTCAAACTATTCCATGTTTGGGTATTTTATTAAGAAGAGAGAACTGAAGGAAAACCTTGAGAAATAAATGTTTTAATTTAATATTAAAAAGTTGCTTCTCATCCTGATCCAGAAACTGTCCTCCAGCCGAGCAAAAACATATATTCTGAATGTTGCATCAAAAATATCACTTTAACTGTGAAAATGAAAGCCCAAGACTTACAGACGATGTGCCATAAAGGAAAAACAGGAGAAATATGGCAGAGTTGCTGCTTAGGTGAAAATATGTAGCTTTCAAACAAAATGACAACACAGTCGTTGGAACTGAGATGTACATAGTATACAGCAAACCCCAGGAGAGCCTACAAAGAGAAAGATATCGTTAACCTCCTTGATGCATTTGTTTCTGATTTTTCTCTACCTCCCCTAAATTGTTTTTCCAGCTTAGCTCAATATTATGGTCCAGGCCTACAGGACAAAAACACTGATTGCAGGAAAGGGTTCCCTTGTTCAGTAAAATCAATGCTCTTATCATAGAAGGAGTCTGACAGGAACAGGAGCCTAGTATAAAGAAGAGTGGGAGGCCTTCAATAGCCTTTCCATGACCCCTTGTCTACAGCAATTCTAGGAACAACAGAAAAATAAAATTATTTTTTTTATTTTTTAAAACAGAAAAAAAATATTAGTATTGTTGGTCAGCCAGATGTTTAGACTGGATTTGGAATTTTTATCCACCTATCGAGTCCTTCCCAAAGATCTGAGATAGGCAGATGTTGTTTGGTGGTCTAAAGGTATTGCTGCAGGATGTAAGCTGTTCCAAGTAAAGCTGCCTTTTGCAATTGACTGGTGGTGATTTTCTCAATGCCAATGGTGTTCAAGTGGTGCTCCAGATGTTTTGGGATTGCACCCAAGGCACCTATTATTATTGGTACTATCTTTGCTTTCTTTTGCCACAATCGTTCTACTGCTATCTGCAGGTCTATATTTGTCTGTTTTGTGGTCCCGCCAGTTCTTGCTTGCAGGCAGATGGTATTTCTTGCAGGATGTGTTATCCCATTGTTTGTAGTCAGTCTGTGCAATCTTGCAGCAGCTCAATAGGTGGTCCACTGTATCTTCCACTTCTTTGCAGAGGCGGCATTTGCTGTCTGTTGCATCATCATCATCATCATCATCATCATCATCATATTTAAATTTATTGGCTGCCCAACTCCAAGGACCCAAGGATGACTCTTCCAAACTAAGGTCATGCAGAGGTCTCCCTCAACTCTTCCCAGATTTCTGCGTCTTGGTAAAACAATGGCAGATATAATCAAAGAATATCTGCATTAGGTAATATGCTTTGGGGTCTGTTCCTTTTGCTACTCAGAGCAAGGACTTCCTCTTTAAAACCTTCTTTAAAACCTCTTTTGTTAACAAAAAGGAATGTGGAAAACATTTTCAGGGCCATCAATCTTCTGGCATCTCTTTTGTTTAGATCAGAGGAATGACAATAACCCAGCTCAATGATCTGGCCAAACCTTTTCTCTTTCTTTTGACTTTCTTTCTAACTCTTTCTTTCTAACTATTGTTATTCTTGATCACCTCTTTTATTCCCCATTTTTTCTATGTAGGACTATTTGGCCTAGCAATATCCTTGCTTTAAGGCAGAAATCTCATTTTAGAGAAGGAGAATAGCATCTTTTCTATTTTCTTCTCCATCTGTAGCAGGAGAATGGAAGAGAGAGAGAGAGAGAGAGACCCCAATGTGCTTAATTCTTATAGATTCTTATAGATCATTTAACCAGCTGTGTCCAAGGAGGGTGGGTTGTGGTATTCAAAAATAGGAAGATGGCAGTCAAGGTATCACAGTTCAAGCCTCACTCTTTTGTATTGCATTGACATCACACGCACACGCACACAATTGGGTCTTTAAATTGCGATGCTGCAACTGCCAGTTTGCCTCTTTTGACCCTCCTGTGTATACCATTATTATTGCTATGATCTATTTATGTGATTGTCTTGTATGCTATAAGCATCGAGTTCTATGTGGTGCTACATTCTCCATAAATTATCAAGTGCTACAGTTTGGTTGCCCTGTGTACCAATAATCTTAGTTAATTATTTCATTATACTGATTGGTTATTTTAGTTTCATTTTGCGGCTTCCAAAACACTTTAGCCTGTTTAATAACCTAAAGCGCTAAGGTCCTGACTGAACGGGTTAGTATTATTAGTTTGTATTCATGGAAGATGAAAGTGGGCACCGATGAGCCTGGGCATGTTTGCATTCATACATGCCTTGTATATTCTCATGTGACATTGGCAAAGTTTGCAGGCACAAGGTGGCATGTAGTTCTGGAAGAGACAAAATGACTAGAATTGCAGGTTTTATATGTTAACCCCCTAACCCCATTATTACCCTTGCAGTAAGTCTATGACTCTTGGTTTCCCTATGAGGTTGAACTGTAACACAGCACACCCAGAGATGTTCTTGCTTAATGGGCAAAATTAGGGCATCCTAAACCCAGGCCTTTGGCAGAAGGATTTCTTGGAAGACCAATGGAAAATATACCTCACTCTTGCCAAGAGATTTTTCTCCAAACTCCAAGGGGAAGTGAGATCTCACTTGACACACTGTCTTGGGCTGATTAAGGAAGTTGCTGTAAGGCTCCCTGCCACTCATGAAATTACTTCTGTGTGGAGCCCTTTTAGCCTAACTGTTTTTCTACTTTTGTCCCCTCCCCTTTCCCTCCATAGCTAATTCCCATTTGAGAGGTCAGAGCTGTGGAGTAAAACCCATCTAGATTGCTATAGGACTTGGGTTCTGGTCCTGCCAAAATCGATCCAAGTGACCTAGGATGTGGTAAGTCCCAGCTGCCTAGAGGCAGTTTTCTAAAATGAGCAGAAGACTCCATTTTTGGAGTAGTCCCTAGTGAGATCATGCTCCTTCCAACCCCCACCCCTAAAAACATAGCTGCGGAGGCTGTTATACACACCCCAAAGACACTTGCTGAGTTGTAATATTGGGTATTTAAACTGGGTGGTAATCCATGGAAAGAAAAATGCTTTAAAGTAGATCTGCGCATGGTAGCATTGTTTGAGTTTTTCAGGAACATAAAGAAAAGTACAAAAGTATAAAGAAATGTTCAAGAGCATAAAAAAGCATCTGCTGCACTTGGGAGCCTACTTAGTGGATGCAGAGTTATATCTGAGAAACTAAAAGAAGTAGAAGCAGAATTAGAAGCAAAGGGGGATGTTAGCAGGCTCTTGGGTAGAGGTAGTTGCATTAAGAACAGAAAAGAGTGGGTGAGTTGAAAGGGAGAAGAATTCTAAACAGAAATGCTCACCTAAAACTGGTGGCCCAACTGCAAACTTCATTGGACTCAATGACCAGCAGCTATGGGAGGCCCCAATTCATAATAAATTGGTAAACTGAAGTTACCCTCCCAGGCACCTGTAAGACTGTCTCTCCTGGCCAGTGTTGGAGATCCTTACCCTATCTGAGGTAAAGGTCCTAACAATGATCCTTCCCAGTGGCTGCCCCATTTTTTGGAATATCTTGCCTCCTGAGGTACATGGTGCACCCAACTTACTAGCCTTTAAGAAGGCCCTCCTGTTTTTTCTTAAATATATGGGTGATAATGGTGGTAGATTTGACTTATACATAGGTTTTATTGTTTGGTATTTATTTATTTATTCAATTTATATAGCTGCCCATCTCAGACCAGTGACTCTGGTCAGCTAACAACAATAAAAACAATCAACGTTAAAAACAGTACAAAAAATAAATATAATATAGATGCAGCCAAGACATCTTAAACAACTGTTGATGTCAATGCAACCATGAAATGGGGCCCTTCACACACTCAGGGCCCCAGGCCCAGGCACAAAGCCAGGTCTTCAAAGCCTTCCGAAAAGCCAAAAGGGTCGGGGCCATCCTAATCTCAGGAGGGAGGATGTTCCAGAAGGCAGGCACCACAGCAGAAAAGGCACGTCTCCTGGTCCTTGCCAGCCAACATTCCTTGGCTGACAGGACCCGGAGCATGTCCAACCTGCCAGATTGAATTGGATGGGTGGAAACAACTGGGAAAAGATGGTCCCTAAGGTAATCCAGTCCCAAGCCATGAAGGGCTTTATAGGTGACAACCAGCTCCTTGAATTGCACCCAGAAACACACCGGCAACCAGTGCAGCTCCCAAAGCAGTGGTGTTACATGTGTTGAGTAGCCGACACTATTTACAACCCAGGCAGCTGCATTCTGTACCAGCTGAAGCTTCCGAATGCTCTTCAAGGGCAGCCCCATGTACAGCGCATTGCAATAGTCCAGACAGGAGGTCACAAGGGCATGAGTGACAGTGAGTAGAGCCTCCCGGTCCAGGAATGGGCACAACTGATGCACAACCCAAAGGTGTGCAAAGGCCCTCTTAGCCACGGCTGCCACCTGCTCTTCCAGCAGGAGCCATGAGTCCAAGAGGACTCCCAGATTGTGTACCAGGTCTGTCTGGGGCAGAACCACCCCATCCAGAACCAAAGATGGAAGAATCTTGGTACTGGAAGGCCCAAACACCCAAAGCCACTCAGTCTTGCTTGGGTTGAGCCAAAGCCCATTGCGCTCCATCCAAGCCCCTACAGCCTCCAGACACTGAGATAGGACATCCACGGCATCACTTAGACAGCCCAGGGAAGAGATATAAAGTTGGGTATCATCAGCATACTGGTGATACTTCACCCCGAACTGTCGGATCACCTCATCCAGTGGCCTCATGTTGATGTTCAATAAGAGGGGTGAGAGAACCAAGCCCTGTGGCACCCCACACAATAGGGACCATGGACTGGACCTCTCCCCTCCTATCAACACCAACTGGAACTGGAACAACACAGTGCCGCCCACCTCCAACTCCCAAAGCCAGTCCAGAAGGATACCATGATCAATGGTATCGAAGGCTGCTGAGAGGTCAAGAAGAGCAAGAATGAAAGTACTGCCCCCATCCCACTCCCTCCAGAGGTCATCCAAGAGTGCGATCAATGCTGTCCCAGTCCCATATCCTGGCCTGAGTCCTGGCTGAAAGGGGTCCAGATAATCTTCTTCATCCAGAGCCCTTTGAAGCTGCCGTGTGACCACTTTCTCAACAACCTTCCCTAAAAAGGGAAGTCTCCAGTCCTGGACAAAAACTATCCAGATTAGTTGGGTCAAGCGATGGCCCCTTGAGGAGGGGGTATATCAAAGAGGAATTAACCACCGCCCAGACCTAATTATGTGTCCCCTCCTAGGCAGCCTTGACCAGCCCGGAGGGGCACAGATCTAACACAGAAGTGGCTGAACTAACAGCTACAAGAACCCTGTCCACTTCCTCAGGTCCAATGGGCTCAAACTCTTCCCAGATAACCATGCAAGACTCAGCCCCCGTAGCCCCCACTGGCCTTGCATCAAGGCTGGAATTCAATGCAGGGCAGATGCAAGCGACTTTACCTGCCAGATGCTCAGCATATTCTTCACAATGGCCCTGAAGGTAGACCCCCAAATTAATGATGGCTTTATATTTAAAGACTTGTACCTTTTTCTTTTGTGGAAAAGTAAGCAACTTTGAGTCTTCAAAATAAGCAGTATACACTTATTTATATAAATAAATAAGATCATTTAGAATAAAAACAGGAAACGGACACAATATGTTGTACATGTGATTGCAGTGCCCTTCAAAGTTGGGTAATTTACAAAGTGTTTTATAAAATTGCAAATGAGAAAAATATTTAGTTAGGTTTAACTAACTTGCAGAGCAGCTGGGCAGAGCAGCAACTTACATAAAGAGGAAACAGGGACCTGAGTGATGACCCCATCACTCACCTAAGTGTCTAGAGGTCCAAAGGGGAGAGAACCCAACATGGAGCTATTGTTTTCAGCACCAGCTCCATGACCAGAGCTTGGTTAAATTCTGTGCTGAGTGTCCTGGCTGATATGGATTCATCCTCTTTTGCCCTCATAAAATGCTGCTGGGTCCAGCTGAGAAAAGGAGACCCCAGCCAACCTAGAACTCACCAGAAAGCTGCATCTCGTAGTCCCATGGAATTCATCATCTCCTTTAATTTCCGTTTCTCTCTTGAAACAGTTAGTGCCAAGAAGTACATAAATGGAGAAAAACAGAGTGATATGATCCAAAGGAACAAACCATTTTCTAATTCAATTCCTAGCGTGACAGAAGGTGATCTCATACGGATGCCATTAATAGAAGTCATTTCTTCCCAAACAGAGTGATTGGTGATCAGCTAAAAATAAAGACAAAAACATTTTTGAAATTACTGATAATTTCTTCCATAGGTGATTTGAGATGCTAGGAAAAGCATCACGGTCCTCATCACTTATACTACTACAAGACATGCCTCATTTTATATGCCACTGGTATATATATCTAAATTGATCTCCCTCTGCTGTAGATTTTTAAATATGGTTGCATACCTTGTTTTCTGGCTATATTGTAGATTTTCAGCAATGTATTGTCTTTAAGTGTTTGCCAAAATGTTTCCCAGGTGAAATGGATAAGATGATGGCAATCAAGTAGAAAATATGCAAATACCTATTTCATTTCTTTTCTTTTTTTTTCACGTCTATCCTGCCACATTCCAGAAATTCTCAGGGGCTTACATAGATGATAATAACGTCCATTAAAACATCCACAGTACAACAACCATACAAACAGTAAAACAACACTACCCAAACACAAAGCTATAAGCAATAAAAATAGAAAATAAAAATGGCAATGATAAATCAGGAGAAGGCTTTCTGAAACAACTCAGTCTTTAAAAGCTTCTGAAACATCAACAAGGATAGGCTGTTCCACAGCATTGGTGCTGCCACAGAGTGTCTATGTGTGGAAGGATAAGTCTACACTACCATATATTTTCTGTAAGAGTTTGCTAATATTTGAATTCAACTTTTTTTTCTATGTGTGACAAAGGAGCAAGAAAGAAGACTTTTAAGTACTTTAGTCAATTTATTTTTGGATTTCTTTGTTTATAATGTAATTGTTCAGGCTTCCTTCTCTTTTTCCTTCCATTTTAATTTTATAAGATATGGTTAACTCAGTTATATGCATATCATTTTTTCAGTTAATTTGTTGCCACGATACAGCAACTTAACAATAATCTAACACTGGAACCAAAAGAAAGAACACACTTAGGAAAAGAAAGTGCCTGGATGTGTAAACAGAGGGCACAGTCGGTCATATAGGGCTAGGAAAGATGCATGAGATGTAAACCTCTCCCAGCATGCCTGACCTTTGAGCCCCATCTCTTCTGTCTCTCTTCAGCATTGCTATTCTCCTATCAGAAAAGTTCATTCCTACAACAGCTAGAAGAAAAACTGCTGAAGCTGGATCTCACCACAAGGGTTGGAGTTCTGCCTGGTTTCTAGTCTGATGCCTTAACCACCACACAAAACTGGCTCTCTGATTTATTTAATGTATACTTACATTATTTCTATGCCCAGCACTTGACTAGGCTCTGGGCAGCTTAGAAGATCTATTCTACAGCCCAGGGAGATCCAGAGGCAGTGAGTGTAGCCCCAGTGCATAATCTGCTATAAGAACCAGTAGGATAAACAACAGCACAAGGTATCGAAATGTATAAGACTGCAAACAAAATTAAAGGAACAGAAGAGTCTCTCAAACAAAACTGAAATAATGTGGGGTGCCACTTTTGCAGATAAAAATAAGGCCTATCCACTTACTTCAATAAGTGCACTATCGATGCTAGATTGCAGCGATACAAAGCCTTGAGTCCAGTACACTGGATTATCGCAATAATGTGTAGAGTAGTTGTAACATATATCTACAAAGAAGGGAAAAAGAGAAGCAATCTTTTACAATATTGTATGTAACATCTTGTAAATTAACAGTTCCCTATTAACCAGGAAAAAGTTGGAATTTCATTGGGCTGTGGTGATCTCCCCAAAGATGGTTCACTTCACTGAAGCCTTGAATGAAGCAACCCATCAGAGAGGCTCAAGAAGCAGTGAGTCTCCTTCTCTTCTAAGAACAAAGAGAGGGCAAAACTTTCTTTTGCTTCACCTGCTTCACTGACTTCCTCAGGCACCTGAAATAGTTCCAAGAGATTTTTGTGAACTTGCACAGAGACTTCTTACAAGTGTGACTGAAGCTACGAGGTGGCTGCAAGGCAGTGAACTACTGAGGCAAATCAAAATTACCTCACGATAGTACACAACACTCAGTTCAATACATCCTCTTATATAAAGTCAAGAAGAAAATGGGAGCTGTTTCTCCTTATTTCCATTCAAAATATTCCTTGGATTTGAAAGCTGTAATTTAACTGCTGTTATTATTGAACTGGATCAAACATATTTACAATGACCATACTTTTTGGAAAAAATAAAGGACAAACCTGAAAAAAGGCATATTTGACAGAAGTTCGTAAGGATTAAAACAATTAATTGTTTCTGTTTATAATTTTGCTTTACTAAGGAAAATTCAAGAGCAAAAGCAAGAAAATAAATAATTAAATTAAACAAATCTGAAGGACAGATTTCTGAAATAAAGGACTGTCCTTTATAATAAAGGACGTATGGTCAGTGCAGACATATTACATATGTGCTTAACCCATCCCTACCGCGTTCAATTCACTTTTATGTTTTTTCTAATACATACAACTCCCACTTTCATTTAACAAAGTGCGCAGAAGTATGTTTTTGGAAACAGCCATTTTCACTTCTTTTGACAAACATTCATTCCTTACCGCAGACCACATGCTAGCCACTACCTTTTGACTAGCATTTGCACATTATTATCCTTATCACTTCAGTTAATAAGCCAACTAACCGCAAAGCAACTCAAGGTGATATACAAAAATATTAAAACATATTATAAAATCAAACAAAGCAAGACCAATAATAATAATGAAAGAACAATGCACCACACCAAGAAAATATAAACATTCATTTCACATTTTCCCTATATATCTATCTTACATTTCAAGTTGCAATCTTCTACGACCATCAATAGATGGGTCCATAAATATTTACCTCAATAGTAAATACTCATGCTTTGGTCAACTAAAGTGATCATATAACACTTCTTAGTAAGATAAAGAAATGTAGACTAGATTCCAAGACACACTCATGCCCCACATAGCAATCCCTGTTAATGCTAAGAACACAATTAAAATGTCTATTTTCAAAATTCTTGCTTAGTCTTCTTCAGTACCATTGTGGCTTTGTTTTGTTTTGTTGTATTCTGGTGTCTTCTCCCATCTTTACATTTCTAATATACATGGAATTATTAAAAAATTGTGAAACACCATCTTCATACATTTATCTGTATGCTTTCCCAGTTTGTGTGCATATTGAGGAAATGTTAACATAAAGAAACCATCATTTATCTGATTTGGGGGAGTGTTTTATCAAGGGGCACACATTCATCAGTAACATAGCGAAACAATGAGATGAAGGAAATCTTTGGTAAGCTCTGCATGATAACCTAATTCTGGGCTGTTTTAAGGATTTCTTTTAAAGCCTTCTCGGTATTTGCTATCTCAGACAGATCTGATAAATGCATTCAAATAAGATTTCTCCAGTCCAAGATCAATTTCTGGTGACTATATGGATACATTCATGTAGTTTGTATTGGCCACAATACAGAAATGTACTGTTTTTATCATCACTATTATATATCACTATTGTATCTTACATTTCATTGTTAAAATATTTTTTTCAAAAATTGCCTTCTTCCAAGTTTTTTTTTTTTTTTTTTACTTTCTGATCTATCCTCTGGCCCTGATCTTTTTTGAGGCTTCATGTCCTAATACTAACCTAGCCCAGGCCTGATTACCTTCTGAACCCAGAAAAGTTGTTTAGTCAGCTGTCTATGTGCAAAATCAATCAATAAATCCCAATGATTCCTGTGGGGGTGGGAACTGAAATGCTGCCAAGCCACCAACGATTGCTGGCATGGCTACAGTCAGGGACCAAGAAATGAAACGAGGCAAGATTTTTCACACCCACATGCTCCAGAAAGATGCAGCCCCTCCAAATGAACCAACCCCCCCCCAAAAAAACCCTAGATTTGCTTAGGGATTCATAGCCACAGCTGAAGAAAAAATAAATCAGCTCAGCTCAACCAAACTGAAGTGATAACAACAGTTACCTAACAGGATACACTTTAGGCACTAATTTACTAAACACGCTATCAAATTTCTTCAGATACAATGGACCCTTAAGTTGCTGGCTTGGTATGGTCTTGTTCATTGGTGTTCCAGTATACCAGGATCATCTCATAAATAAGAGCTTGATTTCTTTCTCACATACTCCCAAGCAGGGGTTAGGAGGAAACAGGATTCTGTTCAGTCCCATGCTGATCTTCTGAAGGCTTATATCCTAAATTCATAACACAAATTGCTTTGTTACCCCTCCTATAAATCAGCATGAAAACAGTGCCTCTTAAAATCTGCACACATGTATATGTGTTTCCCTGTAACTGAAAGTTGTAGTGTCATTCTAAAAATAAAATGTTGTAAAGCATGTTGAAAACAGATACACACATTATATATATATGCAAATACATAATGACATAAGAATATATGATGAGAATCCACATCTGCATCTGACTTCCCTGTAGACATAGGTATATCTAGAACTAATAGAAGTGAATATGTGTAGCTCAGGGCTGAACTGTGGAGTCTTTGGGGTTCTCTGAGCTTGGTTATTTTCTTGCAAATGTTTCATTACCCGGCTAGGTAACATCTTCAGTGCTAGAATGGGATGGGGTTTGCTCTCTGCTTATATACTGTGGCATGCCCTGCCAATGTTGGTGGGGGTGGGGGTTTTGTTTTGTTTTGTTTTATTTTTTCCCTCTGGTAGTTCCTTGATTAGGACATTGTTTACTGCTTGATTATATGTCTGGTGATAATCTTGGTGTTAATCTCTGCTTATCTGGGTGACGATTGCTGGTGAGGAGATGTTCTGGTCTTTTGGCAGTGGTGATCCCTGGGGTGTGCCTCTGATTTGTCCATCAAACTGAAAATAGGTAGTGAGGCAGAGGTTGATGAGGTCCATGATTCTGGGTATTTCGATCTGGGTGCATTATAAATACCCAGAATCATGTCAGAGGCACACCCATGGGATCACCACTGTCAGGACTCATAGCAGAGATTGTAACGCAATGCCTAGAAGCTATAGCACTTCCACACATACAACCTAAAGTATGGATCCGGTATGTAGATGACACCTTTGTTATAATAAAAATGGAACAACTGGAGAAGGCACATGAAACCATCAACATCATCTTCAAAGGAATAAAATTCACCAGAGAGGAAGAAAACAACAACACTCTACCCTTCCTGGATATCCTCATCAGCAGAGGAAACAACAGCAAATTAGAAACCCAAGTCTATCGGAAGACAACCCACACTAATCAAGTACTCCATTACCAAAGTAACAACCCAACCTCCCACAAGAGGAGCTGTATAAGAATATTATTCAAACGAGCACAAACACATTGCAGCAACCCAGAACAGCAGAAAAAGGAAACCAACCACCTATACATCTTCCAACCCTAACCTCTGCCATCACCCAGATAAGCAGAGATTAACACCAAGATTATCACCAGACATATAATCAAGCAGTAAACAATACCCTAATCAAGGAACTACCAGAGGGAAAAAAATAAAACAAAACAAAACCAACACCCCCACCAACACTGGCAGGGCATGCCACAGTATATAAACAGAGAGCAAACCTCATCCCATTCTAGCACTGAAGATGTTAACTAGCCAGGTAATGAAACATTTGCAAGAAAACAACCAAGCTCAGAGAACCCCAAGGACTCCACAATATCTAGAACTAAACACACAGCCATCTTGAATTACCTATAAGAGCAAGATCTTTGTTTGGAGTAATTGTTTTATATAAAGGAAATCGAAGTCGATATGAAACGTCATCTTGAAATATAACTCCAACAGCCTCTATGTCCTTTTTCTGCACTGCTTCCATGGCCTTTTCATCTTCCATCACTTCTGTCTCAATACCTTTAAGCACAGAAATCATGTTAGTAAGTGGAATCCTATACAGGACAATGGAAGAGAAATGCCTTTGCATGCTGATGTTTCATTAGCTGTATCAGTCTACCATTCCAAGGTTATATCAGAAGGTTAGCCAAAATAATAATGGATCAAAAGCTAGAGTGATATTTAACCTTCTAGCCTGAACTCTGTTATCACCTGAGTTAAGTAAAAGGAGATGGGGTACAGATAGGCAAGTGGAAATGTGTGAGTGGAGGGCCCCCAAAGGCCTTTCACTCATCTATCATTAGATGTCCTAATCTTAAAGACATCTTCGTGCATAACATATATTGGCTGGGCTCACCCATCATACTAACCCACAAAAAAATCAAATTGTTTAAATTTTACTCCTCTTATAAGGAAAATGGTGCTATTACCATTTGAAAACAGGGGTTGTTTATCAGGTTATATAAAATCAGCTAGTCACAATATATGAAGAATACCACAGTTAGACAAACCACAGTCTAACCCAGTCATGAATCATATACCGGTGATATTGCTCACTTTCTCTAAACTGACCTACATAAGGGCTGAACAGCACTGGAGGATACCTATAATAGTTTTTCTATAGTTATCAGAACTCAGTCAAAATGAGCCCAGTTGAAGTTAGCCTCTGTTGAAAACTTTGAAAACATTTTAACAGATACTTTATACCTTTTAGTGGAGAGAGTGTTTCTATTTTCTTCATTATTTCTCTTGCCATCTTAGTATCTGGAGCATACACTATTTTAACTCCAGTAATATTGAACAAAGGTTTCCCAAGGACAGCATGAGGTATTTCATGAACACCCGCACTGAACATCTCAAATGGTGATAAAAATATTATGGTGAAGAAAATCAGTAAAGAAAACCATTCCTGGAAATATGAAATAAGTCCAAGTTATTAACACTCATTAGAATATTTTGGAAGTATCATGGCAAGGCGATTCTATTGCTGAATCATAGGCATATCATTGGGGATCAACACTAATGAAAATATAGCAAAGGAGAACCCAGGAGGCTAGATCTTGCAATGATGCATACATGCATTGACTCACATAATGCACTCAAGTACATATATGTGTAGATTGGCATGCAAACCCCTACAGAAGCATGCAGCAAACTGGTGGGTGGCAAAAAAAAAAAGAAGAAAAGAAAAGAAAAGAAAAGAAAAGAAAAGAAAAGAAAAGAAAAGAAAGAAAGAAAGAAAGAAAGAAAGAAAGAAAGAAAGAAAGAAAGAAAGAAAGAAAGAAAGAAAGAAAGAAAGGCAGATGGAAGGAGACTTTAAAGTTTGCTTTTGGAACCACCCTCATTCCTAAAATGAGTGCAAATGTTAGTTTTGAGACTGAAAAGACTAGTGAAACAAATATACTTTGCTGAGGATTTTATACTGGAGTATACTATTCTTCAATAAACTCCATTCTCCCCTATATTGCACAGGAAGAAAAGCTTTTAAATTGATGGCATGGGCTCTTTTTTTGGTTATAGTGAGAAATTTTAGCAATCCCAGAAAGCTCTTGTCCTTTTTTAAACTTACTTATTAAGCTCTTTTGGCTTCACATGTACAAACTGATTTTCTTCTTTTTCTTTTTTGTACCCTGGAAGTCCTCCATGTATGAGGCAATCCCTGCTATGTCAGAGTGTGGTCAGATATTGTTGTCCAGCTCTAAACCGAAGCTGAACGCATTCCATCCTATTCTGTTCCCTTATCTTGCAGATGAATGGGAACCTTCTTCTGATAACATGAAAAGGTCTCAAGATGCAGTAGACCATTAGTACTGTCTGTGGCTCATGGAGAACCGAAAAACAGAAGCTGGTCCCCACACTAAAGAGTATGAATACCTTCCCCTCCTTCCAAAAACAATTATATTCACTGAGTCCTACAATAAACACAACACAAATTGTTCTTATTCCAATTCTGGCACTAGATTTACAGCTTTCATTGTTCAGAAGCAGAGAAAGGAAACCAGGAGAAAACAAACTGCACGGGGGGGGGGGGGTTGTTTTTCACCTCAGTTACTGCTTGCCACTTGCCTGAAAACTCTGCATTCTCATTCTCCATTTCAGAATTATATTCTTCCACAAGAGCGCCACAGTCTGTTGACACACACTTCTTTTTCGCACGTACGGTCTCTGCATTTTAAGGCTTGCTTGAAATGAAAAAGAAGCCCATGAAGAAATCTTAACATCAAGCAAGCTGTAGTGGGAGGCGCAGGTTAAACATTACAACTTCCCTCCTTTCCTTGCTTATTGGCTAATGCTCTGCACATCTATTTATTTCCTAAACAGATCAATATAGGTTAAAGCCATGCAGGATTTTGGCTCGGGATTCCTTCCGCAGAGTATCTGAGCATGTCTTTTTTTTCTTAGCTAGATACAATAGAATAGACAAACACAAAATGATCAAATCTCTGTATGGTATTCCCATCTACTTCACAACACCTAGTCGCATTTCCAGGTGTCGAGGTCGAGATCCGTGTTAACAATGTGAAAGCAAAATATCCATGATCTTTAGACCACTCCAATGAAATAAAATCACAGTGTTCGAAGAAACTTCGGTAAACATCTTCCTTTTAACACAGTGTAATCTGACAGAGTTTTATTCAGAAGCAGGATACACTTCAACAAGATACAGTCCAGGCAAGGCATATGCAAATTGGATTGAGTTGAATTTAGTTTTCAATGAGTTAAATTGCATAATGTTTGAAATCTAAATAGTATTCTGCGCAACTAGATTGTTTTAAGGCACAAACGAAAAGCAAAATACCCCAAAGCTGATTCAGCATCAGTTATTTTATATATATAGATAGATAGATAGATAGATAGATAGATAGATAGATAGATAGATAGATAGATAGATAGATAGATATACAGAAATCCTTACCTTAAGCAAGCAATTTGAGCAAGAAACGGAGAAAAGGAATTAAAGACAGCTATATAATCAAAACAATGTCCATTTGGAATGTGATTTTTTTGTATATAAAAAAAGTCTACAACAGCTCTTTCTATTTTTTCATGCCTTCATTCCTTCAGTTCATTAACTCAGCCAAAAAAGCCACAGTCTTTCACAACTACTTTGGTGTTCTTATTTTCCAGGGTTTTCCCTCCTCCCATTTCCCCCCCCCCCCCAGAACAGCTGAACAGATTTCTTTGTTTTGAAGGTTTCATCAATGTTCATACAGCTGTATCTCTGAAAAGGAACCTAACTTATATTTCAGAGTTTGAGAGAGTCAAACAACTTAAAATTTATAAAACTTTTCTGCACCTACAGTAGCTGAACAATATGGATTTCTTTAAAAAAAATAGAAATCTGGAATATAGATCAGATGTGTAGGCTACCAAATGGGGTGTGACCCTTTATTAACTTTGGAGGTTCAGCTCTACTTCTAGGTAGAGCAGTGTTTCTCAAACTTGGCAACTTTAAGATGTGTGGACTTCAACTCCCAGAATTGAAGGCCTACCATTAGGTAGAAAAGTGTTGCTTAAACTTGGTCATTGGGGAATTCTGGGAGTTGAAGTCCACACATCTTAAAGTTGCCAAGTTTGGGAAACACTGAGGTAGAGTGAACATCAGCATAACCCAGCAGGTGCTGAAGGGAAATTGAGGTGTCTTCTGGGCTTCCTCTTGAGCTATTCTGGTTTTCCAGGGTCCTTGTGGCAAGGATTCTTGAGTGGCGTTAGCCTTGTCCAACAAGTTGTCTCAGCTATTTATGTTCTCTCAATGTTTCACAACGGACAGAAATGATCAGTCAGGAAGAGGTATAACATTTTGTGATACACACTCCCACTAGATTTGTGTGTCTTACTGCATTTGCTTAAACAAACAGTAAGGTGTATTTGGGCATGGCAATGAGAAAATGGAGGAACCTCTGTGTGTGCCATGCAATTTACTATAGACCAGCAAAGTTGGCTGTTGCCTTAGGTCTGTATTATTGGCCAGAGTTGAAGAAAAAGTCAGCTGCTCAGATTCTGTGTGTGAAATTGGCAAATATCACAGTGTTGTTTGCTGGAATATTTTGACCTGGCCTTGCGGTGCAGTGTTTATTTCAACAACTTTGAAATATTGTTGAAAAATACAACAAAATCAACAAGACCTTCAGGAACATGGATTAGCTGATCGGTAATGTAGTTTGAAATTCTATCACACATTCATGGGGAATAAAACTTTGTTCCAGTGATAATGAAAAACTGATTTCTGATCATTAGTGGGTTATTCTGCAGACATAAATCTAACTGGTCCCCAGTCTATCCACAAACTCCAATAGATTTCTCATTATTCTAAGGGGTTCCTCTTATTATACTGTTTTTGCATTCAGGACCACATCTACTCTCAATAACTTCCAGGATTAGATTTCTGGCAGAACAAATAGTTTTGTGTTTGCCTATACATTATTAAAATTACAATGGTAGGTGAATATCATACAGGGCAGAGGCCTCCACAGGGGACTTCAAATGATGAAAGCAGTATTGTACCATTGCACTGGTCCACCCGTTTTGTTGTCACATCATCACACTTAAGTATGAAAGGGTTGGAACTTGCATTGCAAGACTGCTTTTGTCGTTTTGATGAAAGCATCAGGTCCTGCACACACCTCTGATGCCAGTAGACTTGCAAGGGCAACCTGATGCATATCTACTCTAATTAAGTGTCCCTAGGGCTGAGCAAGATAGCTTAGCTTTGCCCTGGTGAGATGTCTTATATGACATGGGTAAGGGAGGTTTCTTCAAGGTGGTGTGTCAGAAAACCATGAAGGCTCTACCAGGAGTTCCAACAGCTGATTGGCATAACTGGAAGAGCATGATGGGAGTATAGAAACCTCTTCCTGTTATGGAACTGCTAGGGCAATGTCAACAGAGAGTTGAAGAAAAACAAGGCAGACACTTCACTTCAGTTTTAGGATTGAGTGAGTTTTGTTTCATGAAGCAGATTTAAAGAGGCACTTTGCTTAAGTATGTGTTGAAGTGTTCAAAAACCCACACAGCCCTAGTAGCTTCTTATTTACTTTTGTTTCATTGCAAAATAGTTTACAAAAAAAAACAACTGAAGAATTTGGGATGAAATCCTATGGTATAACAACTAGGAATAACTGCAAGTGCAACTACAATCAGCTTAGGAGTAACCCCACATGCATGAGGAATAAGTTCATCAGGGGGGTCACAATAAAATGATGAGGTAGTTGCACCACTTCCTTGGGCATGTCCTAGGCACATTCATCCCTGGACTAAGGGAGGGACCTGAAATAATGCAAAATGAGGCTGGATGGAGACTCACTTCTAAGGGCTCAGTCACCTGCCCAGTCACCCAGTCACCAGAAGGGCAGACAATGGCTTCTGGAGCACAGAGATAAACAGTATGGGGAATGGATAAAGGCAGATAGCCTGTGTGGGGAGTTGTGGGAGAGGAAAGGAAGGATACCTGAGGGAATGGAGCAATAACAGTCCCTGGAGTTTCAGTTGGTGAGTTAGGATCATCCCATCTGTTTGGCCAGCCAACCCCAAGGAGTTCTATTTTTGGAGAAGGACCTTAAGATTTGATCTGACTAGGAAACGTATATGGCCACCATCTTACCCTACCTAACTCTGGGCAGCTCACAACAATAAAAACATGTAACAAACCATTAAAAAAAGACCAACATCCCAAAAACAGTATCCAGCCTCGCCTAATCACAATGATCTCAAGATGCAAACTGCTACTTTTTCTGCTCTCTCTTTCTCTGACATGCATTCCTGAGCCTTGATTCTGTAGGAATTGCCCCTGGAACCTCTGCCTCCTGCTGGATCTGGGATTTATTCAGTTGGAGGAATAGGCAGGACTGTCCTTTTCCTCCAGACCTGAAAGAAAGGAGCAGTGGTCTGGATCACCTCCTCCAGATGGCGTATCCAAGTGGAATTGCAGCAACAGGGTACAGTTGCTAGTTTGCTCCCACCTTGTGAGGTTACTCCAAAGCATTTTGAAGTTGGCTGTGTGCTCATCTTTGTTCCTGATGGATGGCAAATCTGGGGCAAAAAAATATTTCTTCATTCTGCTCTATGCTGACAGGAGGAAAAATGCTGCTTCCCTCACCATTTTCAATAGTATATCGCAGTGGGTGAAAATCACAACAAAACTTAGTTGTTTATAAGTGTACAGTGTAGAAAATACACTGTGGGGGTAAATATGGTATATATAGCTGGGAAAATCAACCCAGGTAGTTTTTAACTGCACTGATCAAAAGAATTAAGATCAGGATTGCTGATAAAATTAACCATGAAATCTACTAGAGAGCTCAAAGTTCAAGTAGTAAGAGGTGGGGTGAAGAAAAATTCTTATGAATGGGCTCATCCTTGAGCTCCTGACAGGCCCAGTATTGTATCTTGCAAAATTGGTAACTTTAGTAATTTATGTTGAGTCAGAACATCTCCGACATTCCTTTTCAACTATGCAATCCCTAAGAACCAAAAGTTCTTCCAGGATTTTCAAAACAAATTATGGAATAGGATTGTGGACTTCAAAACCCCTGAAAACCACCAAATTCTTACTTTTATAATAGCACCTGAATGGGTATTGCCTTACATTTTTAAGAGAAGTTTAAATGGTCCAAAGTGTAATAAATGCCTGTTTTTACTGTCTGTTGCTAGCCATAATTCCTGCCCATTCACCTTTTTTAATCTGCCAGGATTTGGCCAAATGTTTTGCTCTAACAAGGCAATAGATTTGATTCAGATTCAAAGCACAGCAATGGGGGGAATGTAGAGGGATTTTATTAAATGGAACAGAATTTCAAACATATGCAAAGCAAAGGTCACCTTATGTCCTTTCTGCCTGTCAAGGACCTGCAAAAACAACTAAGCTTATGTCAATAGGCAATACCAACCTATTGCAAATTGTCAGAGAAGTTGCAGAAGTAGCAGACTTTATATTTCAAGGGTGACTCAAACATTCACAGATAATGATTGTGGCTCTGAAATAATACTTGGGAGAAAGGCTAAGACAAATCCAGACAAAACACAAAAGCATGGAAACATTACACAGTCAACAAATCCATGTATTTTCAAGGTCATGTTTTTCTCAGTTAGAACACATGACCATGGAAACTGGTCCATCAAAAAGGTTGAATGAAGGAAAATTGAATTGTGATGCTGGAGAAAATTATTGATAATAATTGGACCACAAGAGCAAACTATTCAATACCAGAGGAAGACCAGGCTGTTCACTGGAAGTACTAATATATAAATACAGCTTATTTATTCTGGAGACATCATGTGAAGGCAGGAGTCACTGGAGGAGACCTTGATGCTTTGAAAAATCAAAGGCAATTGAAATTAATAAGGAAAAAGAGGCCAAGAAAAAACAAGGTCGCTAGATACTATCACAGATGACACCAGCATGTCCATTCTAGGACTCAGGTAGCTCTTGACCAACCAACCTGACAAAATGGTGTCCATCACAACAGAAAAAGTCAGAAGCAATTGAGTGGCTGAACAGCAACAAAAAAAGTTGCTAGCCACCCAGAATCACCGTGATAGGATGGGTGGCCATTTAAACTGAATAAATAAAATAAAAATAAGTATGACCCTTGACCACAGAGGAAAAAAGGACAAATGGAGGTATGACCCTTGATTTGTTGTACTTAGTCAGAAGTCACCCTCTGTAAAAATTGAATTAATTTAAGGGAAATAAATTTAAGGGAAATAAATAGGAAGTATGGCATAACTCCAGTAATGCTTTATTCTTCAGACCAGACAACATTGAAATAGGCTACTTTCTCATAAAGTTAACTATGCATGCTCTAATTTGAATCCCATCATTCAATGTAGCAAGCACAGAAGCAAACAGTATGAGGATCTCTTCAAAGAAGGCTAAACCCAAGGGCCCAGATGGTCAGACAACAATCAGAGATTGTTCTAGCACAGGGCCTTTCTTAATTTAAGGATTTAATGTTTCAGAAGCTGGCACTTGTACACATCAGGAAACAATCATACAGGCAGGCTGTTCAGAAGTAAGAACTCCATTCAAGAGATGCTGCTTAGGTTGCTATTCCATTCTTTTAAATATATCCAAATAGATTCCCAACCTCTATTTGGAAGTTGAAAATCTATCTGGATATATTTAAAAGAATGGTGCATGTTTTCATTTCAATTAAAATGTCTTTTTTCATAAGAAAGAAAGAAAGAAAGAAAGAAAGAAAGAAAGAAAGAAAGAAAGAAAGAAAGAAAGAAAGAAAGAAAGAAAGAAAAAGAAATACAGAAAAAAATATTCTCCTTGATTGCAAAACATCCAAATATTGCAGTACAAGATCAGTAAGCAGATTTTTAAGCAGGCAGAAGACTGCAGAAATGACAGTGTTCTTTTCCCCAGGGCTTCCCATCTAAGGGTCAAATCAGACTCAACATTATTATATAGACATTGCTCCACCTCATCTGTATTCGGTCTCTTCTGCAGCATATAATCAGGGTTTGCTTCAGTAGATTAGTCTTTATATTAAGCTGTGGATGACATAGAGAGTAGCCTGCTGAAGTTCTTGCCATTCAGAAGCTGTATTTGGAATTAAATAAAAATAATTATATTCTTATTCTTTGCAAAATGCTAGGAATACCTATATGATACCATAAATTCATAGCTTAAAAGGCATTGCACGTACAGTGCATTCGGAAAATATTCAGCCCCCCTTCACTTTTTTCAATTTTGTTATGTTGCAGCCTGATACTACAATCGTGAAAACAGAATTTTAGAAATGTCTGTAAATTAAAAAGAAAAAACTGAAATATCACATATACCTAAGTATTCAGACCCTTTACTCAATACTTTGTTGAAGCACCTTTGGCAGCAATTACAGCCTCAAGTCTTTCTCAGTATGATGCAACAAGCTTTGCACACCTGGATTGGGGGATTTTCTGCCATTCTTCTTTGCAAATCCTCTCAAGCTCAATCAGGTTGGATGGGGACCATTGGTGGACAGCCATTTTCAGGTCTCTCCAGAGTTGATCAATAGGGTTCAAGTCAGGGCTCTGGCTGGGCCACTCTAGGACTTTCACAGAGTTGTCCCTAAGCCGTTCCTGTGTTGTCTTGGCTGTGTGCTTAGGATCGTTGTCATGTTGGAAGGTGAACCTTCAGCCCAGTCTGAGGTCCTGAGCGCTGTGGAACAGGTTTTCATTGAGGACATCTCTGTCCTTTGCTCCATTCAGCTTTCCCTCAACCCTGACCAGTCTCCCAGTCCCTGCTGCTGAAAAACACCCCCACAGCATGATGCTGCCACCACCATGCTTCACTGTCGGGATGGTATTGGGCAGGTGATGAGTGGTGCCTGGTTTCCTCCAGATGTAACATTTAGAACTGAGGCTAAACAGTTCAATCTTGGTTTCATCAGACCAGAGAATCGTGTTCCTCACAGTCTGAGAGTCCTCCAGGTGCTTTTTTGCAAACTCCAAGCAGGCTTTCATGTGTTTGTACTGAGGAGAGGCTTCCATCTAGCCACTCTGCCAGAAAGCCCAGATCGGTGAGGGCTGCAGTGATGGTTGTCCTTCTGGACCTTTGTCCCATCTCCACACAGGATCTCTGGAGCTCAGTCAGAGTGACCATCAAGTTCTTGGTCACCTCTCCTACTAAGGCTCTTCTCCCCCAATTGCTCAGTTTGGCCAGGCAACCAGCTCTTGGAAGAGTCCTGGTTGTGCCAAACTTCTTCCATTTGAGAATTATGGAGGCCACTATGCTCTTGGGAACCTTCAGGGCAGAAGAAATGTTTTTGTAGCCTTTCCCAGATCTGTGCCTTGCAATAATCCTGTCTCTGAGCTCTGCAGGCAGTTCCTTTGACCTCATGGCTTTTGCTCTGATACAGTATGCATTGTCAGTTGTGAGGCCTTCTATAGAGAGGTGTGTGCCTTTCCAAATCATGTCCAATCAAGTTAATTTACCACAGGTAGACTCCAATCAAGGTATAGAAACAGCTCAGCAATGATCAAGAGGAATGGGAGGCACCTGAGCTAAATTTCAAGTGTTGTTGCAAAGGGTCTGAATACTTATGCCAGTGTGATATTTCAGTTTTTCCTTTTTCATACATTTACAGACATTTTTAAAATTCTGTTTTCACTTTGTCATTATGGAGTACTGAGTGTAGATTAATGAGAAAAAAAATGAATTTGGACGATTGTAGTATCAGGCTGCAACATAACAAAATTGAAAAAAGTGAAGGGGGTCTGAATACTTTCTGAATGCACTGTATATTAAATTCATTCATTCTGACTTATATCTGGGAGTGGGAAACAGAGGTACACAGACACTGATAGGAGCTTAGTCTGTTGTTCCAGCTGAGAACATAATGGATGGGTACTAGCAGGAACAAAGCTTGCCTACTATTCATTTTCACTATCACTTTTCCTGTCATCACCAAAATGGAAGCTTCTGTCTCCACTGTGCAAGATAAAGAAGAGGTTTCTCCCATTTCTTTGGAAACCAATGAACTAAGTCACTAAAGCACAACATCCAAGGTGAAGAAAAGCCACCTCCTCTTGTGAACATCTTCTTGGGGATAGCTTAAGTTCCTTAAGACTTTATGTCTGCACACTCTAATTGCTTTCCCTGCTGGGGAAAAAAAGGACTCAAATTCAGTGGGAGGAAATTTAAATGCTGCAAGAACCAAATCTGAGGAGGGAGAACCCTCCATCTCCAAGATCATTGAGAATGGTATTTTTCTCTTCTTCTGTCTTGGTTTCTGTGCTCTCTCAAAGATCTGCCATTGACTATAATTACATCCACAATTACATCCACAAAGGGTAAATGGAAAATCCAAGAAGCTAACAATTGCTTTCCTACTAAATTTTTTAATTTCAGCAGTAGGATCATGAATCCTTCAAAGCTCATTTCTCTTTTGAGTAAATATGTAAATAAATTCTGCCAAATTCCTTAGGGAATATATTTAATAGTTTTATTAAAAGGCATTTGTGGAAAAATAGATAGAAGCCACTGATTAAGCCAGCTAGAATTGATCCTTGCCTTCAGCCCCAAAATCTTCAGAGGAGCTGAGGGACTGGGCTTAATTTTCAAAAATATAGAAGGAAAGGGGAGGATCACTTTCTATATATTTTAAGTTAAATACTGACACACTAGGATATTTGCAGAAAGCCTTCTTCCTGTGACTCTGTCACTTCATGGGAACAGTTAAAACTTTCCAGTTGAGTGTGTGGGAGAGGACTTTCACACTACAAATAGCAGCATGTTATTATTTATTTAAACCAATTGCCTGTTCCAAAATGTTCAAAGAAAGGCTGTATTGCTCAAGGTTGAAGCATGTTTAACTGTATCAAAACTTAAGCCACTTGTGTCTGGTTGATTTAGGCCTTGCTTGAAAACCAACTTGCTCTTCTTCCCCTGTGCATTACCTATTGCTTTCTCTATCCATTCCCTACATATAGTTTTGAAGCTAGCTTAGCACCTTGTCCAAACTGCACATTTTAATATGGAAGATTTTTCTTCTCAAGAGACTTACAGGAAGCTGGAACCAAAACATTCAAGGTTTAACAGTAGGTCTACCACTGAATTATCCATTTTTGATTTCTTCACCCAATACTGTTTAAATCGTGTGTGGGAATGAAAGCTATATGAAACTAAAAATTTACAGCAGATAATCAGGGACAACAATCATGGGGGTGGGGGTGAGCAGAGATTCATATGGCTCCAACCCTACAGCTGTTCCGGAACTCAGTAAAAATGTGGCTCTGCTCCCAGCCCTGGGGTTAGGATGGATGTCAAGCCTTTGTTCGTTTTCGCAGATTTGGGTATGTTTGGGTGTATCTCTCTTCCAGATGCATATGTGTCTTTTAATTGTTTGGTTTTCTGTTTCTTTACATGTATTGTAAACTGCCCAGAGTCTTTTGGGAGTTGGGCAGTCTCCAAATGCAATAAATAAATAAACAGGCTCAGGTGGCTAGTCTAAGTATCTGCTGGGAAAAATGCCAACAATCCTGAAGCATCCTCACTTCTGGAAAGTCCATTAGAACTCACTGAACTTCAGTGTTAGAGAGGCTACCAGGTGCTTCATCTCTTGCAACACTACTTCAAAAGTCTTCATTTATGATCTTATTTGCCTATCCCAATCTAATGAAGAGATTAAGTTACCAGAAGCCAGGCCGTTGAGCAAAATTGACCACGTGGATTAATTGTTGCAAGACAAGTGTGAGTGAACCTCTATGGATGTCCAGTATTATTGCTCATGCCTTGTGATTCATTCCTACCAATATTTTTAACTTTGGAAGAAACCCTCTTTCCAGAGATCATGTCTTTTTCAACAAACTAATCTTACCTTGCTACCTTTTCTTTATAGCTACATTCCCTGTGAAGCATCCATTACTACATTTAGGCAACTTCTACTGACAAGCCACATTGGGAGCTCAAATTAAGGTAGGTATTTCAGGGACTTTTGAATTGTGACTCCTCTCCTAGTTCATAGACTAATGACCATTAAATCAAGGTTTTAGTGCAGCATTTATATCAATTACAGTATGTTAGTTAATTTTTTTATTTATTAATAAACACATATACATACATACAAACATAGTTTATTTCCAGCTTCTATTACTTTAATGTATAAATTTAGTAATTAAAATTATAAAATGAAACATTAGACGTGCACCCCACCCCCAGGACCAATATTTTACTTAATCATTCCTCTTTCCAGAAATATAATAATTCTTGTGTAAGTGTACATCCTTTCCCTTTCAATAAGACAAATTCTAAAAATATATTCCATATCTCTGCAAAGTCATTTTGACTTTGCAACCCCCTTCTAACTCTAATATTACACATTAACTTATCATTGATTGCAATATCCCACACTTCTTTGTACCATTCCTCTATTGATAATCACCTTGTGTTTTCCATTTTCTAGCTATCATTAATCTTGCTGCCATCATTAAATTTGTAATTAAATCTTTAGTAGCTTGAGTGCATCTAATCTTATCATATATTGATAACAGCGCTATATCCGGACATACTTCCAAATTTATCCCAATTATCTCATTTATCTCTTTAAATAACTGTTGCCAGAACTTCTGTACCTGTTTACAGCTCCACCACATATGGAGATAAGTACCCAATTTCTGACATCCTCTCCGCCCTTTCCTGGATCGAGATGCCCTTCGAACAGTCACTCATGCCCTTGTTATCTCCCAGATAGACTACTGCAATGCGCTCTACATGGGGCTACCCTTGAAGACTATCCAGAAGCTACAGCTGGTCCAGAATGTGGCTGCGCAGGCTATTTTTGGAGCCCCAAGAAGGGCCCATGTAACACCGTTGCTCCGCGAGCTGCTTTGGGTACCAGTTTGCTTCCGGGTCCAATTCAAGGTGTTGGTTATCACCTTTAAAGCCCTACATGGCATGGGACCAGGTTACCTAAGGGACCGCCTCTCCCCTATGTCTTCAACCCGTCCCACCCGATCGCACAAAGAGGGCATGCTTCAGACCCCCTCAGTAAAATAATTCCATCTAGTGGGGTCCAGAAGGCGGGCCTTCTCTGCGGTAGCCCCCGCTCTTTGGAACATTCTGCCCCCGGAGGTGCGATTGGCCCCCTCACTCCTGGCCTTCCGAAGGCGCTTGAAGACTTGTTCTGCCACTTGGCCTGGGGTGGGGAGGGAATACTTCAAGCAGGGGGATGGCTAGCCCCGTAGTGGCCAGCTTTCCACAGCCTGATTTTCCATCTGCTTAGATCTTCCTTTCTTTAGTATTGTTTAAATTTTGGATGTTTTATGTGTTTTAGATGTATTTATAGTTTTAATGTTTTTTGTAAGTCGCCCAGAGTCCCCTATTGTGGGGGAGATGGGCGGCGGAGAAATCCAATAAAATAAATAAATAAATAAATAAATAAATAAACATGTTACTGAATATTTCCTATCTATTTGGTTTAATCTTACAGGTATCAGGTACCATCTCCAGACCAATTTAAAATAATTTTCCTTTATCCTTACCGACATAGTTTTTAAAATATGCATATCCCATATCTTACCCTAACTCTGATTACTTATTTGTTATGTTAAATCATAATCCCATACTGATTTGAGATAATCTTGTTGATCTTCAATTTCTAATAATATCTTATAAATTTCACTTGTTTCACCTTTAATAGCTATATTGTCTTCTTTATCTTCTCTCTCTAAAATCATCTTCTCAAATCTTGTGTAACCTCTACATTCTTTATTTTCATTTATCCACTCCCTAGTCCACTTCTCTAATTGTATACAGTTAAGCCATGATATCTTTCTTCCCCTTAACACCTATCTTATTCTATCTTTACTATTCATTTCTTTCACCCAATCCTTTATTCAAAATATTTTCTTCTCCCATAATTCCTTTTCGAATTCCTTCTTTAAATTTGTAGGGAATTTTTCCATCATCACCACTGAGATCAATGGGGAGACAGCTGGCATTAATTTCTCTTTATATTTTGCCCAGATCCTTAAAATAGTTTTTAAAAAGGGGTTCTCAACCCCATCTAGCCATTTCTTAGTTTATTAAAAAATACATTTTTCAATTTCCATTCCAATTCTTGCATTTCCATCTTTAATCAGTTCAACTCTCCTTGTCCTACCATACTGTCTATAATATATCTTATTTGATTAGCTATATAGTAAATTCGGAAGCCCCAGTCCTCCAACTTTTTGAGACTTATACCATCTATTTTTATTTACCCTTGCTTTCTTGTCCCCATTATAAAAATTATTAGACATGGTTTAAAACTCTTCATCTCTATCTCTGATACCTTAATTGGTAACATCCTAAATAAAAAATTTATTCTATGTAAAATCTTCATTTTAATAATTGCTATTCTGCCAAACCATGATAATTTAATTTTCCTATAATCCTCCAACTTCTTTTTAATTTCTTGCTTTAATTTATAGAAATTTTCCATTTCTAAATTATCTAGCTCTCTTGTATTTATTCCTAGATATTTTATCAAATTCTTTAACTTAATATTTATTTTGTTATTACTCATAAACCATTACTCTCTCCTTACTGTAATTTTGTTGTTCAGTCGTTAAGTTGTGTCCGACTCTTCGTGACCCCATAAACCATATCATGCCAGACCTTCCTGTCCTTCACTGCCTCCCGGAGTTTGCTCAGTTTCATGCTCATTGCTTCAGTGATGCTATCTAACCATCTCATCCTCTGCCGTCCCCTTCTCCTTTTGCCTTCAATCTTTCCCAGCATCAGGGTCTTTTCCAAAGAGTCCTCTCTTCGCATTAGGTGACCAAAGTATCTGAGCTTGAGATTCAGTATCAATCCTTCCAATGAGCAGCCAGGGTTGATTTCCTTTAGGATTGACTGGTTTGACCTTCTAGCAGTCCAAATATCATTTCTGATTTGGACCAATTTATTTGCAGCCCCGTCATTTCCCCAAATTCTCTCAAGTGTCCTTCTATTCCCTCCAACGACTCCAAGGATTTTCAATAGTTAATAAAGTATCATCTGCAAACAAGCTTACTTTAATTTTCCTTTTGTTCCCAATCCCTTTAATACTTTCATCCTCCCTAATGACATTGGCTAAAATTTCTATAACTAAAGTAAATAGAATTGGGGAAAGGGGACAACTTTGCCTCATACCTCAGGCTAGTGAAATTTGATCTGTCCTTCCATCGTTCACCATGACCATTGCAGTATTTCGTCAGTATAATTGATTTATTAATCGTTGAAATCTTTCCCCAAATCCACAGGTTTCTATTATTATTTTTAGAGATGGCCATTCCACACAATCAAAGGCCTTAAATATGTCCAAAGCTATTAGACCTGCTTTCAGTCTGTTTTTATTTATTGTATTTATTATGTTCAACACTCGTCCAGTTAAGTTTGACATCTGCCTTCCTGCTATAAAACCACATTGATCCTTATTAATATAACTAAATAGAAAAGTATTTATTCTTTTCGCCATTATTGCCATCAATATTTTAGCATCCTGATTTATTAACAAAATTGGGCTATATGATCCTGGATCTGTTAAATCTTTATCTGTCTTTGGAATTAATACAATTAACAATTGTTCTCATGATAATGGGATCTTGTCTCCTTCTATTACTCTAATATAGTACCTTTAGTTTAGGTATCAATAAATGTTTAAATATTTTATAATATTCCAGTCCCAATCCATCTACTCCTGGGGATTTCCCTCCTTTTAATTTGTCAATAGCTTCTTCAATTTCTTTATCCGATGCTGGTTGTTCCATCACCCCCCCCATCATCCTCCTGTAATTTTATTGTCCAGTGTTTTCTTATATATTCTCTAATCTTCCCCATGGGTTTACCCCTTGAGGAATATAATTCCTGATAAAAGTCTTGAAACACTCTTATTTTATCCTTCGTCCAAATATGGCCTTTTTCCATTTTATCTTTAATTGTTCCAATTAGGTTCCTTGCCTTTTTTGATTGTGAGGACCTAGCCAGCATTTTAGAATTTTTATTACTATACTCAAAAAATTCCCTTTCAAATATATCAAATTTCTCTGTACCTTCTCTATATCTTTATTCTCCAACTCCTTCCTCTTTGCTTGTAATTGTGCAAATATCCTTTTATCTCTTTTATATATTTCCACTCTTTTTAATTTCTTCCTCCAATCTTTTCTCATCCTCTTCCTGTTGCCTTTTCAATATACGTGATTCTCTAATACAAATTCCTCTCATTACTGCTTTTATTGTATCCCATAATACCGCTTGTGTACATTGTCCTGTATCATTCATTTCCCATATTCCTTGCCATTCTTTTCCAATTTTATCCACAATATGCTTATAATTTAGTTTCTTTATAGTCTTTCTTGATTTTAATATCTATATGAACCAACGCGTGGTCTGTAAACTTAATAACCTCTATTTCAGTATTTATTACTTTAGGAATTAAATTTTTAGATATAAAAATATAATCTATTCTTGAATAGGTCTTAGACACCAACGAATAAAAAGTAAATTTGTTTTCTTCTGCTCGTACTATTCTCCAAACATCCTTCAACTCATTTCTATTCATAATCCAGGTTAAATCAGTAATTTTATTATGGCGCTCATCTACAGAGGAATTAGATTTGTCTTTCTGTTTATCCATCACCATATTAAAATCTCCCGCCATTACAATATAACCCTTCTGGAAGTCCTCCATATCTTTAAACACCTTCTCATAAAACTGCCTCTGTTTCACATTTGGGGCATAAATATTTACCAAAGTATATTCCTCTCCCCACAATTCCCCTGTATCATTACATATCTGCCCATAGAATCCTTATTTGTCTTTATTACATTGAAACCGCATTTCTTTGATATTATAATCGCCATTCCTCTTGCTTTGGAGGTCCCATATGCCTTTTCATAAACAGCTGACCATCTTAACTTAGTTCATTTGCACCCTCTTTCACCTGATGTGTCTCTTGTAAAAATATTATAGCTGCTCTATCTCTGTGCAGTAGTGCTTCCACCTTCGTCCTTTTGATATTTGATCCTACCCCTTAAACATTTAAAGCTATAAACCTTAACCAGTTATCCATAAAGTTTGTGAAATCTTTCTTAACTGGTCCTTTAAAGTGCAACTCTTAACTAACATCTTATTTCCCAATCTCTCCTCTTCCCCCGACACCCCCCCCCCCCATACCCACACAAAGAAACTTCCTCCTGGAAGTTAATTACCTCTCCCGTAGTTCTTATGAACTCTTTAAGGGAGGAGAAGGCAGTTCCCCAGTTTAGGAGTAACAGCAACATTACCAGTTCTTCTTCTCCCAGTCCATCTCTCTTTTTTTCCCCCTTTCCTTATACTATTTTCCTCCTACTGCTTCCAATTCTACTTCTCGTTCTTTTACTTTAACTTCATCTTCTCTCCGCTTCGTTAAGTCCAATTGGTGTAGCAGCTCCATGCCTTGTTCCAATGATGTTATTTTATAAAATTTCCCTGCCCATCAAAACTTCAGGAATACAGGGTATCCCCAGTTATATACAGTTCCCTTATTTCTAAGAACAACAATACAAGGTTTCATACTCCTCCTCCAATTTATTGTTTCTGGGCAGAGATCATTAAAAACCTGAACCAGACACATCTTATACAGTAACCCTCCATTAACTTGTCTAATAGCTCTCATAAAGAGATCTTTCTTATAATAACCCCAGAATCTTATGATTATATCTCTGGGGGTCAGTCCTCCTCTCTTAAAAGTAGCTCAATGGATACATTCCACATCTGCGTCTTCCCAGTTAACATCTTTTGCCAGAGTCTTCAGCCATTCCATTACTTTCCCTCTCAGATTCCCAGGATTTTCCCCAGATTCCTCTGGGAGCCCACGAATACGTATATTAGATCTACATTCACGATCTTGAATGTCAATCATCTTTAGCTCCCATTGTTCAAACTTTGTATTATATTCCAACATCTTCTTCTGATTATATATTGCCTTTTTCTCCAAGTCCTCCACTCTTGTGGTAACAACTTTGATTTCTTGTTTAATTCCTAAAAGTGTGTTATTTACTCCTGTTAATATCTCATCCACCACTCTAAGAGAGTCATTATTTTTCTGCATCATTTCTGCAAATCTTGTCAACATCTCCTCCAAATCCATAACTTTTCTTTCCTCCTTTCACTCCCTTCTCTTTCTGCCTAAGCACAACGACAGCTTCCTGTGAATGTTGATTAGCTCCTACATTAATCTTTACTTCCGCCTCCAGATTCCATCCCACTTTAGGATTTCCTAAATCTTTGTTATCTGACATAATTATTTCATTTACTTCAGCCCTTTCCAATCGCTCAAAACTCTTGTCCAAGTGTTTATTTTTATTTTTAACCCTATTCCACACTGGCAAAGTCTGCTGGGTTAAATTTTTTCTTCTAGGCATTAGCTCTCTGCCCAGCATCAAAACCGAAAGTAAACCTGTCCAGCTTGTTTTCAATAACAAAGTCAAAGTCAAAATAATTTATAGAGCTCCCGTCTAAAGATTCTCAGCTTTCAACTCACCTGTCAACTTTTATATATACATTGTTTGTACTTAGGAGTCCAGCTGTTAAGTTCCTTCTGATTGGGAGTTCTTCATTCCACGTTGCTACTCCATATTGCCGATGCTCCGCCCCCCCCCCATTACAGTATATAACTACAAAATAAGGAGAAACCAGATTAACAGACATTCAGATTTAACAGATATCCCCCAAGCGTTTCATTAAATCATTAAATCATATTTTTATTGTGTGAGTAGAAGCTGCTCCTTTCATGGACTACTGAGATTCCAGCAGGAAGTTAAATAGGGAAGCCATAATTTACTACTGAGCTGAGTCATAAAACCATAAATTGGTCCCTATTCTTCCAACAATGTTTCAAGGGATTAGGTAGTCACAGTGTTGAGGTTAATAGCACTTGGCAGCGTTCCAAAGGTGAAACTCAGGCACTGGTCAAATCTAGATCAGAGAGCAAGGAGATGCAAAATAACAGGCTCAAGTTGTTCTAGCAAGACTACATCAATTGAAGAAGTCTTAAATATCTCAGTCCTCTGTAATTCTCCACCCAAGGCTTCCCATACTGTGGTGGGCATTCTTTTCTCACCATCCTCTTATGGAAATTTGTCTTCAGGCAGCACCAATGTGTTCTGGACTTTCACAGAAAAAAATGCAGAGAGGAAGAGATCACATAATGCAAGACAGAAAGCAGTAGAATGGCTGAGATACTGTAGATAAGGGGGAATACCAAACAGCAGCAACCCAATTGTTCTTGATGGTGCTACCATCAAGACTAGCAGCTACTAGATGTGTACCAAACATTTCATACTGCCCATCAGCACCAAAGTATCAAGACACTGAACTTACTTTTCTGGTTAATCCAGCTGCTAAAGTCTTTATTGTATTTTTTTAAATGCCCTTGGAGTTCTAGAGCTCAAGCTATTCTAAAAACAAAGTGGACATGACAGTGCTTGATCTATTGCTTATACTACAGTTGTAAACAAACACATAAAGAAAATGAAGGACATGGTACTGTAATAGTGGATTATATGTAGAAAGCAATAAAACATCTTGTGGTAGGGATTTAATGATTAAAAGGATATTTTTCTCCATACCAATTCATGGCCATAATAGCAGCATCCTTCCTTATCCCTTTCACATCTGCATAAATCTCCAGGTGTTCTTTCATGGTCAGGTTGGACCAGAGGGCCTTCTCCTGAGGACAGTAGCCAAGAGAACCAGCTCATATATTAAGAGTAGGAGACTGTAGGACAGGGGATATAGGAATGGATGGTGGAGAGGTCTCTAAAAAGCCCCATAATGATACAGCCTTCCTAGTTAAAGCTGAAACTAGAAAAACAGCGGGGAGTGCTTCCCCTCTGAATTAAGATGGTAACAATTTTGGTTTCTGAGTGTTTAAATACCAGCAAAAAATACTACACACAGTTTAACCATCAATTTCAATTCTGAAATCAGCAGTGAAACTGAAATATCTAGAAGCTTGAACTCTAGCAATACTGTATAGTCCCAGTCTAGGGAGGACTCACTGAGAGCAGTATCATGACCATGCTAAAGAAGATCAACGGTATATGTGTGAAGAATACAGTGGATGGAACAAAAGTCAGAATGAGGCTGATTTGCCAGTGTCCCCTTCCTCCAAGATGTGAGAAACTGCAGTTACCACAAAGAAGTAGTAACAGCTGTAGTAGTAACCGGTGGCCAATCTATCAACCAAGTAGAAATTTCAGGCAGAAAATTGGTAGGTGGCAGTACAGGAACAGCTTGATTTTTCCCTAATAAACAAGTTGGAGGAGGAAATGCCAATACAGAATTTACTGGCTCTTAGCCCCTTGTTTCACTGCTGGTCTGGAACTATACCCTTACCATCTGCTATTCTTTAATCATCTGTATTGGCAGCATTGAAATTCAAGAAAACAGACCAGCAGCACATGCTACGTTCATATTCTAGTTCAGTTACTGGGAATGGCGGACATTTGCAGTGATGAATCAGTGTTAATTAATGATGGGGGAGATTAAAATTCTCCCACTCTTTTTTCTTCTCTAGTAATTGTTCCTTGCATTCTCATGTTAATCTCTCTCAAAATGAATAACTATTTCCCAGAAATTATAGTTCAGATTTTATACAAGCACTTATGAAATTAAATGTGTGTGTGGGTACACTGTTGGAAGAGTGCACCCATCATGGAGAAAATCTATTATGTGATTGCAAAGAGTTGACACAGACTTGATGGCACATAATCAATCTTAATCTTGTATTATATACAGATATTTCCAATCTGCTTATAATTGAACAAGAATTATGTTGTGGGAATAATGAATCATAATTGTGTATTATATCCAAATATTTCCAATCTACTTATAATTGAACAAGAATTATGTTGTGGGAGAGACTATGTCTTGCTGAATCGGAAGTACACAACTTTTGTCTTTCAGGGTTATACAAATCTCTGTGAGATGTGTCCAGGAATGCATTGGAACGTCCGATTTGTCCAGGTTTTGCTTTGGGGGACAGGATTTGTGAACATTGATACTACTGTTTTAAGTTTATTTCAGTCTCACATGTTTAGGTTCAGCCTCTCAGAGTGGGCAATTTATATATAGTACTTTGCCCTGGCAATCTTGGTTTGGGTACAGTTTCATGATTAGGGTATAGTTCCTTCCCTGTCTATCTGGTGCTGTTTTCTGCTTATCTGAGTGTTGGTTTGCTAGGGAGGAAGTGCCCTAGAGTGTTTGTTTCTTTCCTTGACTTATATAAGGAGTAAACATCAGTCTTCCATGCACTGATGATGTTACTTAGCCTGGTAACAAAATGTCTGCAGGAAAACAACAAGCTCAGAGAATACCAAGAACCCACAGTTCAGTTCTGAGCTACATATATTCTTGATTATTGGAATCTGGATATTGAGTATTTTGTGCTGATAACACTGGTAACTCCATTTTTAGATGTATATAACTCTTTAAAGAATCTTGCAAACTCCCAGCACAATGAATTAAATACTAATATTTTTTAATTTGATTTATCTACCTCCTGAAATCTAACAGACTCTAGGAAGCTTACAGAGGTCACAAGTCTTTTTTTTAAATAATTTTTATTGAAGAAATTTTTAACAAATTAAAAACCATAAGAGAAAATAAAGATAATAAAGCAAAATAGTAAATAGTGAAAAAAGAGGGAATGAGAGTGGTATAGGGTGGAAATAAAGCATGCACAAGAAAAGCGGAATGCTTGACAAATGGTTCAACACAGAACAACGGAGTATGACAAGGTTGTGTGATATCCTTCGGATTTTAAAAGTATTCATGTTAAATGTATAAGGGGGAAGGCTATGATGATATTAGAACTGTGTTGGTTGGGAATGTGAGTGGTTGAAAACCTTAATGATTCACGGTGTTAAATAGATTATATTAGGAAACATGGAGTGTAGATCTGAAAATTAATGTATCAAAGGCCAAGGTATTTTTGTTTGACAGGGGAAATGGGGGGAATTATTGCAAGTTACATATAATTAGAAACTAGATCAGGTAGATAAATTTGTGCTTTCCTGGGAGTGTGTGTTATATAAATATATTAAATAAATAAATGTTTACTAAAGATGAGAAATGGAGAAATATTAAGATGTGCAAATGCTAATAAATTATAGTGGTTAATATATGATCTATTATGAGGAATAAATGTTTGGTAAAAGAAGCAAAAGTAGCTTGTGCAAGCCACTCAAGAGAATTGAATGGTTAAAAGTGAACCATAAAAAAAGTTGAACGCTGTGAGAACTGATTACCTAAGAAGTGTGTGTGATTAAAACAAAAAGCAATAGGTTCAATAATGAATGAATGGGTCCAAATGAATATGGATTGACTACAAAAGTAAGTCTTTAATTTTTATAAAAATTTTATAAAAGCAAATTCCACTGTTTCATAGATTCAACCACTGATTATATTTAAGTGTGAATATATTTATGTACTGAGGAGGGAGAGGCCAACATTCTTAGGTTTCTTATCATAATATTTATATCCCTTCTGGAAAGCAGCATTAAGTAGAAAGGATTGCTTTGTTATTCATTTCCAGAATGTATTTACTTGTTTTGGAGATTTAACCAAATAATTATATTGGGGTCCTATGAAAATAGGAATATCCTTATTATTCTACTTACCCAACCCTAACAAAGAAGGAGTTTTGACCTTGGAAAAGAAAATGCAACATCAACAATCTGTGTGACATTGTCAGTCCCACTCAATGGACCAGACTACAAAATCAAATCCACAGCTAAAACTGCTTTTATTGAGATTGGCTATACTTTAAAAAATCTTCCAAGCCTGAAGATTTTTTGTTCTTCCTACTATTGCTTATAGTCCAGGGTATTAGGGAGGTATTTGAGCCTCTTCCGAATATTATCTGTCTGTTGGGGACTTAAAATACATTTTAGTTCTCATCACCCTGGCAACAGATTTTGTTGTCAACCCTGGCAACATCTGTTGTATATTTTCCTTACTCTCTACAAGCATTGGAAAGATATCACACACAGATAGGTCTAAATGATGAGTTACCTAAAAACATAAGAAGATTCGTTGTCAATTCCCATACCAGAGGGCACCATTACAAAATCAAGAATCACATAGGCTTAAATAAGGAGTTTTAATGCATGAATTAGGTGGAATTAGAATCTTGGAAACTGTGATAAGAACCTCCAATCCTCTTTTATAAGTCATCATTGCGTATGTGAAATAAGGATTTTTTGTTCCAATATGCATCACTTTATACTTACTTACATTATTTTGTATTCAATTTTTAATGTGGCTTTCCCCTAGTTTAAATATACTATTCTGTTGGGAAACATGGGTTAATTTTCAACACTTTCAGTTTTCATTTTAAATATGATCATTGGCTAGAATGAGTGGTTACATAATAGAGCTCCTCTTTGGTTTAGCCTCAAAGCAATTATTTGATTCCACTTAAAACAGGTATTGAAATTCCTATTTGTTAGGGTGCATTTAATGTTTAACTCATGAAAAACTCACATTAGTAGCTAACCATAACCTTAAAAATAGCCAGTAAATCCATTGATGGGCTATTTCCAGCCACAGCCCAATCTGAAGCCACCCAATTAATAATTCCATGATTTTATTTAGGGAAGAGATATCAAAAAAATAACAACCATGGCAGAGTACTGCTGATCTGTTATTCCTCCAGACTAGAGAATACTGGAAGTAACTATTTTCTCATAAAACTATGAATGTAAACTCTACATGTGACAAATCCTGAGTCTTATTGTATTATAATTCAAGATAAAAAGATTTAGATTTTTAGTAGATCAAGGAGGAGGCCAATAAAGCAATTGAAACCAGGGTGACTTCAAAGGTCCAACAGACCCAGAGAGCTGAAGCTAGGTAAACAGAAAGCCAACAACCAAGTCACTTAACTGAAGCCAGAGCTATTATCGTAGCACAGGACCAATCTCACTCCAAGGCTTTTGTGCTCCACCATGCAACTGCTGTTCACCAGGGACTGACAGGCCAGACATGCTACTCAGGAGTTAAAAATTTATTCCAAAGTAAATTGCTAATCCCAAGATAGTAAGTTTAGAAATATACTTATCATATAACCCAGTAAGTGAACATGTGAAATAGAAAAGATTTTTTCAGTCTATGCAATTTTCAGTTCTTAGAAATCCATGGCAATAAAATGAAAGTACACAGAAGCAGCTAATCATTCAGAAACTGATTCAGCTTAAAGAAAGTATAAAGCTACAGTAAATACCAAGAGTATTTTATTTATTCTTTAAATGACAGCTATTTTGCATGTGATATTTGATAATACATTACAAAACAGCTTGCTATCTCGACTTCTTCAAACTTAATTCTGAAAGCAGACCCTGTAGAAGGGTGAACAGGCTTGAAGCTGTGCAGAGATGATTTGGGGGGTCTTTAAAGTATAGCAAATGGTTAGTTATTTAAGTTATGGATTTTACCACCAAGGAGAACGAGGGTTGTTTGGGGGACCCTGTACTTCATCTAAGAAAATAATTGGATTGGCTTTGGGCATTCTTCATCCTGATTAGGGTTTGAGAAGTGTTGTTTGCTTCCCTGCCTCAGCCAGTGACATATGTTCACCTCAAAGTCACCTCTGATGAACAAGCTAAGCAGTTTTCTATGCTTTCTTTTGTTTCTCAGTACTGCTCACAGTATGGAGAAGGGGCATTCAGAGAAACCTCCCTTCTTTTTTTCTCTGCACTGTTGATATTTCTATGTTCTGTTCTTCATTTTTTGCAAGTTTGAAAATGTAGGTAAAGGAGAGAAAGATGTTTAGATATTTAGAATACAGCAGTTTACTTATTTGCCATATAAACATTGGGTATACTGTATACATAGTCTTTATCAGAATTTATAAGTCATTTATAATCTGAAGTCATTTATAATCTGAAATATACCATCTGTACATGTTTAAGAACAAAGACCTAAACAATACATTTGAAAGTATTATGTACTGGATATTTTAATTTCTACCCACAATAAAAAGTCAAATTCATGTTCCTGAAAAATGAAACAATGCAGAAAAACTTAAGTTTCTCTTTGGTTGCAAATTGTCCTGAACTGTAAATTCTCTAGGTATGGCTAATAGAAGGGTTACTCCACAATGTCTTTTCCTTAAAGGGCTTCTAGTCTAAGCAGCAGATTATGAACTACACTTTCCAGAGACTACTCTATCGGTCTACTGTCCCTTCTGGATCAAGAAATCATTGCTTGCTTCAGTACTGCTCAATTTTTGGATACATGTGTTGATGACTTAAAGATCAGCCTGCTGAAGTTTTTTTCCAATCAAAAGTTGTATTCAGAGCCAAATCAAAATAATCTCACTCTTGCTCTTTGCAAAGTTCTAGGAAAACCTACATGAAACAAACATATTTTAATAGATTAGTCAATGGTGGATGAATGGTATGAGAAATAACATTTGCCTAATATTTATCTTTCCTTGGAAAAGGTTAGTTTTACTTCCCAACACTTTGCAAGAGAAGGATCCTTTGGATGAAGAGTCCACAACTGCTCAGAGTGTGTAGAGTAGTTTTACAGTTAATGAAATTATGGATCTGAAAGCCTTGCTGATTCAGAAACAATGTTCCTGCTATGAACGTTGCCATGCCAAAGGTCCTCCTGGACGATGATGTTCAAGGGGCAGTTTGACAGTTTCCAGAAGTAGACGCTGTGAACTGGAATCAGTGGACTTCCAGAAATCATGGAATCAATCTTGGAATGGCATGGATTGGGAACAGATTCAACATGGTCCAGAGAAGAATGAAATACTCCAGAGTTTGCACAACATTCTGCTTCCGAATGAGTGAGTTTTGCATATTCTCAAAGAAATATACAAAATAACAATTCAGTGGCCTCTTCCTTTATGTCTGTTCAGGCTATTTAGGGGAAGAGGGGGGAATCTGACTAATTTTCAGCCCCATTAGTTTGAGCAGATATTATTTCAAACATCGAAGATTAAATGCAGATAGGAGATCAAAATTCACAACCCCAAAACTTTTCCATGCTTGAACCAGATGTACATTGTCAGAGCATCTGAAAGGAAATAGAATTCAAATAACCTGAGATATTTTCATTTTTCCCATCACTAAAGAAATGCCTCTTTCTATCTTCCTGTGCAAAATAACTGAGAGGAATGTCAGAATTTTAGAAGAATTCTGAAGCTCACGACTCTTCATTAGGTATGTAATAGATGCTATAAATTCCTCTGGGAACAAATTCACCAGGTTCTGCTCCAGAGAGCTTCATGGAAAAACAAGCAGGAGCAACAAGCAAAGACAGCTGAGCTTCTCTTTTTCTTTCACCCCCAAATCCACTAACAGGCTGAATTATTGTGATTACTTTTTAAAAAATACAGTTTACAAGGAGTGCAAGAGATCATTTCCTGCATGTTTTATCTTTTAGAGAGCTTGGCACTCTTAAAGAAGCAATGGCTATTTGCAGAAAGCCTTCTTCTTTTTACTCTTATGCTTTCTGGCATTAATATGTGATACTAATTAAAATTTACAATTTGGTTTATGGAAGTTTTTCCCCATAGTACAAACTAATTGATTGATTATTAGCAACCACATGAATAGGCCCTCTCCAGGATGGTCTGCCCCCAACTTGGGCCTTCACATTTTCCACTGGTGCACCCACAAGTGCTGTAATCAAGTCCATCCACTTTGTTCCTAGTTGTCCCCTTATTCTCTTTCCTTCTATCTTACCCAATATTATGAACTTCTTAAATGAGCTGGGTTATTGATATTTCTTCCTCCAGTTCCAATCAAGCCTCCTTCAATACACAGGGTGTACCAAAAGTCAGGCCCCATAGGCCAATCACAATAAGTTTTTTTTTTCCCCCCCAGAGAAATGTTACTGTACTTAGGAACAGTCAAAAGTCATATCTCAAATGAGTAATGAAGTATTTAGAAGAAAATGACAACCAATTCAAACATTCAATATAATTAATAAATTGTCTATGGGTCTGACTTTTGGTACACCCTATAACCCCAGGCAGAATACCCAGAAATCAAATTGACTATATTGGTCTAAGGAGATGGAAGAGTTCAAGTTATAAGAACATGTTATGTGAATTGTAACTGATATATTAATTTACCAGCTTCCAATATTCTGTAATCTTACCTCTTTTTTCTCACATTAAACTTAGCTGATGAGATTTTTTGAGAGTCTAACTTTCTTAGTTACTGGTAGGGGCTAGACAATAAGCTTATTTTGCCCATTATGTATTTGGCATAAAATGGAGGAGGGAAGGTAGTTCTCAGCCGAAAACAAAACTTTCAAGACGTACCAATAGTTCTATTACCCAAACTGAAATGTTGACCTTTGCTACTTTTACTGATTAAATTAGCAGGAATTGACTTAATTCAGGTAAGAATGTAGGAATGCAAGATAAACTAAAATGCTCTTTTGACACCTTGGTCACTTGTGTAATAAAAATATCCATAACAGATGACCTCAGGACGGTCATTAAAAACTCTGGTGAGAAAAAGTGTCTAATCCTGATGCATCACCACTCTGGAAAAGTCACTAGCACTTAGTGACAATCAGACTAAAGTGTGTACTTTGAAATTAATTTGGAACATATGCTTTAGACCTTGCGTAACCATGAACACTCAACTCTGTGCTATTCATTAAACCAGCCAGTTTTTTTCAGCCTGAAAAAGTGCTGTGTCTGATTAAGCATCACATTAATGAGTCAACTCTTTAAAGCAGCAGCATCCTTTTTCAGACTTGTGCAGCAGCCTGAAAATGATGGGTTGTTTCAAAGCATGGCATGGAGGTGCTGTTCCACATAAAGCCGAGTTTCCAAAACATTTCCAAAAGACACGCAGTGCTTTTAAAAATGGGTTTATGTAGCATAACTTTGTAATATTTTATTTCTCTATCTATTCATCTGCCTTAAACATAATCATGAAATCTAGTCAACCTGAAGGCAAGTTACCAAATAAAGTTGACCAAATAAATACAGTGAATTGTTACTGTAAGGGTGTATGATTCACCTCAGAGTAAGGGGTATTCCTCAGAATGGACCACATAGTAGGGATAACAATATAAGATACAAGCAGGGAATGATGAAACATCAGGTCAATAAGCAGTGAACTCAAAGTGTATAGCTGGGTTTACCTCAGCTATAAGGATAGAAGGCCCATATAGAGAGATTTGGTTTCCTAAAAGTTTCAGTTTCAGACCTCTAAAAGGGGGCCCTCCTCATAATGCTGATCTGCACACAGTTTATTCACCTCCTGGACCTGGATCAACTGACTTTTGAAAACTTGGTGAAGGGCTGAACTTCTGAAATAAGCTCTGCAATGCAGATCTAGTGCTGTAATTCCTCTTGGCTAAAATCAGAAATCTGCAGATTTATTTTTCCTGACTAAAATCACCACTAGGGAGAGAGCTTTGGACTTATAATGGCAGCTTGCACCTGGTTTTGCAAATCCTATAGGCTCCAAGCTGCAAAAATTGAAAGGAGCTACAGAAAACAAACTATTTCAGACGACATCCCCTGAGAATTGTCAATACACGTTGTACTCAGTTTGCTGCTGTCCTCAAGAGTTCAACATAGTTCAACATTCTTACTTTTCCTGATACAAGGATTCTGAGTTATTTATTTCTGAGTTACCTTGACAGTCAAAAGAGAGACAGGTTTCCACTGAGTAAACCTTAGGAGAAAATGGGAAGTTTGGGGTGGAGGAAACTACATGGCTTTGTTTATGCTACCGACTCTTCTTAATTCTCCATCAGTTTCAACAACTACCGCATTCCTAGGTGGTGGCAGAAACCAGAATTAATAGGAAAGGAGAATGATAACTAGTTCCTGACCCTAACCATGAGTGTTGAGCCTAGGTCTCCAGTTCTGGCTCCTTATTAAGTACTTATTTAAATTAGTATATCTCTATAGTATGTATTAGCATTGAACAGGTGAAGAACTTTTTCATATTTTGATGTCTTAAATCCATTATAAAATCAGGGCTTTAGTTTCTAGTGTGCAATTTGTACTGTAAACTATACCTCTGCAATTTTTAGAGAATAGGTATAACAGCCTGAATGTTAATTTGAAAGAAGCAACATGAGCAGAGAGATTTGATAAGGTAGGGTAAAAGCAACTGGGAATGCTCTTGAAATGCTTCCGGGTCCAACTCAAGGTGTTGGTTATCACCTTTAAAGCCCTACATGGCATGGGACCAGGTTACCTAATGGACCGCCTCTTCCCCAAGACTTCAACCTGTCCCACTCGATCACACAGAGAGGGCATGCTTCGGACCCCTGCAGTAAGAGAACTTTGACTAGTTCTTTCTCTGCAGTAGCCCCCGCTCTCTGTAATATTCTGCCCCCGGAGGTGAGATTGGCCCCCTCACTCCTGGCCTTCCAGAGGGCTTTGAAGACCTGGTTCTGTCACGTGGCCTAGGGTGGGGAAGGAATACTTCAAGCGTGGGGATGGCTAGCCCCATAGAGGCCTGCTGTCTTCAGCCCCAGATCCTTCATCTTCTTGGACTCTCCTTCTCTTTTTTAGTAATGTTTTTATTTTTTATGTATTTATATGTATTTATGGTTTTAATGTTTTGTGTGAACCGCCCAGAGTCCCCCACTGGGGGGAGATGGGTGGGGAGAAATTTAATAAATACATACATACATACATACATACATACATACATACATACATACATACATACTTGACTCAAACTGATCCTAGATAATGCCTATCACCTCATTTGGCACCTGCCCTTCCAGAATCTAACTCCAAGTAAATATGAGTGACTTTATCCTCCAGATATTATGCAAATTTCTTACAATAGCCTATTGAAGGCAATCCTATAACTAATGAGTATATTTTGCAAAAGAAATGGTCACTGACACCAACTTGGTTTCAAATCTATAAGCCAATTTACTCAAAAAGACTGTAAACAATGCACAAAACAGGATAACAATAGAACGATGATAATAATGTAATAGAAATACAAGGTAAAATTGCAATGCAACAGTAGGAATAACAATCTCAACAATCTTCCTCCAGCCAATCTTCCTCCAGCTATTTCAATCTTCATTTTGTAAAATTAAAAATCATTTTAAAAACAGAACAAAGGTACTTGTGATAACATGCAAGGCTATATGCCTTGTAAACTGGATATTTTACAGGACATCTTCCTCCATATGTCTATCAGCTAAGATCTAGTTAGGATGCCCTCTGCAGAGCAATGCATTTGTAAAGAATTGAGTATAGGGCAAGCTGATGAAAACCATTCTCAATCAAGATGTCCTGGTTGTGGCATGCACTTTCTGCTCACTAACTTTGGATGTCAAGCATTTAAAGTTTTTAGCCCCAGCTTAAGTCATAATGTACCTGTTTACCTAGGCTCTTTGGTTAAGCTGGTGCTGTTGTGCCTTTCTAATCTGGTTTTGTAGTCCCAGATTTAAAGATTTTTTAACATGTTTTCTTTATAGATTTTACTTTTTTTTTAAAAAAAGTATCATTTTTCTTTTTAATGAACTGTACTTCCTGTTGAAATTATGTTCAATGATAAGCAAGCAGTAGAGTCCATTGATTAAAATTTTGGACTCGGACCTGGAGTGCCTACATGTCCCTACTTGTCCACAAAGCTGTCTACACAATTCTGCCCCACTCACTCTCTCACAGGTCAACCTACTTTCATTGTTTTGATAGTAAATTTAGGGAGACTCCAAAGGAAGCCACTCCAAGTTCTCTGAGAGAAGTGGGATACAAATGTGATAGCTAAATACAGATGGGAAATTTTAGATAAATGAACAAACAGATTTATGAAAGTATGATAAGGAATAAGACCTAGAAAGAAGCTAATATAGCACTACTACTGAAAGAGGGTCAAGACCCAGCTATAACTAAGAATTATAGCCCAATCTTTTTGTTAAATAATGACTATAAACTTTTTACATCAATATTAGCAGATAGACTGAAAAAGATTTTGTTGGACTTCATACATGAAGACCAATGTGGCTTTTTACCCAAAAGACAACTGAGAGACAGTGTGAGAATAGTGGTAGACATAGTAGAATATCTACACAACATACAAGAAGCAAGCAGCTCAAAAATGGAAAGATTTACAAATACCTACAGCTGAAGAATGGATGTTGAAATTAATGGAACTGGCAGAGATGGCAAAACTGGCTATTCTGATTGAAGAAAAGACATTGTTGGGTTTTGTTTCTGTTTAGAAACCACTCTTGGACTTTTTACTTGAGACTAAAAAAATGAAATTCTGATTTTCGGATTTGATGACTGATTTATGTTATAACTATAGAAATATTTTGAATTAATCCATTTTATTTTGTTGTTGATGATATAGACTTATTTTGTAATTTTTTAAACATTAGAGTAAGAGGTAGACTTATTATGTAATTTTTTAAATAATAGAGTAAGAGGCAAATGTATTTTATATCTATACCCGTACCAAAGAAGGTTGGAAGGTGTTTTTTTCCTTCTGTATTCTTTTTTGCATTTACATTTTCTTTTTAATTTTTCTATATTTTATCCTTTTCTGAAATTTAGTAAAACTCTTTGGAAGAAAAAAAAGTATGGTAAGAAATAGAGAAGTATTTCTTTCCCCCTATAAAATAAGAGAAGTATTTCTTTCCCCCTATAAAATAATACTATCAGGAACATTTTTTTCATTCCAATGGCATCACAGGATTTGATCTTTCATCACTCTTTGGCATTTCAAAGGAGTCTTCAAAGCTTTCACCAGCCTCCTTTGTAAATCCCATAAAGAGGCATTGTCCAGGATTTCTTGTCGTGGCTGTTCCGTGTCCAGATCCTTTTCTTGATTTGTCTTTTGTATTCTCATTTTGGTAATCTCAATTTTGTTGTCTTCCATGCCTTCAAACTCTGTGATGTCTATGTCAGGTAAAAGTTTTTAACATTTTTTCTCATCATCTTCTAAAAGTTTATCCATTGAAATCTGCATCCTTTCTGAGATAATAGTTATTAAAGTCAAAAGAAAAAAACATCCCCCCAAAAGGCAATGATAACCCCCTTTTGAATTCTTGCCAAAGAAAACTACATAGTCAGCAGCAAAGGAGCATAGTTCATAAATAGTCTGCCATTAATGCTTTTCTAAAAATAATTTTGAAAAAACTTCTTGCTATAAATAATAAATTCATTTCTCACCATGAGGGCAGACATCCAGAACTTAGCCATATATGGATTATATTCTTCACCACCAAATGCATAAAAATGTCTCACTATGTGTATAAAAAAAGCAGTCAATAATTACTTTAGGTACAGCTTATACAATTCATTCTGAAAGTAAAACAAAACTTTTAAAAGAAAGTTACTGGTTTCTGCAAAACCAAAGAATGACCAGGATATGCATCACTGTTTCCAATTGTAAACAAAAGGTTTAATAAAATTGCCCTTCAAGAAAAAAAACTGTGATACAACAATTTTTTTTTTATCTGCGCTCAGTCGTTACTGACCCTGCAGTGACTGCTTGGACGAGTCCTTGCAGTTTTCAAGGCAACTGTTTTTTTGGAAGTGGTTTGCCAGAGCCTCCTTCCTAGGGCAGAGCCCAGCTGGCGAGCGCAGGAGGCGGAGTTTCCGTTGCTTCGCGCCCTTTTCGGCCGCACGCGGTTTTTCGCGCTTACCGGCAACTGCTCCCGACTCCTTTTTTGCAAGGCGCCGCCAGCATTTTTCCTCCCACCGGAGTGAGAGTCCCCATTTATCTACTCACGTGAGTTTTCGAACTGTTGGGTTGACAGGAACTGGGGAGGAAACAGGAGCTCACCCTGTTTAACGCGAAGGCTGGACTCGAACCGCCGAAGCGTCGACCATTTCTGGCTGGCAACTTTCAGCATCATTAAGCCGCTGCGCCACCGAGTCATGTAAATAGCATTGCTTTTTTACAGTGTTTTATTGGTACACATTTGCAATCAATTTTTATTATGGTCACAGACCAGCATATCTGATTTTATTGGATTTATGAAGGGCAGGGAAGAATTGCCCCTTACTGCCCCCTGATAGTTAGGAAATTGGCAGAAAGGTTGGTTAATACAGTTTAGATAGAATTCGAAAAGATAGCAACTCTATAACTGGGAGCTTAACCTGAGGTCAGTTTCTCAAATTTAGGATTAGCCACTGTGGGAAAAAACAGGGTTACCTAGAGTCAGGACTTGGAAGGATATTTCAGTAGTATGCTTGTTTTTAGATATTAATGGGTGAAAAACCTTCTGACAAATAAAGACAGTTGTATATTTCTGGTTTAAAAATTAGGAGAGTAATTATAAAATTTAGGAAAGCTCAAGTTATTGCTTACTCCACTGAAAAAGTGCACTGGGATTAGTACCAAGCCTTTATTTCTACCAATTCCCATTCAGTCTGATGAAACAGAATGTTTGAAAACCTCTGATACAGGAGAAAAAATGTTAGTGAAATTCTCATGGGTAGAGAATTGTCACCCGTGAGAAGAATCTTGCCCTTGAGGACTTATTTGTTGAAGAGAATTCCTCTTTCCCAGGGAGAACTTTGGAGAAATTGTTATCCAAACAAACAAAACTAGGGCAGGGTTAGGGCCTTACAAAATTCTCCATCCAACTACTTTCTCCATAAACATGATGGAGAATTTTGTAAGGCCCTAACCCTGTCCTAATTTTCACAGGAATAGGCTGACAGATAGTACTACATTTTATCTTACCATTAAGAACATTAAAAAAGTTGTAGCTGGAAATGTAGGGATAAAAACAAGTGGATATATCAGATGTGATACAGGCATTATAAATACTGTAAATGAAATCACAGTCACCTAAAATGAAACAAGAAAGTATATCAATGTTTTAACTGGTTAAACCTCTTCACCCAAGTGTCCCTTTCCTTAAAATCTGTGGTGCCTTTACTCCTTAAATTACCACCCCAACTAAAACTGCATCTAAGAAATGTCACTATACCTGCTTATATTTGTCTATTATGATCAGTACTGTCAGTGCTCTTTCTTTTCCTTTCACTCCTGCAGTTAAACCTGCTGTGGAAGACTAGGTATGAATTCGTCACTTTGCAACTTGCCTCAATTGTCATGAACATTAATGGTTGTTGTGACCAAACAACTCTACAAAAGATTGCAAACAGAGAGGGTCCAAATTATTGCTCTATTAGTTCCAAAGCTTGCAGATTAAACTGAGTCATTGGTCTCTTGCTCCTGAATGGGCCAAGAGCTAGAACTACTAAGTTACGTAGGTCTTACATAGAATGCTTTTTTTTTTTATATCTTTATCCCGCCTTTATTATTTTTCTAAATAAGTCAAAGCGGTGAACATACCTGATACTCCTTCCTCCTCCTATTTTCCCCAGAACACAACTCTGTGAGGTGAGTTGGGCTGAAAGAGAGGGACTGGCCCAAAGTCACCCAGCCAGCTTTCATGCCTAAGGTGGGACTAGAACCCATGTTTTCCTGCTTTCCAGCCTGGTGCCTTCACCACTAGAGTTGAAGTCCACACATCTTGACGTTGCCAGGGTTGAGAAACACTGATATAGATTAATAGGAGACCCCAGTGGAGAGAACAATTGAAAGAAAACAAGATAACCACAAAGAAAAAGACAGGCAGGAAAACATTAGAGACACAATCCTTGGAAGGCAATATACAGTAGAAGCTTTGATATACAACTTACACCTAGGTTCTAACTGCTATTCTAACAAGCAATTCCTGTGCTTTACTGCAAAGGGAGACAAGGGAACACAGACTTCCTCCTCTCAAGGCATGTCAGTTAGACACTAACAGGCCCAACTGGAACAATAAAGACAATTCCAGTCTTCAAGATGCTACTTGAGAGTTACACCAAAGAACACATAAAGAAACACACACACATACATACATACATGACACACACATTCAGGAACAGCAGGTAAAGCACAAATACATCAATAAAATAAGTAGCAAGAGGATAAAAACAAATCAGAGTATTCTCTTCACAACTATAAAGATCAAGGAGGGAGATTGAGATCCACAAGGCACTCACACTTACACACATTCACAAACATATGGACTAATGGGGAGCATCTTTGCACAGGTACCACTTGCCTTGGGAATGGAAAAATAGATCATCTTCCTTTTGCAGCTCATGCACGTAAAAACTGGAGGGCCGAGAACAGGGGGAACAAGAGCAGACTCTTCCCAAGTTAATAAAAGGTTTCCAGGGACAGCTGATGACAAGCTTATGCCTATTGCTCTGAATGGCCCAGAATGAGTATGTAGTTCTGGTAACATTATCTCAGACAACTATCTTTTTGCTACATCTCTCCTCGTTTTACCAAGACCCAGCAATTAGCAATACAAGTAGTCCTCACTTAACTATGGTAACTGGGACCGGAATTTCCGTTGGTAAGTGACGCAGTCATAAAGTGCGACATCATGTGACTGCACCACTTCGCAAAGGCAGTTCCAGCAGTTCCAATTGCTGTTGTTAAGCGAATCCCACAATGTCATTAAGCGCGACATCATGTGGTCACCATTTGCAGAGGGAACTGATGACAGAGGGAACCCTCCTGTGGGTCTACCTTTCAAAGCACAACTCCCAGGTTCTAGCAGGCCCTCCCAATTGGTCCAGGAGGCTTCTTGGCCAGGAATATGAAGATATAGACCTCCAAGTCACCTAATACTCATCCAGGCAGAATGCAGGCTTTTCCTAACCACATTATCCCACACAACAGAACAAATAGAATTCTGCACAATGACAGTTCAGACATATGGAGGAAAAAATAGAAAAGTTTATATAAAATTCAGCATGTCACATATTTCTTTAATCTACCTTGAGGGTTATAATTTTTAATTCAGTGTGTTATGTGCATGTTGCCTGTTTTATTTGTTTTTGCCTGGTGGTATGCTAGCCTGGGACTGCTTTTGTTGTGTGAAGTGGGTATCCTTTCTCCCAGACCATCCTGTTTTGTCCTGTCAGTCTTTAAATTAACTGTATGCCAGAAGAAATAATGTGTGATTGTAATATATTTTTAATTATAACATTTGCAAGATAGGAGGATGTTAACCTAGGCATAATTGGTACCACCTACCCTGAGTCTGTTTCACACCCCAACAACCCCACTGGGTATCAGCTACAACTGGTCTAGAATGATGTTGCCTGAATAGTTATGGAGATAGAGTTCCCGTCTCTATTGATTACAAGGCCTTTGTACTCATCTTGAGTAGCCTCTCTTTGCTATTCTTCAATCATTTATTGAAACGCTTATTTGTAATCAAAGACAGAAGCCTACCATTCAAGGCCTGAAACTGGGATTTTTGCTAGTCATTATTAAGTTAGTTATTGATGCCCATAAGGGAAAAGTGTAAACATAAAAATCTATTGAAGGTCACATTTTAAATGCTATTTAAATAGTTAAACTTACCAAATGTAAATAATAAAATGGTCAATTCTTAGCCACTACAGCAGTTATAGTTGGAAACCACAGCCACAGCACTGAAACAAGTAGAACACAATGCAGGGGAATGTCTACTAGAGCTTGTCCACACCAATACGCAGAAGGAAAGAGTCCTGAGATCCTGAGATGAGAGTCAGCTTTTATCTAGCAAAACAAACAAATATCCTTGCAAAGAATGATTAAACTATTCAATATCCTCTTTAATTAAATGATTACATAAAAGTAATATGTGAATGTATAAGAAATAAATATAAGGCAGGGTTTTTTTTTCCTCTGATTCTCATTCATCGTATTTAGACAGCCTAACCAGACTGGCTCATGCTTAGCTGTGAACACATCAAGAGACCCCTCCTCACCCCCTGAATGGCACAGTGCAAATCAGCTGTGATTTCTTTTGAGGCTGCCAGTTCATCACATGATGAGCTAAGGGTCCAGATAAATTTGAAATGGAATTAATTATAAAGAATCCTTCCCGTGGGAAAATGCTTTTGTTTTTAATTCTTTAAAAAAAAAAGACGACTTTAAAAATTGGACACTTGAGGGAACTAGAAGGAACTAAAGATTACAATTAAAGGAGAAAAACACTCCAACTTGATTTATAACTATAGAATGAAGCAAAATGTTTTAACATCAGACATATTGAAGGACATTACAAGAAAATTTTAAGAGTGTCTGCTTCTATAGATAGACTGTGTTTAAAAGATGCTATAGAAGAGGAACAAGTTTTACCTAACAAGATTAACACTAATCTGAAAGTAGATTTAAAAATGACAGGCTACAAGAATGACATGGAAAAAGATGTTACACTAAACATACAAGAGAAACTGGCTGATGTCATAATAATTAAAAGGGACATACAAATAACAAACCTGGATAATCTTCCCATATTGGATTTACAAAAGAATTTTGTGAACCCAATGAATTTGAAGAATTTTGTGAGAAGGGACAAAGAAAAAATGAAAAGAAATCAAGTTCCAGGACATTATTTGAAGGGACTAAAGATAGTGAAAAGTAAAAGGAAGGAATTTAAAGTTGGTTTATTTGATCAAGGTTAAAATAGATATCTTGTTATCTCTGGCAACCCTTAATGGGCTTTTGCTGATATCAGGACTGAAACAAGGCTTTAAGGATTTGTTTATAGATAAGAGATGGGATATGGGAAGAAAAGATCATATGCTGTATTTTAGGAGAAGGTGATAAGTTACTAAAATTGTTTATACTTGTGATGAATAAGGAAATCATTTCTTTATATATTTCTTTTCTTTTTCTTTCTTTTTTATTTTGCTTTCTACTTTTTCTATTCTTTTATATTTTAATTTGTATTACTTTATTGTTGTAATTGTAATTTTTAATAAAATTACTGTAAAAAAGAAAGAAAATTATATTCTGCACCCTTACCTGTATTATTAAGGATCAGAAGTCCAGAGTTTTCCTTGAAATCCAGTGTTTCCTGTTTCAAAGTATAACCCAGGATGAAGCTCTACATAATGCAGGTTCAACCAAAAACCAAAGAAAGCAGTTTAAGTATATAAGGTACTAAAATGATTCCAGAAATTAGAGAACTGTAACAAAAGAGAAATTCAGATTAAGCATAGTAGAGATGCAACATCTGACCAGTGCCATTCTATTTAATTTATAAAGTTAGGCACAATGTGAGCAACATTATTTACAGGAAAAAGGAATCTTTATTAACTCTCTTAAGTTTTGAACTACTGAGGAAAACAGATTGCAGTTCTATTTAAAAGTCTTAAAAGTTTTTACAATTGCTTATATTGCATCATAGTGATACAAAACAAAGCAGGTGTTTCCCACTCAATGATTTTGTATATTTTATAGTTTTATAGTATTTTTATATGAGAAAAGTAGCTGTACTTTCTAATGAAATTTATAATTAACTAATGTGTGACATGAGCAGAGCAACCTTACAGATCAAAAACTCTATTGACAGAATCTGGTTGGCAGACCAAAAGTGAGATAGAAGCACAGCAAGATTTGTCCTAGTTGTTTGTTTGTTTGTACAATTATCTCCTATTCAGATAATAATAAACTCCACTGGTTTGGGAAAATATCCAGGGGTTCATTCATGCCCTCTCTCTGAGGTCACAGTTTGTGCTCCAGCCTTGGAGGAGAAATATTTCATATCCTATAATCCTTGGGCCTGTTATTGGGACCACAGGATGCAACCTTCAAGGATCATTAAGAAACACACACACACACATCAACACCTTTATTTTGCTAAAGATTGGTGGAGGCAAATTTTCATGACAATCATAGCATGCATTTTGGCTTCTCATTCCATAAGAAGACTGTATATTCAACATGCTTTAAATATATAATTAATAAATCACTTTTTTAAAAAAGCACAGGGTTCCCCAGATTTTGCTCTCTCCCTTGAGATTTAAAAAGTGCATTCTTGCAATGGCAAAAGCTTCTTGTCTCCAGACCTCTGTACCTTTCATTGTCACTTTTCCCATCTCTGACAGCAACAGCCGATCCTCTTCCATTTCATCCTTTCCTAGTTCTTCTACTTCCCCTTCATGGGGAACTCCATAATCTAAGACGATTTTCAAAGTGGAATCAGTATGCTTATTTCAGTTGAAGAAACTCTTCATTTTCTAACCTTTCCCCTGCCCCTCCAATCCCTTCTAATTTCTCACCCCTGTCTCTTTACTACACTCATTGCTTAAAAAAAATCTTTCCATTGTTATGAAAGTTCCTCTAGTACCTTATCTCAGATCTTGAAAAAAATGGAAGAGATAATTCCACAGTTCACTGTCTCTCTTCAATTATCACTCCAAAGTTACTTTCTTCTGTACTTCCAGCAGAAGATAGTATAATATTCAGAATACTTTACCTTCATCATTTTTTTCATTTCCTTCTAGTTTCAGGAAGACATCTTCCAGAGTTGTCATAGTAACTCCATAGTTACTATTCCTAGATCTGTCTGTTGATCCATTTCACTGAACAAATCTGAATGTTGGACAAAAATAAATTGCAGGCTTGAGTCTGATTTGTACTTCTCATTTAAGGTTGTAAAAATCCATCACAATTTTGCATAATTTAATTTTTGAATTATAATTAAAACAAGTTAAACTATATGAAAGGCCTTGCTTGTGTTCTAACCTCCTCCCCCCTTCCAATCTCTCACACCCCATTCTAATTGCTACAAAAATCTTTTCATTGTTACTGAATGATCACTTCAGATTTTCACATTTTAAAAATGCTCAATCACAAATATACCATAATCTGATTTAGTTCTCAGGATGGAAAAGGCAAAAGTAGACAAGTGGGAACACTCCTTTCTTTAGTGCTCTTACTGTTAGAAAAGAGAATTAGGCAAAATAGTGAAACTATGTAAAGTTTGTTCACTGAACGGTCACCAGGTGAAAATGAAGGTAGACTAGTTTAGCAGTATCGGTGATTTATCTCTTCCTAATAGAAAGGGAGCCAATATAAAGATTAGAGAAGAATCCCATTTTAATTATATTAAAAAACTGATCTTAGAATTGTGTATTAACTTCTGATTTACTGTGAAAACCAGAGGACCATCTAGGCTTTGCAATGTATGCAATGCTTTTTTTATATTAGATTCGTTCATTTATCTTGCTCTGTCTTTATGTGTGTGTGTGTGTGTGTGTGTGTATATGCATGTATGTATGTATGTGTAGATAGGCTGTCTCTTTAATTACTGATCCTTTGCTCTAAGGTGAAGTGTTTTTATTTGGAGGATCATTACCTTTACACAGCAATCCTTAAGATATCAGCTTTAAACATGTTGGTGTGAGACATGAATACTCATTTTGGTTGCACATATCAAAAGTTAAACGAGCAATACATATCAATACCATATCCAGAATCATAAACCATTAAACCCAAATGAATTTTCCATTCATATTATGTCATGAAACAGCCTCAGTGAAGCTCTGTTCTCAGTTAGTGCCTGTAAGAAAGGATAATAAAACAAACATAATTTATGGGTTGGTTAGAACTGATTTACTGATTGTTTTCCTTGCTTGAAAACCATTTGGTTGGGATGTGTATTGTGAGTTATACAGTAGTAACTACAGTAAGGATATGAGGGAGGGTCTTCAAAAAGGAATAAAGTCTTCAAAACTGATTGAAATAAATAAATGTTAAAGTGTGCTCTATTTAGTGCATTTTTATTTTGTCTTGTCTCTAAAAGGGGCTAGCATGGGAGATGTTCTCTCCTAATTTTATCTCTAGAACAACAATGCGGTTTGGTAGGTTGGACTGAGAAATAATAACTGCTCAGAGGAGAATCAACATGGGTCACCCTGATCCAAATCCTACACCCTATCTTTAACCACTGTGTTAAACTGATTCAAAGTTTCCTCTTACCCATGAATAGATAAATTATTGTCTGAAGTATCTAAAATAGTACATCTAAGATTTTTGCTAAATTAGGACACATCCTAATTTGGATTGTGAAAATGGATATTTTACAAATACACAGGGAGTTGTTTTTTTTTAATAATAGAATAGTTCACATTCTATTATTCTAGTTATTTCAGGATATTCATTGTCTAAAAATAAAGTATAAATTATAGAGAAAAATGGTTAGAATTGGGGGAAAATATTTATGCTCAATCTGGACCAGAACACATTAGAGTTTTCTTTCAGCCTCATTTCTTCTATTGTCTTATTAGACTGGTAGAAAGTCTACCATTCAATGTGACTTAAAAATTCAAGATTTATACATGCCGTAACTATAATATAAGTAATCATATGAAAAACAAGATGAATACACTTTCAGCAATTATCATATACAGCAGCTCCAAGCATTTTGAGGCTTCTGCATTATAACGCCTGAATGAATCTTCCTTTAATTGAAATTGAATCTTTGCCCTCAAAACTAAGTTAAACCCAATTCAAATTCAAGTCTGATTCATACAGGCCAACTAACTAATATGGTCTTAAAAGCCTTCATGTATTTCTATAATGAGAAATATATACTATAGTATATTCATTCTGTAATAGTGAAATGTTTTTATTTTGTACCTGAACTATTTCACTGTGAATAAAAGACATTTTGACTTCAGAAAATTATTTTGAAATAAATCTTCTATATTTAAAAATCCATAAGATATTGTAACTCAGGAAGTAACAATGTGCTTCAAGGCGTATGGCACAGCTTCCTACAGTATTCAGATATTAAATTAATTAATCAAAACCAAATCACACTAAAAATATTTTTTTTTTCTCAGCCTTTTCATTTAAGTTTAGAACTGTAATCTGTGCACAGATTATTAACATGCTTCTGTGCGGTATATGATCATTGCTGAAAGTGTGTTAATCTTGTTTTTCATATGATTACTTATATTTCAGTTTTCTAATGTAAGTAACAGATGTGCTTTTTTTATATTGTGATTTCTTATGTTTTAATCTCTATAGCACCCAAAGAACAAAACAGAAGATAAAATATTTCTTCTGGTGTAGTAAAATGATAACAGCAAAAGATGGGTTACATCCTCTGTTCTCCAAGAAGGCTGACATCATGTGACTTCAACTATCTGGGCTCTTTAAGAAAACAGCAGTTAAAATCATTTTTATTTATTCAACTTGATAATTACCTGGAAATTTATTCACATGTACTAAAGGCAGGATATATCTCAGCTCATTTTCACATTGTTCTGATAATTTCACAGTAGGCATGTAGTGTTTAACCAGTGATGTTGTTCTCTCAGGATGACAAATCTCATTTATATACATTCTGTTCATGTTAAACAAACATTTAGGCAGGCAGCAATGGCTAAGTCTTGCATTTATTTACAGTAAACCCTTGAATTTATGGATCTCAGTTTTGATTTTTGTTGATTACTTTCTGTTTTTGTTGTAACCTTATGTAAGCCATCCAGGGTCACAAACTGCAAGATGGGCAGCTATATAAATTGTTTAAATATATACATGCACATATAAAATATGCATGTGTAAAACACTATTCTTATATGCTTCTAACATGCATAAATTATATAAAATATGGGAGGGAGTCTTGCTCACCAGCCCAGCAACACGTTTTTCTATACTCCTGCCCTTTTAATTTTATATTATTTTTAAATAGTATATTTTAGCTATTTTTTTCTTTAGATAGCTCAAGTTAAAATAAGTATATTTGGTTATTGTAGATTTTAAATTAGATTCTTACTATTAGATTATTTTAAAGATATTCACAATTTTTTACGATGAGATGATTGTGGAGTAAAAGTGTCCAAGTCGATTTGACCAATATAGGAAAAAGAAAGACGCGACATGGAATTAGTCCGGGCTCTCTCTCCTCTTTAAAATCTGCTAAACAACCAAAGATAGAAGAACATTTTACATGAAAGAAAACTAAGTAAAGCAAATCTTCCTCCCACTTCCAACAAATTTGCAGCCCTTGAATCACTTGAATGGGACTTACAAACAGAACTGGAAAAACAACAACTGTTAGAGCTTTCATTATCTGTCAGGGAAGAGCTAAATGAACATTTGGACTCCCTTTGGGCTCTCACTGTATGTCTCCAGTACAATTTGCTAGTTCACCTAATAACTTCAAGGGAAATAAAAATGAGTTTAAAAATAAGATACAAAATCAGAATTTCCTTTTTCATAATGGTATTTTATAGACAAATTTACATGATCAATTCCAAAGTACACCTGAAACAAAGAACTTGCAGAAAGGCAGTCTTCTAATTATCATATCACAATATGCTTACCAAGCACAAGCTTGTCAAAATAGAAAGCCAGCAGCATATATAAAACACTATCAGAAAGCAAGAAAAAAATGATTCAGACACTATATGTGACAAACTGAAGGATCCTCCATATTTTGAAAACAAAGAACCTGTATGAAAAGGGCAAAGTCTACATTGTCACAAGTAAACCCACCTGTCAGGGAAGAATAAATATTTGAAATCTAACTAAACCTTTAACAAATCAAACTTTAATCCCCTAGAAACTTAAACATGAACTCAATCTAGTGAAAGAAGGAATGGAATGGAATCAAAAGCCATTTTGTATTTATGCAGAAATATTTGTAGATTATTTATCAGAATACAGGTAGTTCTCAATGACTGTTTGTTTAACAATGGTTTGAAGTTATGATGGCCTTGGAAAAAGTGCTTTATGACCTGTACTCGTACTTACCACCATCGCAAACGGTCACACCACCACCTGTAGTCACATGATCACAATTTTCTATGACGGTCATTAAGTGAATCACTGTGGCCGTTAAGCAAATCACATGGTCATTAAGCAAATCACATGGTCATTAAGCAAATTCCAGGAAAAACATCCATTGGGGAAGTTGGATTTGCTTAATGACCACACGATTCGCTTAACAACCATGTGATTTGCTTAACAACTGTGGTGATTCACTTAATGGCCATTGTAAAAAATGTTGTAAAATGAGCTCCAGTCACATGACAATTCGCTTAGTGACCAAATCGCTTAGCAACCTAAATTCCGGTCCCTATTGTGGTTGGATAACAAGATCTACCTGTAGAAATAGAAAGACCTATAGCAGAGTGGTGGCTAGAATCTCTCCATCATCATATATCAGGAATGTTCTACCATACTTAGGAGGATGGAATTTAAATGCCAGATACAGCATAGTACTCAACCTTTGAAAGCACAGCACCAAAAGCAAATGTGCAGAAATTAATTAATTCCAAAGCTGCAGGCATGATCTTGTATGAGGTTGTGGTGCTAAGGGGTCCAAAACAAAGAATGAAGAGGAAGACATCAAAGCCAGTGGTTTGAGGCTTCTTTAGGAGAGAACTCATCATGAAACAGAAGCATATCTAGAAAAGAGAAAACTGCCAGTTTAATATGAAATATTTTCTTTACTAATATCCAAGATCCAATACAATCAGTGAAGTAGCCAATAAGTCTACATGTTCCTTTTTTTTCCTATATATATCTACAGGAGAAAAGTCATCTGCATATACAGTGCATTCAGAAAGTATTCAGACCTCCTTCACTTTTTTCAATTTTGTTATGTTGCAGCCTGATACTACAATCGGTCAAATTCATTTTTTTTTCATTAATCTTTAATAAGATTAAAATATTATAAGATATTATAATTTTATAAAATCTTATAATATTTCAAATGTTATAACGTTTTGTGTCATTTTGTAAATCCCCATACTAATCAAAGACCAAAGGCAAGTTTACACTTTTTTTTCCTTTTTCTTTTTTGCCTAGGGTCTTTAGTCCCTCTGGTATCCAATTTCTGATATCATAAAGTCCCCAATCTCTGTTATAACTTAAGATAGATGAAACAATTTGGTTCCCACGAAAAGCTGTTTATTTTACATAATCATTTCCAAAACCTTATAGTAAAAGTCTCAATATTCCAAATTTGTCTGGACCCTTAATTCATTTATAAGTCCCTGTGGTCTCCTCACAAGGAGCAGCCATCTGGAGCACATGTGGGTAATTTCCTGTCCTTTCTTTGTCTGGAGAGGTTCTGAACAACCAGCCTACTCACCAGTGCTTCGGTCTTCGTTGCAGTCATCATCTCTGCTCTCTCGGATCTGTGTTTAGTTCGCCATACCTCCCCCAGAAGTCCAAACTCAATACATTTTCTTATATAAAGTCAATAAACCACACATTTCCAAAATGTATCCTCACTCCAAATGTTCGTAATATTTTGAAGTTCTAAATTAACTGGTCTAATTTTTGAAACAGGATACATTGAAAGCTGGATTTCCAAGTTTACTGGAGTGCTACTGTGTAATGACCTGCCTTGCACAGCTTCCAATGGAAGCAACTCCCCTTGACACCATTGTGGATTCAAAGGAAGGTTTGTTTATTGAGGATTGGTTTACAGGTCGAGAGCATTGCTGAGACTGAAGCCGACGCACACCAAAAGTTACACTTATCCCTTTTCCCCATGGCACCTCCCCCCTTTCTGTCTCTCAGGTTGTCTCGTGCCTGTCCCTGATGATCTCCTGGTCTCCTGCTAGAACTAGACGACAACCCCTTGACACCTACCAGTTCTCCCCTCATCCTCTTAGTATTATAATGGCAGGACTGAAGCAAGCAAGCTAGCAGGACGGTTGCCTGATTGCAGAGGTTCTGACATACCATTTCGATCCTATTTAGATTTTATGTACTAATAAAGGCAAGACAGTATTATTGGGACAGGAGAGGGAAGTGTAGAAGAAAAGGAATCACCAAATTCAAGATTTAAATGGTCGACGCTTCAGCGGTTCGAGTCCAGCCTTCGCGTTAGCAGGGTGAGCTCCTGTTTCCTCCCCAGTTCCTGTCAACCCAACAGTTCGAAAACTCACATGAGTAGATAAATGGGGACTCTCACTCCAGTGGGAGGAAAAATGCTGGTGGCGCCTTGCAAAAAAGGAGTCGGGAGCAGTTGCCGGTAAGCGCGAAAAACCGTGCGTGGCCGAAAAGGGCGCGAAGCAACGGAAACCCCGCCTCCTGCGCTCGCCAGCTGGGCTCTGCCCTAGGAAGGAGGCTCTGGCAAACCACTTCCAAAAAAACAGTTGCCTTGAAAACTGCAAGGACTCGTCCAAGCAGTCACTGCAGGGTCAGCAATGACTGAGCGCAGACAAAAAAAAAAAAAAAAAGTTCCAGGGCCACCGACTGTGTTAAAAACCTCTGCTAATCAACTCTTCCATTTCTCTATAATGCTGTGGTTTTGCCCTCTCTAATATTGTTGGATCAATAAACTATATTAAACTGGAAACATGGCAGGAAAATGGTTGACAGACGCTTTAAAGGTTTTTTTTAAATAATGATAAACTGCAGAGAAGCTTATGAATTCTCATCTGTCTTCCTTGCTGAAACACAGGGGAGTTGCTTATATATTTTTCTGAGAAGAGGAACTGCAACTGAGCCAAATACAGGTTGAGGTGGCTGTAAGCTTTTTTTCTACATCCTCCCAGCAGGTAACAATACTTGCTCAAACTTGTGAGTTTGAAAAAGTTAAGGAGGTTCAGACCTGGTTAATGCAGGAACAGGAGACAACTAGATAATCCCATGGTGGTAGGTTAGAGCAGAAAGTCAAAACAAATCTTGGAAGAAAGCAACAGCAAAGCATTTCTGTATGCTTACACGAAAACTAGGTGGATGTGTCGTGTAGTCATGAGGAATCAAGTTTAATTTTCATTCTACATTAATGTCTCCTATCCCCATTAAACCCTTTAAATTAGTATCCAATGCATATTATTTTACTACATTTCATACTTTAATTATATGTTATGTGGAAAAGTTTTTTTTTTCTCCTGAAACTCTCATCATTAAAGGACTCATTATGAAGTATAAAAGACTTCCTGAAAAACTTGGAATAGGAGGATACTAACCTCTTGTCTGCAAATGGGCTTGTGAGCCACAGAATATAGGACTAAACAAGTTTTTTTTGTTAGGTCAACCAGCAGCATTTTGGTGTGGAGTTCTTGGTGCTCTCTGAGCTTGGTTGTTTGGTTTCAGTCATTTCATTACCCAACTAGGTCTGATCCTGGTTAGCTTTATCAAGATGGTCACGGTCAGCTAGGTGCTGCCATATGCAGCGAGGCCAAACGTGTTATAATCTCATTTTAAAAAATATTACATTATTTAAATATGCATCTGTAGAATTGATATAAAGAAGGAAGTATTTTTCATATGTTAGAAGTATACACTTAATGATATATAAGGCTATAGAACAGCAAAAGCCCAAATTGGCATCTAAATTTCCTGTAGACATATAGGTATCTAGAAACTGGAACATAAGCACACAAACATCTTAAATTACCTATATCTCCAATATATTCACTTGGGTAAACCATTTTATAGAAACATCATCTTGAAATACAACTCCAATCATGTCTGTTCCCTCCATTTGTGCTGCTTCCATGGATTTTTCATCTTCTATCACTTCTGTCTTTACACCTTTAGCACAGAAATCTGGTTAATATGTGGAATCACATACAGGAGGGACACAGAAAATGTTGTATTGTCTAGATGTTTGACTAGGTGCATCAACCTAGCATTCCATGAAGATATCAAAAGATAGGGACTTGGCAAAAGCATTAATTATATTTACCAAAAACTATGCTTATATTAGTATACAGGTAATCCTCGTTTAGCGACCACAAAGAGAAACATGATCATTAAGTGAAGCAATCACTAAGTGAAACTGAGACTGTGATCTTTCTTCAGCTTTCCTTTGCTTTACAGACCTGTGAAGGACGTAAATGTGAGGACTGGTTGTAAAGTTACTTTTTCATCACCATTTTAACTGAAAATAGTCACTAAGTGAGAATTACCTGTAATTAAAAGAGGATAAGCTACAGATAGACAAATGGAAACTTGGGGGTAAAAGGACAATCTGGTCCAAAGGCATCTACCCTTAAACACAATAATGCCAAAATAACAGTAACGTGTAGGATCACCACAATGCAAGATCCATCCTTTCATACTTAAATCACAGTGTCACATACAAGTATATAACAGGTGGAGTTTGTATCACAATATATGTATTGTGACTTGCCCTCCCTTGTCACCCCTCTAAGATTTCGTTCTCAAAGGCTATCCATTCAGCTATCAATAGATCTGAAAGATGCGCTCGCTCGCTCTCTCTCGCTCTCTCTGAATATACACACACATGAATGAATGAATGAATGAAGCCAATTGATGGATCCAACATTATAGTTTGGGCCTGTTCAAAATCTAATTCTTGTTTAAACAGGTTGGTAGGCAAGGCAAAAAGCATAAATAGAAGTGAGCTTCATTTTGGGTCTTGAGAGTAATTAGAAGGAAGAAATTAATATTTCCAAATATACAGTTGCATTTCAAGGATATAGTTTCAATTACAAGTGGAAATTTATTCCTAGCATCATACAAATTGGGTTTAGAACCCTTTTCCACTTCACTTGAGCTTTATTTTTTGGTACAACTAAGTTGGAATAGGAAAGCACTCTTGGAAAAAGATATTTAAAAATCTAAGTAATCTACACAATGCTTAATTTCTAAGAAAAATGCTAGGTACATCTTAATCTGCCTTGAAAATAACACATTGATAGTAAAACGCTTTTCCTTCAGAGACAAATGTTACTTGGTGTTGAAAGAAAAGAAAAGTATACCTTTCAGGATGGAATTTTTTTCTATTTTGTCAGCGCTGTATTTGGAGCATGAGCAATTTTAACTCCAGCAAAGTTCAAGGAAAGTTTCCAAGGGCAGCCAAGGGTACTTCTTGAGGAGGCACATTGTATATAAAAAGTGTCAATAGTGCCATCGCAGAGAGAACAGCCAAGGATGAGAACCATTCCTGGAGGTAACAAATCAGAGATAATCTCATCTTAGCAAGGTAATACAGTATTATTAATTGGCTCAGAGGCATATGGTTGGGGACTGCTAATTAACGTTCAGCATTAAGAACTAAGACTGATGACCCTGCAACTATGCAGAGATGCACACTCTCATTTAATGCTCTCGTGTACATACATATAATTGAACCCTGTGAATATGCTTACACACACAAAGATGCAGAACTGGTAGAAACATTTCTTTCTACTTGGTTTCCCCATCTTCACATCACTCCTCTCACACAGGAACACTGAACACCACACGCTAGTGGGTGGTAAAGGACAAGGGAGAAGAGAAGAGAACTTAAGAAGCTTCTTTTCAAAGTTGCACTAACTGGAATTGGAACTTCACTTTAAAAACTTAAAGAACAAATTAAACAAAAAGGTGTTTTGTTAAATATTTTATACCGGTGTATGTTTTTCTTCAATAAATCCCTTATTTACATCTTCCCATATTATGCAGAAAGGAATTCTTTTAAGCAAGTGGCATGCACCCTCTTTATTTATTTGCCATATTTGGTAACTACCCCAAGCATTTGACTAGGTGTGTACAACGCATGCCTGCAAAGAACAAAGTAAAAAAAAAAAAAAGACAGACAAGAACGGTATGAAAGAAAACCAGTACAGCATACCAAAACATGTACAAACAAATGCACAGATGAATGCCCATCTGGAACTAAAAACCTGATGGAATAGGAAGATTATAACCATCTTCCAGAATATAAGAAGGAAGAATACGGCTTGAGCTTCTGGGGAATGCATGTTCCATAGTGCAAGGCCACCTGCTGCTTTGTCCAGGCCCCCCCAAGAAGAGACTCAGCAGAACCTCTTAAGATGATTGGACAAGACAGATGGCGCCGACTTTGGCAGGCGATTGAGGAGTCAGCTATTGTATAATGAACTGCTTCAGTGTTCAGCCAAGGTTTTTATTTCATTCAGCATTTTTTAGCTTTTAGCTTGTTTTGACTTTAAATTAATAACTTTTTTTTTCAAACTATGGAGGTCCTTCAGGCATGAGACAACCATACTATTGTATGTTTGTGTGTTCAGCAGTTGTTCCACTCAAGCCATATTAGGAGTAGAAGAAATAGTTAACAATCCACAATAAAATGTTTCGGACCATCTCAGCCAGGAATACAGGTAGTCCTCACTTAGCAACCACAATTGGGACTGGAAACTCCATTGCTAAGCAATGCAGTCACTAAGCAAAACATCACATGACCGCACAGATTTAGTGTCACTTCCCATTCATTTGTTAAGTGGATCAACGCAGGTCATTAAGACATCACGTGACCACAACTTGCGATTTCACTGCCGGCTTCTCCATTGACTCTGCTTGTCGGAAGCTGGTTGTGAAGCACAGGACTGCGGATGCTGCAATGGTCATAAACGCCCACTAGTTACGAAGTGTCCAAGTGTCAATCATGTGACCACGGGGACGGTGCAATAGTTGTAAATGTGAGGACTGGTCGTAAAGTTACTTTTTCAGCACCATTGTAACTTCAAACTATCACTAAACAGGGCAGTTGTTAAGCGAGGTCTACCTATACTCTTCTTTTCCTTTGGCAGCCTTCAGTCCAAGACCTATCTAAACATTAAGGTCTTCATAAACAGAAAAGGCAGGAAGAAAACAGGATGCATTTCCCATACCTTGCTGACACTTTGCACTTCTGTGTAACCTTTCTGAACTAGATTCTCTCTTGTTTTAATAAAAGAAGGCACCAAAGGATAAACAGATGGATAACTAGCTTAGAATTCCTATTCCAGATGGCCCTGGAAGCTTCAACAAGGTGGAGAGGATCAGCAAAGTGCAGGTGATTTTTTTCTCTCCAAATAGTCTATTATAAGCCTGGGCAACAGTAATATTCCCTCAGCTTTATTTTGCATGTGTATGGGAACATTCTTCCTGTTCCATGAAGGGTTCCAAACATACAGTAGACCATTTTTCTTTCATTGACACAGTCCGCTATGTTCAGACTGTAAAACAAAAGCAAGTCCCTATTTTGATTCTTATAAAGAGTTTTTCCTCAGCCCCAAAACAATGCCATTCAATAACTCTGTTGAGCAATGAACACAAAGCAAGCTATTCTTATTGCAGTTGTGGCCATTTTCTTAACTTTATCTTTTAAAAGGGAGAAAGAAAACCAGGAGAAAACAAACAGCACTGGAGCTCCTTTTTAAAACCTCATTTACCATTTTACTCTCGCCTGAAAACTCTGCATTCTCATTCTCCATTTCAAAATTATGTTTTTCTACAAGAGCACAGCAGTCTGTTGACACACACTTCTTTGTCTTATGTGCTGTTTCTGCATTTTAAATTTTGCTCAAAGCCAGAAAGGTGCCTGTAAAGAAACCTTGACACTGTGGCAGACACAAGTTAAACATAGCAACTCCCCTCCCTTTCCTGCTCACTGGGCAATGTCTGTGCGTCTATTTATTTTCTAAACAGATCAATATAAGTTAAAGCCATGCAGGGTTTTGATTTTGCATTTTTGGAGCACATTTCTTTTTTCTTAGCTAGTTATAACACCAAAGAGTGAGAAAGGAAATCATCAGATACCTGCATGGTATCCCTTTCTACTTGCCAGCCCCTAACACTATTTCCAAAGCTCTAGGAGGAGATCCTTGTTTAGAACTGTTCCAGTTATGACTAAACAACACATTCATACATTTTTAAATGGTGTAATTAAAGAAAATCCCAATATTTCAAAAACAGTTTGTAAACCACTTCATTGGAACAGACTGAAGCAATGCTGTGCATGTATATATTTCCCTAAGCAGATCAATGAGTTAACATCGTGCAGGCGTTTACTACTTTGTTTCTTAGCTAGATACAACCAGCAGTGAGAAGGAATAGTCAAGAGAGAGAGAGAAAAATAATCTAAGTTTGGCATTCCTCTCAAATCAGGGGTATCTAGTAGTATTTCCAGATGTCTAGGTGGAGGTCTTTACTCAAAGCAATTGCTCCAATTGTGCAAAAACAAAATAATGTTTGGCTTGTTTAATTAAATAAAATCCTTCCTGTAAGCAACTTCAAAAGCTTACCCAGTTTAATGATATGCAGGTGTACTCAGAACTAAATGAGATTTTCTGTGCAAGTTGGATTGAGATGAGTCAAGCAGAATCATTTTTAATAAGTTAAATTACATATAACTTGATGTCTGAATATTATTCTGAGTAACTGTGTTTCTCTTTTTTATCAATTCAAGCAATAACTAGGATACTTGTTTGCTTTAGTCTACAAAGAAGCAGTAAAAAAAAGTAAGAAGAACATGTTTACCTTAAGTAATTGGCTTAAGCTGGAATCTCAGCAGAAGAATTCATAAACAGCTAGGTAATAATGGAGTTGTCCCTTGTTTGAAATGGGAATGTCTTTCTGTCTACAACAGCTCTTTCTGTTACTTCAAGCCTTCATTCCTTCAGTCCATTCACATCGCCAAAAGAGCCAAGGACTTTCCAGACAACTGTGATATTCTTGTTTCCCCAGTGCTTCCCCTCTTCCCAATTTTTCTCTCAGGACAGCTCAGAGGATCTACTTGGTGCAAATGTTGCATCAGTATGATGGAAGATGAAATTATACTTCTAGAGTGCAGGAGAGCTAAACAACTTTTCAGATTTACAGTCTTTTCTGTGCCAAACTGAAAAAGAAACTGAATAAAAAGGATTCAAAACATTTAGGAAATTTACAAACCTTAACTACAGGACCATCTACAAAAACAGTGGAAAAATATCAATGAAAAAAAAAAAGACAAGGCCAAAAATAGGTCAAGCTCTATATTCTGTTCAATATATTCTGTTCAAGTGGAATCTTCCATTTATTGTATTTGTTTGGCAGAAATAGGGATTTGGGTGAGTTGTCTCCCTTCAAGATACACTTTGGAGAAATGGACATACAGAGACAGAAGAGAACAGGCATCTGAAATATTATTGTGCAAGCCAGGAAAATGATTTCAACAAACTGGAAGATAAAATGCAGTTTGGGACTGAGATTGCTGTTGCTAAGTGATGCGGTCATAAAGCATGATGTCATGTGACCACATCACTTAGTGACGGCAATCCAGGCAGTCCAGTTGCCCTTGTAACCCCAAGACGTGCAGAGTCATTAAGCGGGAAGCAGTGGGAATCCCAGGTAAGGAGCGCGGGGGTGCTGCGGGGGGGGAGGTGCTACATTGTGAAGGCCGAGAGAAGGAGGGCACGGCACAGTCATGCAAAGGGAGGCTGAGAGAAGGAGGGCATAGTGTGGTGCAAGCACAGGGAGGCCAAGGGAAGGAAGGCGTGGGTGAGTATGAGTGCAGGGAGGCCAAGGAAAGGAGGGTGCGGCATGGTGTGCAGGAAGGTGAGGGTGGGACTTGTGACTTGCAATCTTCCCTGCTGGTTTCCCCATTGACTTTGCTTGTGGGAAGCTGGTCGGGAAGGTCGCAAATGGCGATCACGTGACCGCAGGACACTGCAACTATCATAAGTGCGAGCTGGTTGCCAAGCACCCGAATTGTGATCACGTGATCACAGGGGCACTGTGACAGCTGGAACTTCAGGGACTAGTTAAAGTGCCACTCGTTCAGCATCATCGCAACTTCAAACAGTCACTGAACAAGTGGTTGGTAAGTAAGGGCTACCTGTAATTACTTATGGCATCTCTTTGTCCACTAATGTGTGGAAAGTTGTCATGGGCTGTAATAATAATAATAATAACAATAATACATCTGCAGAGCACTGAAGGAAGGCAGAACAGTATTGAAACAAAAAGTTAACATACCCTAATTATTAATATTAGCTTTAGGAATGTAGATTCCACCACAAATCATAGAATCCATTGCAATGGAAAAGAAATGTGACTTCCATTGCATCTAAGTGAGAGGCTGTGAGAATAACCTTGAAAGACAGGAGGAAGATCTGCAGCCTAGACAACAGTCTGATAAATGAAATCTGAGTCCAAACCAGAAATGTAATTTGAGAAAACATCTCAGAAGAGACCATCCCTAATTCTTTGGAAAGTAAAGGCAGGGGAGGGGGGAAGCACTTTCAGATTTGCAAGATTCTGTTGCTGTAACCTTACAATAAAAGTAGTATTAATATTCATGATTTTGGTTTCCTGGTCTGGACTACCTCAAAGAGCTGACAAAGGTAAACTACGTGTTCATGACTCACTTCTGTATCTGGGCAGAATGTTGCCTTGGCATAGAGGAACCTACAGGGAAAATGCCATCCAAACCTACTTCTTCAGCAAACCAACCAAAATATTTGCAATGACTGGGGATTCTGTGGCTAGAATTCAGGGCTATGCATAGCTGATGACATTCAACCACATCATTCTGAGAAGGAAAGGGTGGTTATAAATATGATTGGAAGCTCTGATAAGACAAATGTTTTCTATCTGCATGTCTGACAACTTTAATAGCATTGTTCTATTCATTTGAAGAATGTGAGAGCTTCCTTCTCTGCAGCTATCAGAGTCTTGGCTTGCAGGTTCTTTATTTCTTTTTTTTTCCTTTAACCTCTTCCATTCATTTTGAATTCTGTGCGTACTTTCTAAGTTTAGATTTGTCTTATGCACTGCTAAGTCACCCAGATTTGATAAATCTCTACCAATAGAAAAGAAAAATCTCTAAATCTCTCTAAATCTCTATACAGTAGCTTTACTTGAACTGCCCAGGTGATACTTCTATTGGTATTGAAAAGATCTCTCAAGATATAATTCATCCATTTCGCCATTTTCAGTTGTTCAGATATTGAGAGCACCATATGAGCAGTAAGCTCCTTCATTTAGATCAGAAGATTAAGCAACAGCCTCTTGAAAATGAGTGGAGATTGGAGTAAGTTTTGGCCGCTCGTCATCCTCTAAAAATTCAACTTTGTCATCATAGATAGGGCACAGTTTGCTACCTGGCACAGAACTAAATAAGTGTTTCAAATTTATTAGGCATAAATTGCAAGGTATTTACCTGTTTGTGTGTGAGAGCTCTCTCCCTTGGGGACAATCAAATAGATTGTCAAATTATTGCATAAATGTTTGGCTTCTTCCTTCTGTAGTTTAGCTCTCTTAAACATACAGTTCTTCCTGTACATCTTCTTGGCATTCAATTCTTTAGTTGTTCTATTTGCCGTCACTGAGGATCTAATAGATGTTTTAATTGATTTAGATATTTTAGATGCCCTAACTCTTGTTCTAGGTTACTCAATAGGGGTTTTTTTACCCAACTTAATAAATTTGTCCCCAAGGGAGAGAGCTCACACACACTTGTCACCAGTATATTGGAATCCTATCCTGTCCTACCCTACCCTACCCTACCCTACCCTACCCCACCCTACCCTATCCTTTAAAAAGAAATGTTTCACTCACTTTAAGAAGTCTCCAGTCCTATATTGGTTTGCTGCCAATAAATCCAATAAGGTAACATGTAGATATAAAGAAGAGTCTCTCAGTTTATGCAAATTGTCAGTTCCTGAAATTCCAGTGGTAATAAAATGAAGATGCCGAATAGAAGCAACTAAATTTAAAAATCATTTAGAAAAAAAGCACAAGACTGAAATATTTCAAGAATATATTTAAATTATTTATTGTTTAAATGACAATTAAATTAGTTACAGGCAACTCTTCCTGTTTTATAGCCTAAAGCTACTTTAGCAATTTGGAGACTGCCCAACTCCTGATAACATTTAAAAAAAAAAAATACCCAAAAAATCATAAGTGGCCTGAGGACAGACATATAAAGAAAAACCCAATCAACCGGGGTTCCACCCTCAACCTAACCCAAGGGCAGGGAAAATAGCCAGATCTTCAGTAGCTTTCTTAACATCATCAGGGTGGGAGCCATCCAGATCTCTGGGTGGATATCACTTGGAAGGGTAGGTGCCACAACAGAGAACCCATACTTTCTGGGTGCCACTAGATGATATTCTTTCATTTATGGCCCCCGAAGTGCATCCATTCTGCCTTTATCAGATGAACAGAAACAGCCAGAGACAGGCGCTCTCTCAAATAACATGGCCCTATGCCATAAAAGGATTTATAGGTGATAACCAAAACCTTTAATTGCACCTGGAAGTCTACTGGCAATCAGGGCAGCTCAGAGAACAGCATTATAATCAAATATTAATTATCAAACATGCATACAAAATGTGCTAATTAAAACTATGTTAAGCATTCTATCAAGCTGAAGATAAATGTTAACAGTTACCTTTCTTGACAGCCTGCTTGTGGAAACATCTTTAGAGTATTCACAAGTTCCCCTTGTCCTATTCCCTTTACTTTTATTTGCAGCAAATACGTTTTCCCAGATTTGCTCTTCACGTACTGAATTGAACCAAGGCACCTGCAGGTAGAAAAGATCACCATAATGTATGGGTTCCTACTGGCAGGATCCATTTTTAACCCCAATTATAAGATGTAATAGAATATAGTGCAAGCAGTAAACTAGTATGGTCAAAGGGATGCTTTCCTAATTATAGATATGGATAAAGGGATGTTTTCCTAATTATGAATATGGGTATGGATATGTTGCAGCCTAGGCCTGAGCCCTCTGTATCAGCACCGTAGGATGGAATTTCATGTGAACCACTCTGAAATTTAAATGAAGTACAGAAGTATTTTGGCTTTGCAAGTTCTCAAAGAAAGCTCATTCCTATGTTGATTCAGCTGTGTAAAACACTACCATTTTATACAACCAAACCACACAAAAGGCTTTCCAACAACTCAGTATTTCATGACTATCCTGCAACCACTTATCTGGACCCCAAGACTCCTTTTGTGATGGAAATCCATGCCTCAACCATCAACATCTCAAGGGTGTACCTCCAATGTGCATGCCATTCACAGAAACCTAACACTATCAAGAACTAGACCATATTGGACAATGAACTCTTGGTTGTACAGTGGTACCTCGGGTCACGAACTTAATTCGTTCTGCGACTCTGGTCGCGACCCAAATTGGTCGCGACCCAAATCAAATTTTCCCATAAGGTTCAATGTAAATACGGTTAATCCGTTCTGACCCCTACGAATGTGGTCACCAACCGATTTTGGTCGCCAACTGAATCAAATTTTCCCATAAGGTTCAATGTAAATACGGTTAATCCGTTCTGAACCATGTGTATTTTTTTTTTAAACCACAAAAATATGAAACAAAGTACAGTACAGTACAGTATGAAGAGAGAGAACACTAACCTTGCTTGAGGCGACTTCTGGCGTGGAGGACAGGAAGGCGGGTGGGGAGGCAGTTATTGTTTGGAGGGAGAGTCCCCCTCCCTACAGGAAGCCATGACCACGTGTCACAGCAGGGAAAATGGCCACGGGTCATGTTTCACCTGATGCGGAGTTTGCAAACGGAAGCAAAATTTTGCGAACGCTGCTGTTCATGAACCAAATTGTTCGTGAACAGAAGCGTTCGTGAACCAAGGTATTACTGTAATGGACACATTTGAGATGTGGTGGCATTGTTTGGGGAAATGCAGCATCCACTATATGCAACCACTGTGATTTAAAATATTTGAAAATTATGAGTAGAGTTACTGAGCCCCTGATCCATTGATCTCTATTTATTTATTTATTTAATCGCATTTATATGGCCACATATCTCACAAGAAGCATTTTGGGCAGTGCACCACAATCAATAAAAACAACAAATATATAAAAACAACCATTACAAAATATAAAAGTTATTATTAAAAATGGAAAAAACACTATAAAAATTTGAAATATACAGATCACACATAGAGAGTATAAGATCAACCACAATGGAGCCATCTAAGAATGTCTCCAGTTCCCTGGGAGCCCCAGGCCTGGTGACATAACCAGGTCTTAAGGGACTTCCAGAATGATAACAGGAATGGAGATAACCTGACTTCAGGGGGGAGAATGTTGCATAGGGCAGGTACCATGGCAGAGAAGGCCCACCTCCAAGTATAGGTCCCTGGCCAATGGTACCCACAACATGCCTTCTCTACCAGATCTAATGGGATGGGCTGATGTAATTGGGAAGAGGCAGTCCCTCAAATAACCCAATCCCATGCCATGAAGTGCTTTAAAGTTTAAAACCAGCACCTTGAATTGGACCCAGAAACAGATTGGCAGCCAATGCAGCTTGTGGAGCAGAGGTGTAATATGTGCCCTTCTGGGAGCACATTTAACTGCTGGTGCTGCTGCATTCTGAACCAGTTGAAGCTTCTGGATAGTCTTCAAGGGCAGCCCCATGTAGAGCACATTACAGTAGTCCAATCTGGAGGTGACTAGGCATAAGTGACTGTGAGTAGAGCTTCCCGATCTAGGAACAGGCGCCGCTGATACACAACCCAAAGCTGTGCAAAGGCCCTCCTAGCCACAACTGCCACCTGCTGTTCGAGCAGGAGTTGTGAGTCTAGGAGGACCCACCAGATTGTGCCCCGATCTGTCAGGGGCAGTGCCACCCCATCCAGCATGATGGGTCAGGCAAATAGATAACAAATGCTGTGCTCTTCAATTAGTGGAATTAGGTTGTATTAATGAATGTTGAAGATTAATATTACAACAGTAACATGAGTTTCTCATACAATTTTCTAATTCAGTAATGATTATTTATAAGGTATAGAGCCAATTTACTGCTCTACTGATTCAGTGGAAAGTAAAAAGTGAGGGGGCATCTCCCACGTGCCAAAAGAAACATTGCAGTTTTTTCTGATGGGCAGCTCCAAACACTACCACTCCGAGGACATAATGAGGCCATATCATGTTTTCTTAGCATATTCTTTTGAGGTAAGAAGTAGTGAGAAAAGTTACAAATGAAATATAACCTTTGGATGCCTTAAAAATTCCATGGGGGGAATTGCCCAATCAAAACTTCATCCGGAAGTACCTTTAATAACTCAGTGTGTGCTATGCCAGGCTATGTGGCCACACAAGCAAAGGATCATCTTGTGCTCTTCAATGCTTCTGGGGAAAAATATCTTCCAAAATATTTATCTTTTCACCCCTGTTGTCAAATAAGTTAGTTCTGTGTATAATCTATTGGCACTAAAGGTAGTGTATTTGAATAAATTTTTTAAGCAACTGCAACTAGGCTAACTGATGAGTACAGGTAGTCCTCAACTTACAACCACAATTGGGACCAGAACTTCTGTTGCTAAGCGATGCAGCTGTTAAGTGAGTCACACCCAATTTTACAACCTTTTTGCCATGGTCATTCAGCCAATCATGCAGCCATTAAGCAAATCCAGCTTCCCCCATTGACTTTACTTGTTGGAAGCCCCCTGGGAAGGTTGCAAATGGCAATCACATGATCCCAGGATGTTGCAACCATCATAAAAACACGCTGGTTGCCAAATGCCCAAATGTTGATCATGTGACCACAGGGACACTGTGATGGTTGTAAGTGCAAGGACCAGTCATAAGTCACTTTTTTCAGCACCATCGTAACTTCAAATGGTCATTAAATGAATGGTTGTAAGTCAAGGACTACCTGTAATCTGACTATATATCAATTAGCAATATAAAAATAAGATTTTCCAGTGAATTGTTTGCAAAGAAATTATGAAGTTATCCAGTACTCTTACATAATTTACAGTTAAACATACAAGTACTTGCATGCTCCAGGTTTTCCACTACCACAGAAATGGAAGAAACTGAAAGCTACACACAGTAGGGCTAAACTTTGTAAATCAAGTGTCAGAAGCGATGTTATACTGTACCATAACAGGCATTTTCGAGGTACATCATTTATATCACAGTGTTTATCTGATCTTATTTTTTTTGAAAATGAGGTAATTTATCATGCCAAAGACAATTTTAGTTTCAAGAATGTTAATGTTATTTTCTCACCCTAGTGTATTTCAGAGCATTTGCCATATGCTTAGGATAGACATACCCAGGGCCACCATCAGCCCCCAAAGTGGTGTGACTTCCAGAGACCTTCAGACTGACCCGTTAGCAGAATCTACTTTAGCGAAATGGGGTCTCATGGAACTGACTGTTCTTGATTCAGCCTTCTTTCTTCCTCTTCACTTCTTCTATTGGCTGTTACTAGTTGTTGATCAACAGGGGAGCTGATACTCTGTTTAGAACATTCCATGAACACTACAGTCATATTGTTTCTGCTTATTTTGAGTGAGGCTTAATAAATATTTACAGAAGGTCCTTCAGCCCTTCATGGATTTATACAGAGGTTTTGCATGTCAGGTTCGGTCAGCACGGGGCTTCGGGGAAGCTCGCAGCCAGACCACGCGAACTCCACCGGCGGCAGCTAGCGAGGGAAAGAGGAACTGAAAGCGCCGCTAATTAATGGGCCACCTGCACCCAGCCAAACAGGAAAACCACAGCGGAAGTTTTAACTATACACTGATAACGGCGCGAGCCAACAATGAACGGGGCCACAGGCAGCGAAACAAAATCGACGCGCAACACAGAACCCTCGGGCTTGCACGTAACCGGGGGGAACCAACCCAAGCCGGAGGGGGACTGCCAATCAAGGACAATGGACCCTGACCGAACCTGCCATCATGGACAATCAAGAGGGATTATTGGGGGGCCGATAATCCGCAGCGGTAACGCGATCGCGGGGCGGAAAAAAGCGCGGGAAGGGGGGAATATAACGAGTGATGCAATTGTACCAAGCCAGTCCTGGCTTTGCTTGTGACTGCTACGTTACGCATGAGTAAACCTCTTTTGTGAACCACACGTGTCACGGGAGTTTCTCTGTCGAACGGGGCAAACCTTACATTGCAAAGCCATCCAGTTGTACCATTAACAGTTTATAAAGAGAGAGAGGATGGAGAGAGCCTTAAAGTGTATTAATATAAGGCTTTGTTTGGTTTTAAAATATGGAGACATGTCCTTGCCAATATGCAACACTCAACTTGTACTGATTTATTTTTAAAGAATATTTAAAAGAAATCAGTGCTTCTTAGCCAGCATACAATAGAAATCAATGCCCAGTAATTTGTGGAAACAAAAAATAATGCAATTTAGGCCCAATTTCTTTAACTTATTTCTAGATTTTGGGCAGAAGGGACATCCCTTCTGCACATGCTGTTCCCAATTCCTGCAATTCCTAGAAATCAATGTAGCAATATCTGAATTAGGAATATCTATCAAGGCAGGCACTTGAAAGGAGGAAGTAAATTGCGTATGTATAAATGGCCAGTTGAAGAGCCACAGTTACAGGTAAACAGCGTTTTCTCCTGCATCATGGTAGCTATAAATCACACAAAGGGATGAATAGCAAGGTTATGTGAAAGGCAAGCAAGCATGTACCACAATTAAGAGAGCACAGACAATCATTCTTCTGTGCCAAAGTTGTCATGTTGCCCTAAGGTCCAGTCAACAGTGCTTCACAAACACAATAGATGGAATCAATTGGCTGCCACCTACTCTTTAAGAAACAGCTGTGAGTCCAAGATGACCCCCACTTTATGCAGCCATTTTGAGTGGAAAAGTGCTACCCCATTCAAGACTAAAGTTGGACAGTCCCTAGGACCGAGGACCCAAATTTCCATACCTGCTCAGTTTTGTTCCTCTCCATCCAGACCTGCCTAGGCTAATCTAAAACCTCTCTCTATATATATAGAGGGGGAGGGGGGAATAGAAAGGAGTAAAAAGTGCAAGAAAAAAAGAGAAAGAAGGAGGAAGGAAGAAAAAGAAAAGTAAGAATATAATAAAGAGAAAAGAAATATATAAAGAAGTGACTTCCAACCTTCATCACAACAAGTACAAACAAATTTAGTGACTCTTCACCCCCTCTAAAGGCAGACTCACCTGGCATTTTCAAACTTTTCAGTCTGAAGGTCTCTAATAGCTTAGAAATAGTTAATGAGCAATTTCTGAAAGTGATTAGAAAGTAAGGTTTGCGAACTTAGTGTTCTTTAAAAGTCTCCACTGCAGTTGCAAGCAAGATGGCTAATCCCATCATTTCCTGGTGCTGGAAAACTGCTGTCTGGCCATGGAAAACTGCTGTCTGGCCATCTCCTCATGAGGAGCAGTTGTCTGGAGCACATGTGGGTAATCTCCTGTCCTCTCCTTATCTGGAGAGGTTCCAAGGAACCAGTCTACTCACCAGTTCCTTGGATTTTGCCACAGTGGTTGGCTCTGGTTTCCCAGAGTTGTCTTCAGTACACCATATCTCCCCCAGAAGTCTCTAACCTAAAACCTGTGTCCTGTAGCCCTACTGGGTATGGTGCAAAAGCTTGGGAGTTGTTTGTCTCTGCTATTCCTAGAGTCCAGGTATGGCTAGCCAGATGCAACAGTTTAGAATATGTCTTTTGTTGAAATGACCAGTAAAAGAGCAATCCACAGTTGAGTTACAATCCCCAACATATATCCTGAGGCAATTAGTCAAGGTTCTCCAGCAAACCACAGATAAGTGAAACATGCCTTAGAGCAGTGTTCCTTAACCTTTGCAACTTTAAGATATGTGGACTTCAACTCCCAGAATTCTTAAAGTTGTGAAAGTTGAGGAACACTGAACTTAGAGTAAAGCATAGCCTCCTTCTTCTTCACAACTGCCTTTCAACAGTACACATTATGTTTCCTTCTCATCCAAATGATGGTCCACTCCCCATTTCTACCACTAGATGGGATATGTTCTCTCTTCATCTTTACATATTAGGTATGAGAATTGTTTAAATTATGTGGGATTTCTTCTTAATTTCGTCTTAATTCTGGCATTTCTTCTTCTCTTCTTCATTTTTAGTCAAAACTGTCTAATCAGAGTATTGTAGGCCTAGGTTTCTCAGATGGTGAGTTCCATTATAAAACAAACATTCTTACAATTTACCATATTATATTAAGAGCTTTCCATGTGGACTCAAGGTCCAAAATGCCACAAATCTGCATATATAAGGGCAAGTCAACTTGCAATATTTAGGCAATATGGGTAGAGTCATATGGTGCAATTAGTTCCATCTTCATTAATCATTATAGGGCAGTGACAGAGCGTGGACCAAGATCATCCTCTCCATATAATAGTCATATGGGATCCATGCCACTACAGCTTGCATTCCACATTACGAGGACCCAGTGATGGTGGCAGCCAATATTATTCCCAATGCATACATAAGATTGAAGGACTTGTACTGTATGTTGACCCCACCCACAATTTCCCTATCCAAACTCCCACCGGAAAAGGAACTTTTAAGGATGGTTCATTTGAATACAGGTGGCAGCCTCCATCCAGTGAGACTACCTAATAAAGCAGATTACACGATTGTCTCAGAATTTCTATTTATTTTTAAACAAACCCATGTAGCCATTCTTTTTAGAGCTGCCTGTTCAATTCAGGAAGGCTGGTAGTTGGATAGATGGAAATATGAGTATTAGGAGACAGTGTGTATGACCTTGTGTCCTTAACTCTGATTTGACTATAGTGTACTTTTATTATACGTATTTGAACATGGCTACCAACAAGGTTTATTCTGGAAAATAAACAGAATTTCATGAGTGTTCTTGGCTTACATTCCTTGCTCCTGCATTTTCTTTTGGAAGTTCTCTATTCTTGTATTAAACTGAACTTCTGACTGTACTGAAAGTCCCTTGTGTTGAGAATAATGGAAACATTTTATACTCCTCATGTTGTTTCTTCTCTTTCAAGCTGCTGGAAATTGTCAAAGATGTAAAGACACACCCCCAAAAAAGGCATTAATGATGGCCAAAAAGAGAGCTTGGAAGAGGGAAAGGAATACCACAGGCAATCAAGATTCCATTGTACATTGATTAAATATAATGGATATGTATTGCTTTTATTTTTTTATATCCAGCACAGAGGGAACAAAAATTTGTTGGAAGATTTGAACGTGCTTATGATGCAGAAGTCTAAAGAGGAACATCACAGCAGGTAGAACCATCTGGTCAATCTTGACTGGGCTCAGGAACGAAAGAGGGTTGAGACTGGCTAGTTCTTGAATGGGAAACTACCAGATAACCCCAGGGCTGAAGGGAAGACTGGGAAGAAGGGAAGTCCCCCTCCCCCCCAAAAAAAGAAGGAGGAAAAAGCAATGGCAAATCATTTCCAAGCTATTAACAAGAAATTGGCATGGATACATAGGTGCCCGTGAGGCAACAAAGAAACACACTGAGGAAACACACTTCATGATGCAAAAACTGAAACTTGCGTACTTGCATCAGGAATGGGGGCCTAAGCACCAAACATCAGAGTTTGCATCATGACATCATCACACATATGTAATTATTTTACCACAACTTCGATTTACCATGGACGCTGCTGTACAGATGTGTCCATAAAATCAACAGGAATCAAGCTTGACTCACGGGAGTTTTTACCTTTAAAAAGGAGAACTATAACTTTGATATGATAGTTTGATCTAGTATAAAGTGTCAACAGAATATGTGTGGCTTACTCACTTTTGAAAGATATGCAAACCTGTAAGTAGAACTAACTAAAGTAATGAACATTCGCAAATGCATATGCTGCATTTTTTTTCTCCGACATTTTCTTCCCTTCCTCACCTGCTCACCGAATCCTTCAGAGATACTTTATTTCAAATGTACAATAAATCAGATTTAAAAAATAGTAGACACACAAGGAATCTTGGAGTGCATCGTTGCATGAATGTTGAGTAGATTTACTTGCTCTGTAATAATGCTTGGAAAAATGCATCTCCAGGCTTGTCTGGATGGATAGATATAGATAATATTAAGTTGGTCAAAAGAACAGTTGTCACCCACAATTACCCCATGTATGCAGATATAGCACTGATACCTGGCCCCTTGGAACACAGTCCCTTTGGAATTGCAACTAGTCCCTACCTTCTCTCTTTTCGGAAAGAGTGTCAAGATACACTCTTTAAATGTAACCTTCAAAATGGTTTTAATACTGATTTATAATATATACGATTTTTGCTTTAAGATATATGTTTCAAGTTTGTAATTATATTATTTCCATTCTGCTTTTTAACTACACTTTCAACTGTGGGGCAGGTACAATGAAGCACAATTGAGCCACTGACCTTGTGAGAGCTTGCATACGTGGTTCAAGACTCTGAGGCATAACACCATTGTTTTCATGCAAATGGACTGTGCATCCATATGGAAGTCAGAAGTGGTATTCTGTAGTCAGTTTGGTTAGAGCCCAAAACCTAGAGCCATCGTTATCAGCATTGTTAGTATAAGTAAACAAACGTTTGACCCAAAGGAGAAAGATCTCTGTGCAGATCCCTGGAATTTACCACATGACCTTAAATCTGGCTCAGGAAAGATTTCTGAAAGATTGTGCTTGACCTCACACAAGTTGCAACAAAACCAACTACCTCACTGCACAGTCAATGTATTATGCCACTTCTGACCAGATCAGTCTCACCAGAGTTTTCATCCCAAATGACTTTGATGAGGGTGCCTCCTCCATTAGCTTTTATTCACTTCTGTTATTCTTCCTTTCCTGTTTTTTGACTGCTTGTATGTATCAATCAATCAATTTTATTTATTATGGTCATGGTCCAGTATAAGCAGAGTGCTCTATGAATATGTTGTTGTTGTTGTTTAGTTGTTAAGTCGTGTCCGACTCTTCGTGACCCCATGAACCATATCGCGCCAGGCCTTCCTGTCCTTCGTTGCCTCCCTGAGTTTGCTCAGTTTCATGCTCATTGCTTCAGTGATGCTATCTAACCATCTCATCCTCTGCCGTCCTCTTCTCCTTTTGCCTTCAATGTTTCCCAGCATCAGGATCTTCTCCAAAGAGATCTCTCTTCGCATTAGGTGACCAAAGTATCTGAGCTTGAGCTTCATTATCAATCCTTCCAATGAGCAATCAGGGTTGATTTCCTTTAAGATTGACTGGTTTGACCTCCTAGCAGTCCAGGGGACTCTCAAGAGTCTTCTCCAGCACCACAGTTCAAAGGCATCAATTCTTCGGCGCTCAGCCTTCTTTATGGTCCAGCTCTCATAGCCATACATTACTACTGGAAAAATCATAGCTTTGACTATGCGGATCTTTGTCGGCAACGTGACGTCTCTGCTTTTTAATATGCTATCTAGGCTTGCCATAGCTTTCCTCCCAAGGAGCAAGCATCTCTTAATTTCATGGCTGCAGTCTCCGTCTGCGGTGATCTTGGAGCCCAAATAAATGAAGTCTGTTACTGCTTCCATTTCTACCCCTTCTATTTGCCAGGAATTGATGGGTCCAGATGCCATGCTCTTAGTTTTTTTAATGTTGAGTTTCAAGCCAGCTTTCGCACTCTCCTCTTTCACTCTCATCAAGAGGCACTTTAGTTCTTCTTCACTTTCTGCCATTAGGGTGGTATCATCTGCATATCTGAGGGTGTTGATGTTTCTCCCTGCAATCTTAATTCCGGCTTGTGATTCTTCCAGCCTGGCATTTCTCATGATGTACTCTGCATATATGTTAAATAAGCAGGGTGACAGTATACAGCTTTGTCGTACTCCTTTCCCTATTTTGAACCAATCGGTTGTTCCATGACCGGTTCTAACTGTTGCTTCTTGGCCCGCATACAGATTTCTCAGGAGACAGGTAAGGTGGTCTGATACTCCCATCTCTTTAAGAATATATATCTGTGAAAATATATATATATATATATATATATATACATACACACACACACACACACACACACACACAGAGAGAGAGAGAGAGAGGATGGATGGATAGATAGATAGATAGATAGATAGATAGATAGATAGATAGATAGATAGATAATAAATGAAATAAAATTTAAGACAACGTTAAAATACATTTATAAAACAACCTAACTAGCATCTATGACACTGCTTGTATATAAAACTATTGAACTATCCATTTAATTCAGAAATAACAAAAAGGGTTTCTGATGGAATGCACTGAATGGTTTCTCTTCAAAAAGACAAGTCAAGAAGGGAAGGAACAGGAAAAGTGTTTGGAGCGGGGGGTTATGAAGTTCCCAGTTTTGATGTCCTGACTGAAAGGTCATATGTAAAGAATGTTCTGTCCTTGGACTTAGACTTATTCTCTAGGACACATAGATGGACAAACCAGTTTTTCTTCTATTGTCCTCAGACAACAAACTCATTCTTGAAGAGCTGTATTTATTTTTAATGAAAGGCAGAAGTTCCCAGAAAAATCATAAGGGATTTGTTTATTTCTTCAATTTCTCAGAAGAGGAACAATTTCTAATATATAAAATTGGCTTCTGGTACTGGGTTTTGCACAACTTCATAAAGATTGAGCAATAATGCTGCATTTTCAAAGGCTTTTCATAGCCTGACCCCTACTGATGATATCTGGACAGTGTATGGATATACACTGGGTGTTTATTTGTTCCATTAAATGATTTATAGCCTTCTCTTCTTTTGTGACTTCCAACAGGAGGAAAACAAACTAATATAAAAATGCTCAGCTGAGAGTTTTTGTGTTGCCCTTACACTGTGTAGCAATTTTCAGTATATAATTATCTTTACTTAGATGTATTTGTGAACCACACTGGGAACTTGTTTAAAGAGTTGGGCAAAGATTGCTGAAGTAAATAAATATAAAAAAATAACATCACAAAATAAAACACATGCGCTTTTATATATTGCTTCATCCTATTCATTTTTTATTAAAAAGTTGTACTCCTGGGTATTCCAAGTTTTCTGTCATGTGCAGAGCTTTTTGCCTGCAGATTTTTCTAAATGGACCAGCCTTAACACATTTTACACTTTTAAAAAATGCAACTGACACAAGAGAGAATTCCTCCCATAGACTCAACTTCCTTTCCAGATAAGCACGTTGGTGCAGAATGAAAACCACTGAATAGTAGGACACTAGCATTCATCTGTTTTCTTCTGATTCTCACAGGAGCAAATTACACACACACACACACACACACACACACTGAGTGGCTGGATAGTGTAGTGGTTAGAACAACGCCTTTGATGCAGGAGACCAGGGTTCAAATCCCAGCTGGTACCTACCTTACCAGTAGGGGTCCTTGGGCAAAGACCCCCTAATGCTTCACCTGCCTACCTCAAATATGAGAGTGACACGAACTAAGAGAGTCATGCCAGCTCAGACGTGGCCCAGATTAACAAGTTCCGCGTCAGATGTTGGGGAACCAGGACAATCTGATGTGAAGTGGGCTACTGGAACAGACCATACATGGACAAGACAAGAGAACTTGGAATTGATGGAATGCTACTACAACAGCAGACCTAATGAGAGGGGATATATGAAACGTATGAGGGAACTATGGATAGACAGAAGGCCTACATCCACACTAACTGAGAAACAACTAGTTACCCAGCGCTTCAACAAAGTGAAGAGGAAGCTGCTCTCACAACTTGAGATAGACCAACTCCGCGTTACAACCCGGACTCAAGCAGACCTGGAAGAACAACCGGATGTGCAGCCAACACCTGAAATTGGAATGTCACTGCCACCCCTTCCATTACAGAGCACAGCAGATGATATGAGGCATAAGATCATGGATAAACTAGCTACAGTTAACCCTCAAGTCCGATTACCAAGGCTCAGAGAAGAAGTACCATCAGATAGTATGCTAGAAGATGCCAACAGAGCCCTCCAGACAGTCCCTACTACCACCATAACTGAAACCAATGAACTGGTATATGCTACAGCTGCTATAATCCTGGAAATGCTTGGCTACACAATCAAGAAGAACAGCAGTACATACCCACCCTGGAAAATGAGATTGGAGGCTAAGATCAAGGCAACTCGGAGAGAAGTCAGTCAGCTGGTGGAACTACAGAAGGGTGTGGAGATTAAGGATAAGACTCGGCTACTGAAAAAATATATGGGCCTGACTCCATCTGAAGCCCTAGAGACTGCTAAACAAAGGCTCACAGCACTGGCTGCCAGGCTAAGGAGATACACTAGAGAAGCAGAGGCCAAGAAGATAAATGCCCTGTTCTCCAAAGAACCATCCAAAGTGTACTCCCAACTGCAGTGCAAGCACACAGTAACAGCTGAGCCACCAGCAGCGGAAACTGAACTGGAACTAGTACAGGAAGAACATACGGGAGAAAGAGAAGACACATAACACCAGTGCAAAGTGGCTGCAGGACCTGAAAGCAGACCACAGCAATCTCCCAGAACTAGAACCATCACAGTAGCAGACATCCAACAGTGGGTCAAGAAAATGAAAAGCTGGACAGCACCTGGCCTGGACATGATCCACACCTACTGGCTAAAGAAACTAACAGCAGTGCATGAATGCCTAGCAGCACAGATGAACCAACTGCTAGCAGCAGGCTCCCACCCAGACTAGCAGCAGGCTCCCACCCAGGCTCCCACTCAGAAGGACAGTGCTGATCATGAAAAACCCTCACAAAGGAACAGCACCGGCCAACTACCGGCCAATAACCTGCCTCCCCACAACATGGAAAGTTCTATCAGGCATCATAGCTGCCAAGCTACAAGACCATATGGGCCAGTACATGAGCACAGCTCAGAAAGGCATTGGGAACAACACCAGAGGCGCAAAACACCAGTTACTCATAGATAGGGCAGTCGCCCGAGACTCAAGGTCTAGGCAGACCAATCTGAGCACAGCCTGGATTGACTACAGGAAAGCCTATGACTCAATGCCACACACATGGATCTGTGAATGCCTGGCGCTATACAAAGTCAACAGGACAATAAGGACCTTCCTCAAGAACTCAATGGGACTGTGGAAGACAACACTGGAAGTCAACTCAAGACAGCTCGCACAAGTGGCCATCAAGTGCGGCATATACCAAGGTGATGCACTGTCCCCACTGCTGTTCTGCATAGGCTTAAACCCCCTCAGCCAGATAATCACAAGGTCTGGATTTGGGTACAAGTTCAAGAGTGGAATCACCATCAGCCACCTCCTCTACATGGATGACATCAAGCTGTATGCTAAGAGTGAACGAGACATCGACTCATTGATCCACCTGACACGGATCTACAGCGAGGACACTGGGATATCATTTGGACTGGAGAAGTGTGGCAGGATGATAGTAAAGAGAGGGAATGTAGTTAAGACCGATGGAATGGAATTACCAGTGGGCCACACATAGCAGACATAGAGACCAGCTATAAATACCTTGGTGTCCCAGAGTCAGATGGGAACCATGATGAGGAGGCAAGGAAGACAGCAACATCCAAGTACCACCAAAGGATAAGACAGGTCCTGAAGAGCCAGCTCAATGGGAAGAACAAGATCCATGCCATCAACATGTACGCCCTGCCAGTCATAAGATACCCTGCCAGTATAGTGAGCTGGCCAAAGGGAGACATGGAGGCTGCCGATGTGAAGACCCAGAAGCTCCTCACAATGTACAGAGGTTTCCATCCCAAGTCCAACACCCAGAGATTGTACACCAGCCGCAAAGAGGGCAGGCGGGGTCTGATGAGTGTCAAAGCCACTGTCCTGGACAAAACCCAGAGCATCCAGGAGTACATCACCAAGATGGGACCCAAAGATGAGCTGCTGAGAGAATGCCTCAGGCAGCAGCAGACATGGGAGAAAGTTCAAGTGGAGGAAATGCCATGGCAAGATAAGCCCCTGCATGGGATGTACCATCGACAGATAGCTGAGGTGGCTGACATTGGGAAATCCTATCAGTGGCTGGAAAGGGCTGGACTAAAAGACAGCACTGAGGCACTGATTGTAGCAGCACAAGAACAGGCACTAAGCACCAGATCCATAGAAGCAGGGGTCTACCACAGTAGACAGGACCCAAGGTGTAGATTGTGCAAAGAGGCCTCAGAGACAGTCCAACACATAGTGGCAGGGTGTAAGATGCAGGCAGGAACAGCATACACTGAACGGCACAACCAAGTAGCTGGCATTGTGTACAGGAACATCTGCACAGCGTATGGGCTAGACCCCCCCCAAGTCCAGATGGGAGATTCCACAGAAGGTCATGGAGAATAACAGGGCTAAGATCCTGTGGGGCTTCCAGATCCAGACGGACAGGCAGGTACTGGCCAATCAACCAGACATCGTGGTAGTAGACAAAGACCAGAAGACAGCGGTAGTGATAGATGTAGCAGTGCCAAGTGACAGCAACATCAGGAAGAAAGAGCATGAGAAGCTGGAGAAGTACCAGGGCCTGAAGGAGGAAATAGAGAGGATGTGGAAAGTAAAGGCCAAAGTGGCCCCAGTAGTGGTAGGAGCACTCGGGGCCGTGACTCCTAAGCTGGGAGAATGGCTCCAACAGATCCCAGGAACAACATCCGAGCTCTCTGTCCAGAAGAGTGCAGTGCTAGGAACAGCTAAGATACTGCACAGAACCCTCAAACTCCAGGCCTCTGGTAGAGGACCCGAGATTGAGGAAGACACAGACCACCCGTAGGGGTGAGAGGGGAATTATATTATTATACACACACACACATACACATATATATGTGCATATATATATATGCACACACACATATATATACATACATACACGCACACACACACACACATATATGTGTCTGTGTGTGTGGGTATACTGTATGTATATATATCTCCAGCTTTCTTCTCCTTTTCTCTTAGGCACAGTTATGAATGCAAGTAGGCTCTGAGTAATTAGGTCCCTGGGGAAAGCAAAATCTCTCCTAGACCTCTCAGAACATACACTTCATTTGTAATCTGAATTATAATATTGATCTAAAGAATAAATAAAGAGCTAAAGGAGCAGAAGGAAGCACAAAAAAAAAAACACCCAGTAAACTCTTGCTAGCTTAGATCACCACTGAGAATTTTCTTGCACATAGGAGTCACCCGCGAATCACAGTGGTAATACTGAGTTACATTCAACGGTTAGGTGTATATGGCACACCAAGGGACTTAGATCAGTTCGGCACACCAAAGAACAAAAAATGAGGAGAATATTTTATTGGCTAGGAGAGTCCAAAGTGACTTGTCATTGCCAGCTCACCAACCCAATTGGCACATATGTATGGGAACGATCTATTCTTCACTCTTCTGGGGCTGGCAGCAGTTACAGAAACTATTTACTGAGTTTTAGATCAAGAGATGAGATCTGGGAAAGTGTTTATTTCACCAGGGAAGTTATTGACCATCACCTGATGTTGAGTATATTAAATTATGCTATGTCTGATAGCTGGGAATCTTTGAGAAATCTAATTCCTTGTCAAAGTGAGATGGGTACAGCTGACTGATGAAGGAAATACATATTTTTAAAGTAACTAAATATAGAGTACTGTCCTACCTACATTTACTTTATTTATTTATTTGTTGGTTTATTAAATGTATACTCCATTGCAATCTAAACTGACTCTTGATGGCTTATGACAAAAAATAAAACACAAAGTATAAAATAACCAAAAACAAAATACCTAAAAAAAGAAACCACTCACAACAGTTAGGTGATATCACACTCCCAACACCCTCTGGAAAAATTCCATCTTTGACTTCTTTCAGGAGGCAGATAATCAAACCTTGAGGTAGGAGGCCATTCCAAAGGGCTGGTCCTGCTATGGAAAAACAACACTTCCAGGCTTCAGCTCCCTTGACCTTCCAAAAACAGGAAATAACTAACTGCTTCTCTCAGCCCACTGAATCAGTCCAATATGTTGTTTTATATGCATTTTCCCCAAGTATGTGAGTTTCTGTGCTAACTGTTTTAAACAAAGAATGACAGCCACTAACAGACCCTGCTTGTTGCTGTTTGTCATTGCTATAGTCTGTCCTTTGGGGCATAATGTACCCATTTGTTCCCACTGAAATCTGTGGGAGATTACATTTGCATTCACAAACAAACAGAGCTCATAAGCCATAGTTATCATGTTGTATGACATTCCTTTGCAAATACAGCAGATGTTAGATATGAGACCACAAGAAGCCAGTTCCGTTTTCTTTAAAAATATTTTCCCATTGCAATTGTGTGCTTCAGTTGGTTAGCTCGTCTGAGTACAACAACAATCTTTTTGTATATTATATGAGAAATAACCTATTTGCCATTGGAACATTGGTAGCAAAAGATGTGCCAAGGATTTCTCCAGAATTGATATAATTACATTAGTGAAACCATTATCTGTTGAAGGGACAGTAGCGTATTAAACTGAATGGAACAATTTTTTTTCCCAAATAATTTCCCTTTAAAATGGGAGAATCAGTCATAGAGACTGTAATGGAGGCAGATGATTTTTTTCGGTCTGATCTTTCCTTCTGAGAAGAAGAGAGGGATCATCTTAAATTCAGAGTCATCTTACTTTTCAGTGAATATAGGAATCAGCACTGAAGCTTGTGGGCTAGCTGTGCTTGGGACTAAAATCCCATAATCCCTGACTGTTTGACCATGGTGGCTGAAAGAGGGAATCAGGCAACTTCTGGAAAAGTATAGAGTCCCCACCTTTGGTTTAAAAGAACTTCAGTTCACAGCTCTGATTCAGGTAAAGATAAAATAGTTAACATGTAATTTAGTTAGAGGAAGATTACAAAAAGCATCACAGTTCCGGAGGGAGAAAAATGTGGAAAGAACTAAAAGTCCAACAAAGAAAATAGCCAGACAGAATTCTTCCTGGCAAACATAAAAGCAGGAAAATCTATGATCAAAATATAGAAAGTTCCAGTCTGTTCACCATAAATTTTCAAAAGAAATAAATTACATAAAATAATGCTTTAGAATGATATCATTTTTTAGCCCAAACAACAATTCGGGTATGGGAGTTCTAGTGCCCAACCCTTTCCAGACCCTGAGCTGTAGACCTTTCTCATTGTTTTCATAATGTAGGGAGATCTGACCTAATGGAGTGAGGCAAGAAAGAGAAAGAAGTTTTTGTTTTAACTCACTTTCTACCAAAGGATGGTTAAGCTGTTGTGGCTTTTGTCCTTATATAGATAATAAAGAGAGAGAGGGTGAAAAAAGAGTTTGATATAAAATTTATGAAAGACAGCATCAGAAACCAAAATGATGAGCTAATTTGTCCTCAAGCTTTATAGATGTTTTTATTTTCCCAGACAGAATTACCAACCATCATTAAGCAGACAGTGTCCTCATTAAAAAACCAGGACAAAAAACCAAAACACTCCTTTCTTGAGGAGAACAGTTTTTCTTTGTTTTGATATTCTTTTCTCAGTAGAAGCAATTGTTTTGTATTTCTATTTATTCATGAACTTATAAATTGCCTCAGTCAAACAACTCTAAGCGGTGTACAAGAGCAACAGCCAGAGCCAACGTTACAATAACATAATTCAATACTAAATAACAAAACATATTTTATTTATCATTCCTGGTACAGGGAGCTCAATAACACTCAAGACCCATAGGCCTCCTGGAACAACAAGGTTTTTACGAAGCTTCTGGAAGACCTTGAGAATGGAAGCTACCCTTGCTTCAGCATACAGGCTATTGCAAAGAAGGAAAGTCCTCGTCAAGAATGCCTGCATTCAGGTCTACTTCTGTCTCACTTCTTAATAAGTGGGGACCTTCAAAATGTATTCTCTGGGTCCTTGAATTGGATTTACAGAATAGACAACCTCAAAGATATCCAGTTCCTGAGTCTTACAGGGCTTTCTAGGTAATTGCCAGTCCCTTGAATTGCAATTGGAAACATAACAATAACCAGTGCAGCTCCTGTGCAATACTTTGGACTCAAAAGGCAAAAGGTTGCTTTGGAACTCATTGGGTCACACCTGTAGTATGCGTCTACAATTCCTTACACCAAACTTTTCTTTTCCCAGTAATTTGCTGTAGCTGCAGAAGGCACCTACACAGTTCCAGGACAATATGCATTTTCTTTATGGAGTTGCAGACAAGTGCTACATTATATTCCCATACAATCCAATAACATTTTTGCACTGCACAGCCTTACTGGAAAGTAAGAACAAGTCAACCCCTGCACCCAATGTTTCAGACTTGTTTGTTATGAAAGGGTACCACTGTTCTCCCTCTCTATATTATTGCTTGATTATGGAGGCTTCAGAAATCAATAAGCTAGGAAGGCTACATTTTCACAATTTTCCAGGTGCCTTGTTGAAAAAAAAGGTTCACAATCTTTGAGAAAATCATTGGAGAAGCTTCCAGTCCTGCTGACATTCTGAGAAAACTTCATGTCATACTGCTTCACTTAAAGATGCATCACATTTCATAAACTGGATAAAAACAGTCACCTATCACAACAAAATGCTCTTATTGGTCTGTGAACTGTCAGAAGAAACATGCATAGTACGATAAAAAGTAAAACTTATTCAGATCTTTTTTCCAAAAAACATTTAATTAAAAAATGCCGAATGCACATGCTTTTGTAAGTAGTTTCCCCTAATTAATATAATGTTGCTGAGTGAGGTCATTGTTAACACAGGGTCAGATATCATCAGTATGCTGATGATATTCAGCTGCCTATCTCAGTCCTGAGCTGAAGAAATGATGCTGACAAGATCTTGTCCCAGAGCCTTGAGTCCACTGAGATATGGATGGGAAAGAACGGACTTGCTCAACCCTAGCAAGACTGAGTAGGTGTAGATATATGGACCGTATGATTCTGGGGACCTCCATCTTTAGTTCTGAATGGAGTTGCACTTCACCAGATGGAACTGGTACACAATTCAAGGGTCCTTCTGGACTCTCAGCTCCTGAATGAAGAACAGGTGGTAGCTGTGGCCAGGAAGGCTTTGCAGAGATTCATCCTGTGCATCAGTTGTTCTTATTTGTTTGAACAGTCATTCACACCTTGGTCACTTTGTTTGTGGACTATTGTCATGTGTTTTCTATGGGGCTGCCTTTGGAAACCACTCGGAATCTGCAGCTGATTCAGAATGTGGCAATATATGCCGTTACGGGCACGCCACAATATGTTCACGCAACACCTCTGCTTTGTGAGCTGCATTGGGTACCAGTTTACTTACAGATACAACACCCTGGTAAGCTATATGACATCTCTGCTGCGTGAACGGCACTGGTTAACAGTAATCTGGGAGCAATTCAAGGTGCTGATTATTACATATAAAGCCTTTCTTGGCATCATGCTTGGTTATCTGAAGGACTGTCTATCTCCTGCAGTTTCTGCCCATCCAGTACGCTCAGGCTGTTGGCATTCTTTGAGTCCGATCCCTTAAACGGGGTCATCTGTTGGGATCTAGGAAGCAGATCTTCTCTGTCACAGCACCTACCCTCTGCAACAGCACCTCCCCAGATCTATATGTGCCCTCTACCCTGACCTCATTTAATTGGGCCTTAAAAACCAGGAGCTGGGCTAAGGTATGAGGCATGTCTCTTATGGAAATGTTGTGTGTTCACATTGTGTGTTTTATTGCTCTCACTACATTTTTATCATTCTATCTGCCATCTTTTTTGTACTGTTTTTATACACTCATTATAGAGCCAGGCAGCCTTAGAAATTTTATAAATAAATCTGTTTTGTAGTTGAATTGTCTGCCTGGTGGGTGGTGTTGGGTCGTTCTCTTCCTTATAAATCAAAGGTATAAACGGCTTTTGCCATGATGGAGGTAGCACCTGGCACTGTTGCATTACATTCATCACCTGAGTTCATCGTTTTATTGGGATTTCTTTGGAAGTCTTATGCTGTAGAAAATTCATCCAGTCCTGAGGATTTATTCAGTTTTAACTTCTGTATAACCTCTCTTTTCTCTCTTTCTGTAATTGGCTTATGAAGTATATTCTTTTGCTGCTCTATAAATTTTATTTTTTCTCTTTTGTCAAGATACTGTATTATCTTTTCCAAATTTAGTGCCTGCCTTCTGTATAACTGAATGAAGTATTTAATAAGCTAATTTGTCATCTCATCTGTCTTCTTGTAAATCTCCTTCACTTCCAGAAGATCTAGTTATTTATGAATCTCCCTTTTTTGGGGGGGTAGGGGGTGGGTACCGTCTTATATTGCAAGTAAATCTTAAAGTTTTAAAGGATATGTGGATTTAGTAATAGAGAACCTTTCTGCAGGAGCTCGTTGTTAAAGCTGCAGCTGCGTCGCCATCTTGTTTCCTCCCCTAGGGGATGGGTAAAATGTCCAGCTTGCAACTTGACTCAAGTTGTTTGAAATAATTTGTTAATATATCTGGCTGTTTTGTATGTCTTTCTATCTGATGCTTTAGTTTACCAGATTCTCATACTGTCAATAAAGAAACACCAGATATCACTGGTTTTGAAAAAGCTCCTTAATTTATACTGGCACTTCAACTTAATTGTTCTTGTAATAATAATAATAAATTAATCAGTCCCCACCTTTTCAGACGAATAGTTCTTCTGTGTAAGCTCACAATTATAACTAAGTCTTTGAGATTTGTTAATGTAAGAGAAATACCAACTTCTCTTCATGTTTGCCGGCTTCCCCCCATTTTGGCCAAATCTTCTGTAGTCAGCCTCTTCCTACTCATTTTTTAAAAACTAAAACACAGACCTGTATCAATATAATGCTGAGAGTAGGATAATATGTACTATATGCATAAAACAATAATTGTTATACAAAATTAGTATGAAGAAAGCATTTAATACATGGCACTAATTAAAAATAACAGCAATATCAAGCCTCACATACACGTATTATTCACAGAAGGATATTTTTCAGTTTTCAAACTATTTCCATCTTGACATATGAGAGTTCCCTCTTCATTGTCAGGTTTAATATATTACAATGTAGTTTTTGGCTTTTGGGGGGGGGGGCGGGGTTGTTGTTTTTTGTTTTTGTTTGTTTGTTTGTTTTGTCCTTTAAAGGTTTTGCTTAAGTGATTCCTTATATTGGAGCTCCCTCTTCTGGTTAAATTACAAATATCGACCTCCATTGTTATATAGTTCTTTCTGAACACCCAAGGGTTCTTAAAGTTTTAGTTATGAAATATGTTCCAGCCACAGTACATGTAGCCTACAAGTAAACACCAAGTATTTAATGTAGATAAGTCCAGTTTAATCAAAAAGCAAAGTCCAAAATACAGTGTTTTAAACCATAATAAAACAGAATAGACTTATTTCAGCTTATTCCTGTTTTCGATGCCTCCTCAAACTACATGCAATCAGATTTTTATGAAGTTATTTAAAGTGAAATATAAAAAGACACATGCTTCATATGAACCTTTCTTGTCAGCCTAAAGTTCAGCAATATGCTGTCTCTTTGATACACATATACAATATATCCTTTGTGAAGTTATAAAGCAGTCTTAAATTCCAAGAGAACCAATTTACATGGAGATGTTTCTTCCTTTATCCTCACAAAAGTAACTCAGTGAGGTAGGGTGGGCTGAGAGAATAATGGAGTGGATGTTCATAGCTGACCGTGGATTTGGACCTGCATCTTGCTAGTCTTTATCCAACATCTTCATCCAATTATACCACACTGGACATAATCCAGCCTGTCTTGTAATAACACAGGAAGTAATCCATTCCAATTTGTTCCCAGTTCATGTGATCTGATCTAATCTTCTCAGAAGGCTTTCTCTCTTATTTTCCATTATTGTTGGTCACACAGTCAGCCAGATGTTTAGACTGGATTTGTCATTTTTATCCACCTATCGAGTCCTTCTCAAGGACCTGGGATAGGCAGATGTTGTTTGATGGTGTTAAAGGTATCGTCACAGGATATAAGCTGTTCCAAGTAAAGCTGCCTTTTGCAATTGACGGATGGTGATTTTGCCAATGCCAGTGGCCTTCACGTAGTGCTCCAGATGTTTTGGGATTGTCCCTAAGGCATCTATAACTATTGGTACTATCTTTACTTTCTTTTGCCATAGTTGTTCTACTTCTATTTGCAGGTTGTTGTTGTTGTTGAATAGTGGTTGGGGCCTAGACAGAAGCAATCAGCCAGGCCTCTTTTTATCCCTGATGCCCCCTTCCATAAACACACACAGACACAAATATCCATAATTTTCCCAAAGACACTCACTACAGATGGGCTAGGCCAAGACCTTTTTTACATACAGGTCTTTCTTTTATCTACATTCCATCAAACATTCACTATATCTCTCCATAATTTTCTATGCTTGCAAACCATCCTTGCTTCCACAATGTCCATATATATACAGTATATTGCCTTTTTGTTCTGAAATTTCTCACCTCTCTCTTTTTGAGGAATTCCTCACTTCCATCCAACTTTATCCATTTTCTCCTTTCTCTCAGCCCATTCACTCTTCCTTCCTTTATTTGTTTTCCTTTTTGATCTTCATTCATTCTCTCTATATGACTGAACCAGCTCAACATAGTTTTTCATAGTGTTCGTTCATTTTAGTATTCAATCCATATTCATTCATCTTTCATTCATTCTTGATTGTACCTCTTCTTGTTTTATCATAAGTAACCCATTTTCTTAAATAACCCATTCTGACTGCATTCATCTTTTTTGTTTCTCCTGATATATCCAACTCTTACTTCTGAATAATAAAATGGGCAGGTGGACATTCTTATACACAGCCATTTTCTTTTCTTTCAACAAATATTCATTCCTCCACACAGACCACATACCTAATTACCTTTCTACCAGTATTTGTAGCTTAAAATTTCTTTATCCATTTCCCATATTTAGTAAACTTTCCACCAAGGTACACGCATCCATCTATTTGCTCTGGTTTTTTTTACCATTTATGTATAACTTGGAATCATCCACTGTATTTTCCTTGTCAGACATAACTACTTTGGTCTTGATATATTAATGTTCAGATCCATACAATTGGTTGCATCATATAACATTTGCTACAAATCATTCCATTTGTTAACTAACACAGCATTGCCTACTTACAAAAGTAACACACATTCATATCCCTAACTAACCTACCTCTGATGTGACTGCTTATATATAAATAAAAATGTATTTATACATTTATCCATTAATACATTAAACAAACAAGAGGACTCATACATGCCCTTGTATTATTCCCTGTTCAGTGCTGAACCATTCACTAACTATAATATTAGGTCTTATATATGCCTTATTTCCGACATATACCACTCCTATATTTAGCAATCATTGTTCATAGACATGCAAATCATTCTATAATTCACACTTACTCACATTACCATTAACTTTCTAAAAAGCAATACGCATACAATAAACTTGTTTTGTTAATGACCTACATACATCCCTTGTCCAGCATGAAGCCACACTGCACTTTCCAAATTTTGCTGATTGTCACACCTCATATCCTTTCAGTCAAAATTCTGCCAAACAGCTTTCCACTTAACAAACTAGTTCCCCTGTAGTTTTTGCATTCAGTCTTGCTACATTTCCTTTTTGCAGTTAGTCTTCATTTAGAGACCAGTATGGGACCAGCAACTCAGTCGTTAAATGAAGCAGTTGCTAAGTGAAACTGTGTGCTTACGATCTTACTTCGGATTTGCTTTGCTTTACAGACCTGCAAAGGTTGTAAATGCGAGGATTGGTCACAAAGTTACTTTTTCATCACCATCATAACTGCAAACAGTTGCTGTCTGAGGCAGTCAATAAATGAGGACTAACTTCAACAGCATTCTTCCAATTGTCAGGCTGAGATGCAGTCTCCATGTGCATGATAAACTAATCTCACAATCACCCCTGTAGTAAACTACACCTGTATTTTAATATGTCTTCAGTTGTACTATCTACATCTACACCTCTTTCAATTTTTCACATTGTTGCATCATTTATAATTCCCTTTCCATCCCTCTTCATCCATTCTTGGACACTTATTCATTTTGATTCCACTCTTCGACACATCACTATCATTCCCAAACAGATATCGAGAAGCACAAGGATAGATGTACCACCTCCATCCTGGCTCTGCTACAGGTCATCTACTAGCCAAACCCAGCCTGAAACCTGACTGAAATGGAAGATGAGAAATTTATCTTCTAATACTTTTTTCATACAGGACTTGTATTTTTCTTGCAGCTGTTCAACTTTCATTCAAGTATTTTCCTTTTTTCCTTTTCTCCATGTTCATTTTTTCCAAAAAACCAAATGTGGTCTGTCCCACATTCATTATCTTTGTATTTTTCATTTATTCTTTCAGTCTTTCATTATAAACAGTCAGCCATGCTTTTTGATTCATTCCTTTTCCATGTGTACTTATGAATAGGCTTATGCTTAATTCACATATTCAAAACATGCCGTTTTCTAAAGAGTTACTCACCTAACAATGCCATACTCATTCTTGCCTCAGTCAATGAATGGCCAAATAACATTTTTCAGCACTTTCTCATTTCATTTCTATCCACCCATTTATGTCATCTGGCAGAATATTTTTCCCCTGAATCACATTAATTCAGAATGTTGTAATTTTTCCCCCAAACTCAGCCCTATTTCTTCCATTATTTGCATTCACTAAAGTTTAAAATGTAGCACCAGGCAACTGTCACCAACTTATGGATTCCTTCTTTAAAACAAACCCACCACAAACTGGATGACACCAATTCATTCTTTCTTGCATACATGTTAGTCCCTTCACTCATAATTAAACTTACACCTTCACTTCCCTGCATGTAAACTGTACTCCACAAGGTCAGGCCACCTTCATTCTGATTTATTACATCCTTCTTTCCCTTAGTGTCGTGAATATGCAGCATATCTTTTCTTTCAGCTTCCATTTATCCATTAATTCATATGCTTAACCATTTACTCTTTGTACTTTCCAAGCTGTTGTCTCCTATATGCCAGAGGTGTCTCCAGATGGGCCTAGAGGTACTGACCTCTGTCACCCCTAAGAGGCTTGATCAATCAAAGCAATGATAAATTGACAAGACACATTATTGACTTAATTGCCAATCATTCACAGTAAGTTTTTTTTTTTACAAGTAGCATCTTAAAATAGTTGCAATGAACACTTATTTGTTTACACAAAAGCATTCCTTCTTCCAGGTTTTTTTTTTCTCCCACAACAACAATGTAGATTGGGCAGAGAGAAGGTAACTAGCCCAGAGTCACTCAGTAAGTCTCCATGGCTGAGGGTGAACTTGAACACGCATCTCCCCAGTTTTACTTCAGAACCTCAGCCACTGCACTGCACTGGCTCTTCTTTTAGAAAACCAAGATATCTCACATGGTTTGCATATTCTGTCTTGAAACAGCTCTGTAAAACAAATGTAATTGAATCCTCTCTATATTTCAGAGGGAAAGTCTATTTGCTTAGTATATCTCAGGCAAATTCAAACTTATGACTTTGTTACTTTATTCCATCCTTCCTTCACAATGCTCAGGATGGTATGTATGGTGGTTTTATTTTATTCTCAACAGTCATCTGAAACAATTTAGGCTGAGAGATCAAGAACGTGGCCCAAGGCCCACTGGTATACGACACTAGAGAAAGTATCTAAGATACATAAAAGTACTTCTAATCAATGTTGGAAATGTGAAAAACATGAAGACATTTTACCATGCGTAGTGGACTTGCAAAAAAGGAATAAAATATTGGATACAAATACACATGATGATACAAAGAATGTTAAAGATTAATATTCAGATGAAACCAGAACTTTTTTTATTGGATCTTACAGATAGCCAATTAGAAAAGACTTGTGGAAGTTTGGTTTTGTATATGGTAACTGCAGCGAGACTACTATATGCACAAAGATGGAAAAACACTGAAATACCCACAATGGAGGAGTGGATTGTGAAGATTTGCAGAAATGGCAAAACTGACCTGTTTGACCAGGGATAAAGCAATAAGTACTTTCATAAAAGACTGGAAACCTCTTATGGACTTTTTGGTGAAAATGGAAAAAAATGAATTGGTAATTTATGGATCTGCTGGTTAAAAAGGGTTGAATATGGGAAGAAGGAGACCATGTAATGTAATCTTAAAAAGGGAGGAGAGATAATAGGTTTGTAACTGCTGTAAAGAAGATTGGAAGTCACTTCTTTATATATCTTTTTCTTTTTTTCTATCTGTACTGTTTTCTGCACCTTTTCTTCTTAATTTTTCTTTATATATTTTCATGTTTATCTTTTACTAATGTAAAAATCTTTAACAAAAATTATATTAAAAAAAAGAATGTGGCCCAAGATCAGACAGTGATCTTCATGAACAAATAAAGAGTTTGCCTCAAATATTTCTGGTCTGAACTAAATTCTTTATTCACCACACCTCAGTGGGGCAGAAATATGGACATCTTGGCTCAATCTTTCATCTTCTACAGAAGGAATTTGTATCACTATATGCTTATCCATGACCTTGAGGTTTGAACTTCAGACATAAAAGAATTTCTGTAAGAAAGTTTTGGGATATCTGGGAATGATTTACAGTCAACCTCCTGCTTCTTAATAAGAAACTTCTCGAAAGATGCATTACAATTAAAAAAAAAAAAACTTAACCAATTTTGACTTTCCTTCCTTAATGGATTTGATGTAGTAGAAAAAATGATCAAAGAAGTGGTACAAAGTAGATAAGAGAATTCTAAATTGGATCTAGCAAATGACAAATATCCCCATAAAATTCCATTAGTGAATCAGGATGATTATATTGTAATGCATTTAGATGCATTCAGATTATATTGTATAATCTGAATGCATCTAAAACTTTCAATATCAATATCCTACAGTTAGATAGGACATTTTTTTTCTTACTTCTCTTCCATTTGTTTCATGATAATGGCTGATACATTGCATTTCATTGGTATATATTTACCTAAATTTGTAGAGGGTCATGGAACTTCAGCATAAGATTTGGGATGTCACAAATTTCTCATTATTTTATGTCTGCAATTTTGGAGAATAAAGATCACCTGATTAATTAAACAGTAGGACCCTACTTTAAAATACTGATACTCTGTTTACTCTGATCTGGAATATGGAATGATACTGTCCACTAATAAATCATGTTTGCTATTCATCACTAAATCAGTCAGCTGAAAATATTGTCCTTTGTCCAGTTTGTCAAAATTATAACATTGTTCTATAATCCCAAATACCTGGCTTTACAATGACTGGGGGCTGGACTTTCTGCCATTAATTGCTGCAGTTTAGTTTTGTAGTTTTGTGGTCCTTGCATGATCTTAATGAGCATCTGCTCATTTTTTATGCATCCCCACTTGACTGGATGGAGCCCATCATGCCTTTGAAATCTGTCTCAGAAGGCAAAACATTTCAAATGTATTGTCAGATAGTTGACCTTTTATGGCAAGAAGCAGGGCATTTGATTTAGAACTATCCTGTCCTTTAAATGCAAACATAACATTTGTTTGCTGCCAATTCATCCAGATGTCAAATCAGGGCACTATATTAAAATCTTCCTTTTGTCAGGTTGCTGAGTTCAAGCTGTGGTTTGGTTTTATACCATGTCATGTTTGGCTCCACTGGGCACTCCCATTTCTTATTTTGTGGATGTGGGATTGGAGGGTTGGCCAGAGAACAAGAAATACTGAGGAGATTCTGAGAAGTCCGATGCGGGGGATTCTGACTGGGTAGGGAAAGGATGACTTAGCCTTGAGGTCATGATAAGCATTTCAGCTAAACACTTGTATCTCAGCCTGGGGTGCTCTTGTCATCACCTAACCAAAATATATGCCCTGCTGTTTAGATAGCTTAATTGTCACTATTCTTTTTCATAACTCCCTTTTTTAGGGTTAGAGTTTAATACAATCCTCCATATCTCTTTTACTTTGCCAATCCATATACTATGGCTCCAGCAGAGCAGATCAAGCTTATTTTGATATAATGTTCTGCGCCAACAGACAATGCACTTTCCTTCTCTGCCTGGTCATCCATTGACTCACTGTTCCATTTTCACACCCATCCAAAGCATGGTCTAGTGCCAAACAAAAGTTCATTACCATTGTCAGACACATGCTTTCCATTAGTAATGGAAATCATGTGGATAGTGAATAGGAACATACTGATATTTAAAATGCAGGGAGCAGCAGGAATACACTTTAATTTTGTGAGTTTCAAAGGTTTTTATATTGCCATTGACTTTCTCTTTCCTGAATTTGATCCTTCAATATGCAGCTTAGACATACATGCTGCAATCTATTCTCTGAAATGCTAAGAATACAAACCCTGGGGAAGAAAACTGGGATGGGTCAAATTAGAGCAGCCAAAGACAACAGCAGATTAAAATTCCTTTTGAGGTTTATGTGGATATTAAAGTGGCCTGAATGCAGACTTTTGGTCCCCTTGTACCTCAAATTTTATTTTTGTATGGGAAGACTATTTTTGCTAGATAGAGGAAGAAGAAGAGTAACAAAAGAAATACAGAAGGGAAAGAATATGAGGAGTTTTCAAGAGAGGAAAGAGAACAGGGGAAAATAAATTTATGGAGAGTGCCCTTATACCTGAAGTTTTAAAAATGATGAGAATGATGAATTATCTGTAATGCCCTGCTATCTAACTGCCTTACAGGAAAAGGAGTGAACTTGAGGCCTTCAGCATCCAAAATATGTGCTCTGAATTACTGGTTTGATCAACATGATCCTACATGATCCCTTTCAGTTGTATCAATTTGGCTTTAAAATATATGTCAGTTGAGCTCAAAAAGCCTATCGTAGCCATAATTGGTTTTCAGTGGCCCCAGATGGTATAGGCAAGGCATGAACTGTAAGGAATATTTCACCTTTTTGTCCAGCTTTTAGGTCAAGAATAGGGGGTAGGGTAGCAAGATAGAAAGATATATCTGCTCTTTAGAAAATCCTTTGGTAGTGCATTTTGCTCAACAAATCTGATGGAGAATTCAAATCCATAGAACTATATTTCATAGAAATGTTATAATGTACACAGTCCCCCTACAAAGGAAACTGAATTCTGGATGAGCAGTGGTGCCACTGAAATTTCTCGATATTCACAAGTGAAGTTCAACTTCACTAGTAAATGTACCAACAGAAAAGTAAGACTATGCACTTAATGCACTTTAGAACCTGCATTATTGTGTAGAATAAACAGGAACCAGATTTCTAAGAACAGAAATCCCCAGTGGGGATGTGAAAGAATGGTTCTGTTCCTCAAACATATGTTGCTTTATATAATGTTGCTCTTGCAACTTTAACTTTGTGAAGTTGCCCAGAGCTGTTTTGGAGTTAGGCAGCCTAGAAATTAAACAAACAAACAAACAAACTCCTATTTCATCATTACTTTCATTAAGTGCAACAGCAAACTGTGTATATGTATGTATAAGCACACCAAAAACAAATGGTACATGTGTGTATGTTTATATGTTTGTCCATACCTGTCTCTATCTCTGTCTGTCTCTATCTCTAACCACCAGCTGGTTCAACAGAGCTGAATGGTGCATCCTGTAAGTAATGGATGGAGAAATTCTCCATATCACAGAACAGTTTGCCACTATTATGTTCATTGGGATACTTCAGAATATGCCATAAGTTAGAGTAGTCAATAATGAGCCATGGACTACTTCTGGAAATCAACAATTCTCTATTGGACCCCATTGGACCAGCACTGGTAGATTTTGGTCCACAACATTCAGTGATTCACAACTGCGAATCAGGGCCCTTATTCCCCGGAGGCCAGATAAACAATTCCTAGAGCAGTGGGAAGATCAGTTCAAAGCCAGGTGGTGCTAAGAATCACTGGGTTTGATCAAGCTATCTTCAGACTTTAAATATAGGAACATTAAATATCAGATCCCTTTGAGATGAATCAAAATAGGATGAACAAGTGCATGAGCTGGTCCCAATCAAGTGAGATATAACTGAACTACATGAAATTAGATACAGCAGTGAAGAAATTGAAGAATTTGTTGAATTAATTACACATCAGCTGAGCCAGAAGAATCACCAAAATCATTGACATGAATACAAGGACAGGTAAAAAAAACAACCATACAACTCAGTTATTGAAAACTTTGGAACTAGCAACAGAGATGAACTTGTATCAAGACTAATAAAATTTGAGGAAAAAGAACATATTTTCATCATAAATTTGTATTTCAAGAAAAGTACAGCCCAAAAATAGATTTGGAAAAACCCAAATGAAAATACCAGTGAAATAGATTCTATTTGTCCAATAACTGTTCCATTTTTATGGACTGCTCAATTCTCAACTGATTCAATGTTAGCATGATCATTGACGTGTACCCCAATATTAAAAATCAGCATCAAACAGGAGATTAGAAATTACTGAAATTATCAACTCATTTCAATGCACTCAACAAATTGAACAAGAGCTTAGCTGAAGCCACCTGCTATATAAGTGAAGCTCTGTCATCAACAGCCAATGAAATTGTTGGTGCCAAAAAACACAGTTGAAAAAGCAAAATGTCAGAAAAAAATAAACAAATGATGCAGAACATGAATAATATACAGCCAGCCAAAAATACTGTAGAATATGCTGAACTAAACAAGATTATTCGAAAGTGATTGAAAGAAGATATTAGAAAGTACAACAGTCAACTTATACTGACAAACATTGAACAAAAGCCTGCAGAAGATGAAACAAAAACTAACAGCTTGGTGGAAACAACTCTTCAAGATCAAGAAATCAGACCAATCAATCATAACCAATCATGTATCTACTGTACTCTTCATTTAACAATGGAATTAACAATGGCATTTTGTCCTCCACCTTGTGGGACAAGAGGCAGGAAGCTGTGTTGGGCTGTGAAGGGCTATGATGCAGGGCAAGTCACATGATGCACACAGTTCTGTCCCCCATATATACAAAATACAAGCCTTTGTATTTTGAATATTTTATAGGAAGGACGGAAACTAAATGCAGAAGTGGCCATCGACGTACCAACAGATGATTCCAGTCTCCTACTGTTCACATTTTTAATGGAGCCACTTGTTTGCTTGAAAAGAGTTCTATGGAATTAATCTTTAAACATGGTACTAAGTTCAGAATTTAAGAAATTCTTCTTTCTCTAGTTTTATGGATCAGAGTCCATTACAAACTGCAGCAAACTGCTTTCAGGAAATAAGTACAGCCTTGAACATATCTACATCTTCTTTTCAGCTTCAAAGCATTTTACAAACATTCATTATGTTTGCAGTGATGAAAATACATTGGCAGAATAATTAGTATTTACCCTACATGCTGAGATGCTGTCAGAGAATGAAAAAGAAAAAAAATTGTTTAGCATAAGACATACATCTTTTACAAACCTAGCAATAAAAAATGGTAACACACCTTGACAGTATTGTAGTACTTGAACGTATTACATATAATACATGCAGACTATTGAGCTTTGCACGAAACATATGCTAATGTTTTTAAATACCGAGTCTTCAAAATGCATTGTTTCTCTATTGCAGATTCCCCACCCCTCCCCAATCTCTTAGAATCCAAGATTTTGTCCCACCAAAGCTGAGGAAGGGATCCAAGGCTGATCTGTATTTTTGCACGCTTGTACTCCTACAGAGCTGCACAGCATGCATGCAATAACCAGATTTTAAATACAAATCTAAAACAGCCACAAGAGTTCCCACTTTTCCCATATTTATAGCATTATATTGTGGCTTATGGCCTATCAAATCTATATATTAAAACCAGTAGACCTGCTCTACTGTGTTATCAGACTTTAAAAGAACAAAACAACCTGAAACAGCAGGGCACTTTTTCAATTGCATCACTGTATCATGGTTTATGAAGCACTTGTTTTATAAATGCAATTGATGAAACATACGTGACCTTTCAAATTTCCTCTATTTGTCATGCAATTGCAAACCATATTTTGGAATGTCATACTTTGGAGCATTATAACCCCAGTATATTTTGAGCTTTATTCATTGGCATACACCTACCAAGTAGCCATTAGGTTTAAAATAAAATTAATTAATTCGTTAATTAAAGATAAAATAAAATAAAATGCTTGCATGGAGGAAAAGTATTCCAGAATACCTCTCACTCTAGATATCATGTTCTCTGCTCTGCTTCTCTGTTTGGTGGGAAGGATGTTACTTTCAAGGAAAGAGTTGTGTTTTGCTACCTTGATGAAGCCAAATGGGTTAGGATTTAAAGAGTTATTTCTACATGCTATTCTTTGTTCTAGAGAGAAGATACCTATGTGGAATCATGACCTTCTGAGATTGTAAACAACTTTATATTTGTTTAGAAACTTGAAAGGGGGAAGGTAGAGTACAAATCAATGGTTATCCGTGAGAACAAGTGATGTCATGTACAATATATCATCATTGCACCAATGATACAAATTATACATTTCACTTCATTTGCGCAATGATGACATATTTTCCATCATCATGGATTCTAAATGGATACTTATGAATTTGCCCTCATAATTATCTAAGGATGTCAGTTTTTGGTTCTCAGAGTGAAATATTTGGCTGTTAGGGCTTTCCAACCTGTTGTTCCTGTGGTTGTAACAATTGGAGACAAGCAGAAACCCAGCCCATTACTAACTTCAACAAACATATAGCTTTCAAATTTCTCTCATTCTGAGGAAAGTTCCAGATAGGTACTTTGAGCTTAGTATACAGAATTTTACCGTGGAAAACCTACCAGCCTTTTTTTTTCACAGCACCTAGTAGTACAATCACTAATACTGATGGTATTAATCAGTATTATTCAGACTCTACAAACAGACATTCATGTGCTCCTCATCAGTTTTGCAAGGCCATGAGCTAATACAAGTTGTTAGGATGGCTCCTTTTAAAGTATTCTGAATATAGCTGAGTAAAGCAGATATACTGTATAATTGGCTTGTCAGACATGCTGCGAGAGATGTGTAGCTTATACTTAGATGCCTCTAACTGGAATGTAAGCTGAAAATTGGCACTGAAAGATAGACCAGATACAGAAGTAGCTTTTCAACAGCAAGAGGTTTTTAAAAATATATACTTCAGCAGCTACATCTATGTTGTATGTTCATATCTGCATGGTAGTAAAAAATTATTGAGGCACTGTAGAAGGATATATCATGCTTATATGCTACATCACAGAAGCTTGTAGAGAAGGTTCCGGAAGGTTCCAGTCAGTTGTCTGATACACTAGGAAGCGTCCGTTGGTCCAGAGGCCCAAGCTTGTACAACTTGGAAAGAAGTTGCTATATCTTTCCAGTAGTTTTGCATTAATGATCATCATAACACCTTGCTTACTCCTATGGAGATTTTCAACTGAATCCAGTTATTGTTGAGAAAACCTGGTGAGATTGATGCACAATAATAGCCTAATAAATACCAGGATTTTTTAAATCTTTGGATCCTGCAGCAATGCCATGAGGCAGGAAATAGGAAATGAGTCGAAAGAACATACTTTTTCATTATTCAATTACTATTGTTTTAAAATTAAATTTGGAAGGCAAAAGTTTACTGAAGTCAATCATTGTCAGTGGAGATGAAGAGACAAAGGTACACTGGGAATTTCATGATTGGTAGAGAAAGTATTATCATTGAGGTCTGCACTTCTGAATGCCTTAGGACTAGATATTTTCTGAGTGCTGCACCTGAAAAAGAATAAATAGTTCTGCTAGGATGATTTCACAGTGTGCCACCCATACTGTACAAGCAATAGCTTTTCAAAAGCATTTTCCTCTTCTTCTCTGCTGGCAGATGCTGATTTATGCAGCTTTGCCCCGTGGATCTTGATTTCTTCCATTAAAAACAAACAATAATCCTGTTTAATGACTTAGTGTGATGTGTTAATCAAATATCTTATTCAACAAACCATGGTGTAGTGCAATGTGTGAACCCAGTTTGTATCTTCTTCCACCAGAATTGCTTATTGCTATCTTGAAGCCTGTTTGGCAATTTCATCCGATAAGTAAATCAACAAATGTGCAGCACGCAGTGCTCTCTATTTGAACCCATTTTGAAAAGTTGTGCTATATCACAGTAATCTTTCAAACCCTGGTATCCTCAAGATGGCTTGAGACTCACAATATACAAGTATGAATTCTGGAGCTGGAGCTGTAACACATCTGGGGAACACTAGACTGAGGAAAGTTGAAGCAAAGATGTGTTAAACTATCTTTTAGACCATGTGTGAATGTTCATTTGAAAAAAACAACTCATGTTGACTTTAGAAATTTAAAAAATCAGCCCATGGAAACAAATTAGCCATCAGTTGCATTACATTTTATTTAATTCCAGCTTTGTTTTGCTTTAGTTGTAATGAGTTTTGATTGATCAACATTGGAAACAAACAGGATCCAAGCCAAGTCCCAATTTCCACCATACATTTCACTTCTTAAACAAATTCCATATTGGCGATATGTGATATATATTCTCATTCTTCCTTAGAGATTTACCCAAAATCCTATCTTAATATCATCTGGAGAGGCATAAATGGCCATTTTTAAGGCAATTATGCAATTTCATAGAGTGTCATGGAGTGAAAAATGAGAGGAACAATGTTACCACACAGTGATGGTGTTACCTAGTTGGGCCATGAAAGGTCTGCAAGGAAACAACCAAGCTCAGAGAGCACCAAGGACTCCACAGTTCAACCCTGAGCTACAGATATTCTCTTCTATAAGATGAATAAATTAAAATGGCTGTACTCTCATGAAATCTTGCATAAAAACACAGAGATTTTGAAAGTTTTGCTGTGTTGTTTTGCCATTTTAAACTTTAATTTAGTTTTTTTTAATTTAATTAATTTTGGAAGTTCTTGACTAACATCTAGTGGCACCAAGGTTTCTCCTTTACTGGGAGTTGTCATTAATGAAATTAGCTCTGACCGATAGTTATGGTTTAGAATTAAAACTACCTTATATCTTAATAAGTTTATATTTGATTTTTATTTTAGAGTTCCATTTCAGTCAGCATTTTGGGTAGGATGGGGAAAAAATCTAGTTTTATTAGTATTACTAGTATTTATTATTATTATTATTATTATTATTATTATTATTATTATTATTATTCTGTTATGGGTAAAAGCATACAGAACAATTTAAAAAGGGTTAAAAAGAATACTATGCTCCTCTTCCCAGGAAATACAGGTGAAGCTTCCTTTACTTTGTTCTTTTGCTGTCAAACACCTCATGTTTGGGCCAGATTCCTTCATCTTCCATGATCCATCTGACAGAAATGCCAAACTCTGCACCACAGAAGCGAAACTGGTGAGGCCCTTTGGACAGGAAAAGAGATGGAACCTAAAAAAATCACCAGTATTTCCACATTTCAGGTAAGTTTACTTTCCCTGAAAGTTTCTTCAAATGCAATGGACTGGGTCCAGAGTTCCTTGGCATGAGCAGAAAAACATGTCTTCTTATGTAAGATTACTAGCCAAATTCATGCAGTGTCTCTCTCCTGCTGCAGTTCCCAGAGCTTAATCCCTAGAGCATCCATTGGCCCTCAGAAGCAGCATTTGGGAGAGTGCAGGAGAATGTCCCGGAAAGAAAAGAGCCAAGAAACCCCATTGTGCCAGAAAAATTCCCAACAAAATTCAACCACATCCTTTTACTGTATAGCCGCTATATTCCCATCATAGGCCAGACCCAGTGGAGGATTATATAACTAGAGGATGACTCTTCTATCTTCAATAGCAGACAGAATGCCCACAAGCACCATGAAATGTTACGACTATAATATTCATAATGCATAAGAAAATTGCAACATTAAATTGCCCTTCCAGCTTAGTTGTGATTGGCCATTTATATTAAATTAATTCTGTTCACCTCTGTCTTAGATGCATGTTCAGTATCTGGAAATGATAAAGAATAAATTCAGTCGATTTGTCTAAGAGAACAATACACTGAATCAAGCTAAATAAAATTATGCAGCTTGTAGAATATTTTAACAGAGTATATGTGCTAAGAATATCTTTTCAAATTCTTAACTAAGACAGTAGAGGTTTATTTTAAGAAAAACAAAATGTATACAACCATATTAAGAAAAGTAAAATCAATAAACTTAATGTGACTCAGAGGGAAAGCTCCAAATGGACTATCAGGATGCTTCAGATTTGAAACAACTTGAACATCTGTGTTGCGATGATGTTTTAGCCCAAGTTCCATATGCTGCTTGTTTATTTATATAAGAGAGTATTCTGTTCATGAAAACAAACAAAATGCTGCATCTACAGTGTCAGTAAACTAAGGCATATCATTCTAATTTCTTTGAGTTCTTTTCCATAAAATGAATATATTGAGGAGAAATAGCACCATATGTTCACACAGGAAAAGGTCAGTACAGTATAAGGAAAGGAACCATAGCAGTAATAATTAAGTTCATCACGGTCAGGGGAAGGAAGGAAGGAAGGAAGGAAGGAAGGAAGGAAGGAAGGAAGGAAGGAAGGAAGGAAGGAAGGAAGGAAGGAAGGAAGGAAGGAAGGGAGGGAGGGAGGGAGGCAGGCAGGCAGGCAGGCAGGCAGGCAGGCAGGCAGGCAGGCAGGCCGGCCGGCCGGCCGGCTGGGAGGTAGGGAGGAGAATGTTTCCTTCACAGAGGCAGAGAGAAATCAATGAAACGTTCTTTTCTTCATAGAAGTTTCTTTGGTAAATTAAACTTCTGTTCAGTTCCCATTCCTTCCTTATATGAGGATGAGAGGGAGATACACTCAACAGGCATATCCAAATCCAGTCTGTGTTCTTTAAATCTGTCCATAAAATGGGCATCAAGTTCTCTCAGAATATAATGATTTCAAACGCATGTGCTGTCACATAAACTTAACAAATCTTGCAGCATCGTGATTGCAGATCATTAATCATGTTTTCATTTTTTTTTCCATCAAGGAAAACAATTGAGTCATGTATTTTTAAGAAATTTGGAGATACAGGGATGATTTCATAGATTTGCATCATTCTGTGGTGTCGCAATTTGCGTTTCATTTTCACTTGTCCAAATGTCTTTCCATACTTTAGGACCATGTCAGACCATACTAATAATCATGTTTTTATTTATTTTTCACACCTACACAAAAATTAAATAGGAAGTAAATTCAAATTCCAAATGTCATTTATTTCATTACTCAATACTACAGTGTTACTATAGACTGAAGAGTTTAATTTTTTACATATTTTACTCCATGACAGTTATTATCCATTATAGAGCCCAACACTCTATGTCTCTGTATAATTCATCTTCACAAAATGCCTCTAAGAGATACCATAATTATTCCCATTTGATGGATTGGTAATTGAGACTGAAAAATGATGACTTGAGAAGAGTTATCAAGTGACTCTGTAATTGAACTGGGATTTAACCTCAAGTCTCTGCAGTCCAATGCATTTATCAACTGGCTCACAGCAAGTTTCTCCCAGAATAATATTTTAAGTTGAGTACAGACACAATTATTTATGAAATGAAACCTATTCCATGTGTTACATTCATCATGATCAAAGCTCAATTAAAAAACTTCTTTGTGCCACAAGGGATAATTCAATCTATTAAACATACAGTACCTACATACATATTTCAGTACTTCTACATACTGTATTATAAGCTGTACAGAACTGGAGGGTTCACCTTAAGAAGTGACCATGTGTCTTCCTATATTGAAAGCAATCCTCTATTTAAGAAATGGGGATCACTGTGGTTCTTCAGACGTTGCTGAACTAAAATGTCTAGCATTCCTTGCCACTAACAGTGTTGACTGGGCATATGAGAGCTCTATTGGAGGAATATCTGGAGGCGCACAAGTTTTTGAACTCTGCTCTGTTTGAAATTATTCTCAATTGTAACGTTAACTATGAGTAAAAGAATCATAAGAAGGCAGGGCAATGCTGTTTCTTGTCAGCAGCAGGCATACAGATCACCTTTTCTCCTTACAGTGACATACATCATATTTCTATTTAAATGACAGTTCTTATCTCAAAATGCATGTTTTTATTTATTTGTGTTTATTATACTGCCAAACTTCACAAGAACTCATGATAGTGTATAGTAAAACAGAAGACATAATAACCCCAAACTCATCTATAACTCCTAGTGTTACAATCAAAAGTAATTGTGGAGTTATTCCATTTTTTTCTTGCTTAATAGATTTTTTTGTAAAAAGAAAATAGGTGAAAGAAAAGTTGAAAAAGCAGGGGAGGACTACAAGCAGAATATGAAGTCTGGATCTTCCATAAATTTCCTTGAATGAGGCAGGGCAATTACACAATCAAAATGTCTATAGTTTGTCTTCTTTTTAATAATCAGGCACTCAGACTGTGATATCTGAATGTTATACAAGAGAACCATCTGGTCCTAGCCTATATAAATTAGGAGAAACCATGTGATAGAAAAGGAAATAACTCCTATTTAATCTCCTGCCAGAAGTCCAGATCATAAAGTATCAAAGAGAAGCCACAGATTTCCTCCGAAGCTCACAACTGTGTCATGGAACGAAACTAACCACCAAGATGGGATAGTTTGCTAAAACCCGACTGAATTCAGCGGCACTGTGCCAGCTTAGCTCCCTCTTAAGCAATTTCATTACAAAAACAAAGAAGAAAGAAAAAAAGCTTAACTGGGAGGAGCTGAATTTGTCTGAGGCCAAGGAAAGGATGTAAATAATGTTGACATCTCAAAGACATGCAAAGATGGTCCAAAGGCTTACAAAGGAAAGAGATTAACATCCAATAGATATGGATATTATTAATGTTCTTTAAGTCGTGCTCAGAATGACATCATATAAAGCTCAATCAGTGCTTTAATTTTTTGATGCCAGGTCAAATCAAATCAAATCTTTTATTGTTGTGGTCCCAGACCAGTATACATACAAAAATAAGACTAATCTAAAACTGCAGTAGGGGGAGACATGCTAGAAACATAAGCACTAAAAGTGAACAGTGTAAAACTATACAAAATAGAAAAGTACAAAACTGCTGAAAACAATTGAAAATATAAAAGCCTGAGCCATAAAATAGCTGAAATTAGCCCTAAATCTATGTGTGGGTTCAAAATTCCATCCTGTTGACTGGGGGTATGAGAGAATGAACCACTTTATATCACCATTCTTATGGCATTTCTGTTAAGATATTTTTCTTTTTTGCTATGATAGTTTTTGCTTCTCCTAAAATGCAGTGTTAGAAAATAAAAAGCCCTATATTGTGTTGCTTTTACCAGATCCTTCACTTTTACAATTCTTTTAGTTCTATCTCTTAGATACAGACCCATTCCTTTCATAACATTCACATTTAGCTGAGTTGCTTGTACCCATGTTCATTCATACAAGCCAGTAGTTTTCAAACTTTTTGTCTTCAAATCACTCTTGGAATACTTGAATAGATTTCCAGTGTCACCTTTTCCTAATTTGAGGCCCTCCAGATGTGTTGTATTATACTTCCTAATTTTCAATTAATATGGTTAGTGGATCATGGAAGTTGTAATCCATTACTTTTAGTGGTCACCAGGTTTGAGAATGGGTGCTGAAGAATAGCAGGGTTCCAAAACCTCATTTTGCATATTTTGCAAAATTGTTATTGTTGTCATTTGTGATATATTTCTCATTGGATTAGAAACCCACGAAATCATATCCGAGGAGAAAGAAAAGAGAATAAAAAGAAGAGGGTATCAGCCAACCAACCATGCCGTGAGAAAGGCCAATCCTTCAGTCCAGCTGAACCTCTCAGAAGTGCAGAGGAAGAGCCTGTTGAGACAGCAAAGCATGAAAGTAGTGGTGACAGTATACAAGACAGCATTGTGCAACCAAAGGACCAACCACAACAGGGTAAGCAAATACTCATTGTACCTGGAGTCTCCACTGCATCTGGAGCCTTCACCAACTTGGTTTCTTCCATATCTGCAGTCAGCATGCCAATGGGCATTGAATTTTAAGTCCTCTGGGGAGCACCAGGTTTAGGAAGACGGAGTTATGGCTCTTTACCATGGATAAGATTCAGTGCCCTCCACCCATCATTGAGCCAGCATAAAACTACCTGTATACATTTTGCTGTCTCCATTGCCAAACTCTACCCTGCCATAGTAATTAGGTCCCCAGAAGGTGGTTTCCTTATTTACTGTGTGTGGTGAAGTTAAAGAAAAGGATGATTGGATTTCCCCACCTTTGTTTCTCTTCCCTCCTACCAAATATCATCAGCTGGTGGGAAAATACTCACTATCATTTACCTTAACAGGAAATGAAGTTCAGGGAGGAAGCGAGCTTTGACAGATGGCTGGACCTACAAGGCAGCTGATCTGCTTGGTGCAGGTAAAGCAGGAAAGGCTCTCCTGTTTTATTGGTCAGCCTTCCTCACCCCACAGATCAGTCCCTCCACTGATCCATGGGGTGGTGAAAGCTGCCTGGAAAAGCAGAAAACCCTCTCCTTCTTTACTGAACAGCTGTGTCCCCACTCCACATGTGGATCAAGTGCGGAGCTTGAAGCCGATCTGCAGGCTGATGGAGTTTGCCCAGTAAAGCCTCAAGCTAGCAGAGACAGCCCCATTCTACTGCCATCCAGTGAGGATTCCCACTTCTGAGAGGTATGACAAGAGAACAAGAGAGCCAGCTTGTCAGTGACTATCAACCAGCACCCCCCCCCCAAAAAAAAGCAGATAAGAAGAGGGATAGACTGGGAAGCTCTGTGTCACCACACAACCGTCCCCTCCCCATGCCATGTTAGCTGCTTTCCAGGCTACTCCTAAAGACAGATCTAAAGATCTTTTAAAGACATTGTTTGGAAATAATGCTAAATCTGTATTCAGGCTGCTTTTGAACATGGGTTTACTACTTGTTCATTGATCCTCTGAACCCTTGTTTAAAAGGAGCCTGAAGAAAAGCTAACAGCTAGGAGGACAATCACACAGTATAGTAGGAAAATTCCCTCCCACTTCCCCACTCAACTTCATCCCCCTGTGCCTGTCAGCTGTTCTGCAGGCTACTTTTAAACACAAGTTTAAAGAAAGACTTTCTTTCCCTCCCCTTGCACCAAATATCACTAGCCAGCAGGAGAATACCTACCAATGGATGCAGCATACGTTACAGAGATATATGAAGCAAAAGAAAAGTATTTGATAGCATACACTCATTTCATCCTGAGAGCTGAAAACTACTAGTCTCAGAAAAACAGTGGTTCGCTGAAACTACAAACAGAATTTATAATCTGGCTTCTTGCATGAAGAAAAAAGCCAGGAATATGTAAGCCAAGGGTCCATAACGCCTATAATAGGCTTACATCTTTTAAAAAGTGTCTGTCGGACCTCGCTTTCTCCATATCTGTTATATTAAAGTTTTGCCGTTTTGATGACAACCTGTTGTTTTCCACAGTAACCATGCATTCCTTATAACATGTAGATTTGGTGAGCAATATAAAATCTCTTGTGTACGTTAATCAAATTCCACAAATAATTCATGCAGTTTCCTCAGTTCAGGCACCACCCAACTCCAAACTGTCTCTGGGTGGTGTACAGTAAAACCAAACAAAATAAAAAATACAATATAATAAACTTACAAAACAAAAGGAATAAAGAAAGGAATAATTATTTCATTTGAATAATTCAAATAAACTTCTCAGACACAAGAATAAATGATATCCAAATCCTAACACGTTGCTTCATTTTTTCCACGTTAGAACAATAACTGTTCTGACAAGAGCATTAAAAAAAAAAACCAGGAAGTGGCAGTTCCCAATGCTTTTAAGAGTAAGGAATGCAAAATCTCTGTCCAGATTTTGAGTCTTTGCTCAGTCAAAAGTCTCAAGGCAGCCAACAGGCAAATATTTGAAATATTAGACATATTAAACGGTAGGATTTCACACCAGGATGGGAGTTAGCAACAGATGGTTCCAACAGGCAGTCTGCTTCATGCATATGCCAAGCTCTTCAGTAGATTGCAAAGCTCTGACATATTGGTAATAGCGAAAAAACAGACTGGAACTGGGCTGCCAGTTTCACTTAAGGAATGCACAGCTGCAAAAAGGAGGTTTAGGTTCATTTGGTACAATGGAATCTTCAGAAATACACATTCCATATGAAGCACCATAGTCATAAAGTACTAGAAGCCCCACTGATAATACTCATACATACTCAAAAACTCCATGTGTGCTGCCAAAGCTTTCTGGGCACCTACAGCCAATCGAATTAAACACATATCAGGGAATAAAGGAAAACTGCCTAGTAAAATTCCTAACCAGGGGATGTAGAGGGCAAATATGCATCCTTCTGTTATAGCTAGGAGAGAGAGGGAACCCGACATCCTTAAATTCTCTAGGCAAAATCCTGAGAGGATATATAAATTAGTGATTGAGCAGCCATCTGTGAACACGTACACAAGTGGTTCTAGGACTTACAGATAAATTCACCTCTACCCCATATCCTATTTTCAGTTATTTTTATTGGATTAATTAAGGGCTCTCTACTGAGCAGAACCAGAGAGGTTGCTCATGGGTTTGACAGAGCAAAAGTAGGCTTCAGAAATGCTCACAGGTGGCATCTGGCCACCATATTATCAGAGAAGGTTGAAAATAAATATGAAATTAAACATGGAATTAAACTATTGCCTATAAAAAAAATATTTCTTTTAAATTGTTCTCCTGCAATATCTGAGAAGCACCAGAAACTGCCAAATACTATGAACATTGTCCTATGTGACTGCATTGGGAGGGGTTAACTAACAAATCTAGGAACCTTGAGCAAGTGATACAAGATTCTTCCTCCCAATTAGTAAGATTTCCCCCCCCCCCCCCCAGGCAGCTCTTCAAGGCATAAATCATAATGTTATCTGCATTGTGAGGGGGAACAGGGAATTGGAAACAAAAGAGATCTCCATTGCACAAACTGCAGTTTATTTAATGTGATATCTCAATACAGCATGTTAAATAAAAGCTACTGATTTACCAGAAAGTCTTTCTCACAAGCTCCATGGAATTTGCCAGTGAATGCTGTGGGCTGCAGTCCTGCTTAGTGAAATACCACAGAAATGTTGATATTGACTCCAGTAGGGCCAAGACTGCAGCCATATTCACCATTGGACTATAGCCAAATTGGGCTATAATAGTTGGGAATTGCATCTCTCCTGCCTCAGGCCCACCCTATTATCTAGTCTGTCTTCTTATTTTGAGGTTTGTCTTCCTGAGTCTTTCTTTTCCTTCCCCAAATTATAACTGTGGAGGTTACAAATAGTGAATTGGAGAAGATATGTGCCCTGTGCTGTGTCATATAGCTACTAAGTAATCAATGATGGCACCCAGCCACTTCAGTCTCAAAAAAGCTAATTAGAGTGTTGTTGTTCAGTCGTTAAGTCATGTCCGACTCTTCGTGACCCCATGAACCATATCGCACCAGGCCTTCCTGTCCTTCACTGCCTCCCTGAGTTTGCTCAGTTTCATGCTCATTGCTTCAGTGATGCTATCTAACCATCTCTTCCTCTGCCGTCCCCTTCTCCTTTTACCTTCAGTCTTTCCTAGCATCAGGGTCTTTTCCAAAGAGTCCTCTCTTCGCATTAGGTGACCAAAGTATCTGAGTTTGAGCTTCATTATCAATCCTTCCAATGAGCAGTCAGGATTGATTTCCTTTAAGATTGACTGGTTTGACCTCCTAGCAGTCCAGGGGACTCTTAAGAGTCTTCTCCAGCACCACAGTTCAAAGGCATCAATTCTTTGGCGCTCAGCCTTCTTTATGGTCCAGTTCTCACAGCCATACATTACTACTGGAAAAACCATAGCTTTGACTATGTGGATCTTTGTTGGCAACGTGACGTCTCTGCTTTTTAATATGCTATCTAGGCTTGCCATAGCTTTCCTCCCAAGGAGCAAGCGTCTCTTAATTTCATGGCTGCAGTCTCCGTCTGCGGTGATCTTGGAGCCCAAATAAATGAAGTCTGTTACTGCTTCCATTTCTACCCCTTCTATTTGCCAGGAATTGATGGGTCCAGATGCCATGATCTTAGTTTTTTTAATGTTGAGTTTCAAGCCGGCTTTCGCACTCTCCTCTTTCACTCTCATCAAGAGGCTCTTTAGTTCTTCTTCACTTTCTGCCATTAGGGTGGTATCATCTGCATATCTGAGGGTGTTGATGTTTCTCCCTGCAATCTTAATTCTGACTTGTGATTCTTCCAGCCTGGCATTTCTCATGATGTACTCTGCATATAGGTTAAATAAGCAGGGTGACAGTATACAGCTTTGTCGTACTCCTTTCCCTATTTTGAACCAATCGATTGTTCCGTGACCGGTTCTAACTGTTGCTTCTTGGCTCGCATGCAGATTTCTCAGTAGACAGGTAAGATGGTCTGGTACCCCCATCTCTTTAAGAATTTGCCACAGTTTGTTGTGATCCACACAATCGAAGGCTCTTGCATAGTCAATGAAGCAGAAGTAGATGTTTTTCTGGAACTCTCGTGCTTTCTCCATGATCCAGTGAATGTTGGCAATTTGATCTCTAGTTCCTCTGCCTCTTTGAAACCCAGCTTGTACATCCGGTAGTTCTCGGTTCACATACTGCTGAAGCCTAGCTTGTAGGATTTTGAGCATAACCTTGCTAGCATGTGAAATGAGTGCAATTGTGTGATAGTTTGAGCATTCTTTGGCATTGCCTTTCTTTGGAATTGGAAGATAAACTGATCTTTTCCAATCCCGTGGCCACTGTTGCATTTTCCAGACTTGCTGGCATATTGAGTGCAGCACTTTAACAGCATCATCTTTTAGTATTTTAAATAACTCAGCTGGAATACTGTCATCTCCACTAGCTTTGTTGTTAGTAATGCTTCCTAAGGCCCACTTGACTTCACTCTCTAGGATGTCTGGCTCAAGGTCAGTGACCACACCAGCATGGACATCAGGGACATTAGAGTAAGACTTGTTTAATACTTGGACATGAGACACCAGGATCCATAGACTTGACTGGGAAGTTGAAAAAAACATGCAGAAGAAAGCAAAGTTGCTGCCAAGAATACTACATGGACATGCCACGTAGCCATCATTTTTAAGACAATGATGGGACTAAATAGGCAAAGATCTAAACTGAGCTTTCAGAGGAGATCTACGTGAGAAAGGAAAACAGCAGAGTTAGGCAGCTTATTTGGAAGACTGGCATGAAGTGAACAGCACAGATGGTGATGGGCATTTGGTATTCATGAAAAGGAGAGTTTGTTCTCCCTTTTCCCAGTGTGATTTTTTTTAATGGAAGTAATGCATCCATTTGGAACCTGCATGTTATCATAATTGTAGAACATAATGGGGGACACAGCTGTTCTAAATACAAATAAAAGTCTCTATCTCTCCAAGTATTTAATCTTAATGTGGCAATAGATATTCACTTATCTGAATAAGCACTTACCTGCTTATAGTGAAGGATGGTGTCTTGAGTGATACATTAGAGTTGTTATTAAGAATTAAATGCTGAGGCCCTTTTGCTGCTCACTCTGAGTCAAAATGATTATAGAGCAAAGGTGGGGAACCACCTAACCGTTGGCCATGCCGGCCAAGGAAGATGGGAATTGTAATCCAAGAACATCTAGTTCCATTCTTGTGTTGTAAAGGAATCAAAAACCTCAAAATGTTCCTTTGCTAATATGTTTGCTGAATGTGATTCTGTGGAAATGAAAGGGAAATAAATCCAAATGGAATTATTAATGAATTCCCAAAGTATTGAATATCTTTCACATACAGTGAAGTTTCACTTCACTGTATGTGAAAGATACGGTTGAGTGAACTTGCGGGTTAAGTAAAAAGGAAAAGAGAGCAGTGTTTTTGCCCAGTTCTTTCAGAATCTTAAGAGATGCTCATGAAAACTCACTGAGTGACAGAAGAATTGTATTTCTATACTGACTATTCAAAGGCAGCAGGAACCTCAGACCAAAGAGATACATGGGGTATAAATATGTCTTACCAGCTTTTATCAGTTCTGTGCCAATTTATTTATTTCATGGCAAGGCTTCCCACTGAAAAATCCTCGAAACTTTTCTGCAGAAACTCGTCTGCAGAAAATCCCTGCTAAAGTAGTTTTCAAGTAGTTTTAAAGTTTTTCTCTGTTTAAAATGGTTTAAGTTTTAAAGTTTTATTAAAATGTTAAGTGTTTAAGTTTTATTCCCAGGATAGCTGACATGCTAGAAATAAAACCTTCTTGGGTTTTCTGCTGTCACCTAGGGCAGGGTTCTCCAAAGTGGTCCATGTTGATCCCCAAGGGTTGATGGGACTATCCAAGGGTCAGTGTTGTTGTTGTTACTGTTGTTGTTATTCATAGCAATATTAGTTAAAGTGATATTTATTAAATTATTTTCATATAATACATGTTTGGGGGTCGATGAACAATCTGAAACATGATGAAGTCAATGAGCTGAAGAGTTTGGGGACCCCTGGCCTAGGGTAATGGTGAAACAGCACTGAGGCAGTCACTGATTATGGCTGGGAAAGGATTGATTATTATAATTTTTATGCTGTTGTGTATTTAGTGCCAATGAATGTAAACTGCTAGAGTATAGAAATGAAATGAAATGAAATGAAATGAAATGAAATGAAATGAAATGAAATGAAATGAAATGAAATAGACTCCATCACCTTCCATTCACTAAAGGACACAAGTGAAGTGCCTAAATCTGGAGAGCACCCAGATTGGGCAAACTTGAGCTCTTGTATTCCTGTTTCCCCTCACACTATCCAAATTATAATCATAATTATCAGCAGAATAGGTCTTTGTTTAAGTGAATTATCTGACAGTCCAAGAATTTAAAAATTTTAAAGCTGAATTCTGGGAAATAGGCAAGAAATATTTTTAGCAAAGGTGCATACATTTACACAAAAGCAGAAGTGAAGTTCTTCTCTTCTCCTTTCCAACCCACTCCCTAGCTAAAACTTATATAGAACCTTCCAAGTCTGTGAGTCACCTGGCCATATTCCATATTTAAAGCATTGGCCAGAAACACAGCCCTTACACGCACGTACATTAAAATACAAATTACCATAATATCCACAGTTTGGAGGGATATCAATCAGGTCTTGCTTCAACTCTCAGAAGCAAAATGTGCTAGCTGTACAACTGAAAGAACTCTTCCATACCCTGCTTTTCATGATGGGCTTCAGCAAATTGTATTGTAAAATGCTTCTGTTCTGCTCAGCTGTTCCTCTCTTATCATCTTGAACATTAAGGGCTGATCCAAGTCTGAATTTGTTTTCCTAACAGAAACTATTCCAAAACATTCAGCAAGAGAGAGTTTTTTTAAATGTTTCATGTCCCAGAAATAATGTCCAATCAATCTGAGATTGGTAGTCATTTTTCTCCTGGTGACATGTCTTCAGAATGAAACAAAAGAAATAATATTATTAGCTTTAAGGGATGGCTTTGGTTCTGAAGGGAACTCTTACTGGAAGAAAATATTGGTTGGAGGAGAAACAGATATTGGTAGGAAGAATATATTTTATTTTATTAATTTAGCCATATAATAAAAAAATAGGACTAAAGAAAACCTAATGTTGGCAATTCCATCATGGGGAATGGGAGAAATGATGCACTGATCTTTTCTTTGCAAAAAAAAAAAAAAAACATTCCAGGAGAGAGCTGATATATTGTAGATCTGAGAAGAGGCAAAGACAGAAGATGTGAACATCCTTTCCCAGATTACTATTTTTCTGATCTTCAAAGTAGCCAGATGAAGTTTCTAATTAGTTACTGGGGAGATGAATCCAGGGAGATTATACTGTATCACCCATGCCAGGTCCACTTTGGCCTTAAATCTCAGATGTAAGTAAGCAAATTAAACAGTCAGGCATAACCTAGCTGATCAAGTCTTACACTGCTCAGAACACAGTTCAGCAGAAGAGAGATTTCAATCATTTTCCAAACTGATTACAGTGTTCTGGGGCTTGACCTCAAAGGATAGGAAAACGTAAGCATTATGCTTTGTGGCCATCTTTGTGAAACCCACAGCGGTGAGAAGGTAACAATTAAGAGAACAAACCCATCCCAAAACAACTCATTTTGGTGGACACAGAAATGCAAACTTATTTAAGTATATACAGGTTTGAAAGTCAAAGATTCCTTAACATATACTTAAGAAACGGGAAAAGACATATAAGTAGCAGGCAGTGGGTAATTTATAAAGTGTAATCTCGAAGCCTTTATCATAACCATCATGGGTGGGGGAGGAGATATTTGGGTTTTTTTATACAGTAGGTCATTCATCCAGACTGTAAAGAGTGCAGGGCAACATTAGCTTTTAGCACTCCAGGGCAATGGCTTAGCATCTCTAATCTGACCAAGTTATTTGAGAGACTGCCTCTTCCCGGTTACATCTACCTATCCCATCAGATTGAGCGGGAGAGGTATGCTACAGGCCTCACCTACTAAGGAGTTACATCTGGCGAGACTCAGGTGGCATGCCTTTTCTGCTGTAGCTCCCACCCTATTTGCCGTCATTCCCCCTGAAGTGAAATTGGCCCCATCCCCATTTGCCTTCCAGAAAACCTTCAAGACATGGTTTTTCCATCAACCTTGGGGGTCCCATGGTGAGCCCACAAGATGATTGCATGATGTTAAGTGATGGTTGTCTCTCCCGCTATATTGGGGTGGGGGTGGGGTTCTGTTTTTACTTAATGATTTATGATGTTTATTGTTTTTTATGTATTATACCCTGCCCAGAATCACGTTTTGTGAGATGAGCACCTAGATAAATTTGTAAAATAAATAAATATTGTGGACTGAAAGTTAAGGAAGGAAAAATGAACTGCAATATAATGGCCTTGCCCTCATTGTGGGACATGGGAAAAACAACTCTGTTAGTTAATCCCTGAGTTTCTACCCAAGATCTATACCAAAGTTTTGTACCAATTTTGTACCATTTCCTTCCTCCAAGGCTCGATTTTACATGTTCCCATGTAAGGAGCTATGGAGCATCCCAGTATTAATATAGACCTGTTGACCCCAAACCATTGCCCATATTTTATATCAATTTTGTACTACTACATTCCATCAAGCCCAGCTCCTACAGTATATCTACAGTATATAATTCAAAGACTACAGATACTTCAAGTCAGAGATAACGCAGCTGAGGAAGACATTTGTCAGGTGCTAGTAACTTTCTACTGCACACTAATTGGCAGTTTCCTGTATTAGAAAGCCAATGATCTGCAAGCTGAGTCATGAGCATGACTTGTCATTTCCTCTTTTCCAGTAAGCCTTGCTGGGGAGTGCTGAAAAGGAAGGCAATAAATGTTGGAGGGCAATGGATGTTTTGCATTATGTGTGAATGGTTAGAGATGGTAGCTGTACATATATGAGCAAGTATGTATGCATGTGGTCCTCAACTTCCAACATAGCACTCAGCGCAGTACTGGGGGCTGATAAAATTGTATATGGAAATGGCATGTATTGTGTAGGTTAATATCAAACATAAAGAGACTAATTAATATCAGAACTGAAGGAGCTGATTTCAGTCATGACCAGAGTGGGTAAACTAGTTTGAACTTCCTTCTATTAACTCAAGAGAGAAGCCTCCATTGGTGCCAGAGGACATTTTCTTCCTAGGGTAATAGTGAGTCTTATTACTATTTCTAGAGCAATTCCTATTACTCTTTGTCCATTGGAATGAAAGAATTAGATATGGATATGTTCCAACTTGAACACCTGCAGTTTGCTTTAAAATTCTACAATTTGACTATAGTTTAAACAAATCACAGCATCCTCAATCTGGGCTTCAAAGGGAACTATAGTCTATGGTCTATAGACTTTGATTGCGAAGAGGTGCTATCCTTCTTCAGTTTCAGTTCAGAAGTTTCATAGCAGGCACAATGGAAAATGATGGAGCTACTTTCATGAGTTACTGGCAGGTACTGTGTCCTCCCTCCTCCTGCATGCTACTATAGACTAACATGGCTCTCGTCCTGCAATGCATTCTGAGGTTCTTCCTCAGAACTGAGCCAAAACATTGCAGAGCCCTACCGCTTTATTCAAAACTGGAAGTGAAAGCTTTCAATCTTCTGCAAGATAATGGAGACGAACAGGGGGGACGCCTCTGAGGTTTATGCATATTTGCAATAAAAAAAACCATGTCTGAACAGGACTCTATCTTGGTTTTTGGTGACTTGCAAAGCTTCCATAATGCATCTTGATTTTGTGCTCCATATCTCAAAGGTATGCAAGTGAATACTGTAAGTTCAATGGCTTAGTTAAACAAACTGCTAAATGCAACAGAAGCAAGGGTTGTTGGCATAATTATAACTTGAGCAAAATCTAAGCTGCTCAAGGAAATACAATATTATTTTTCATAAATAATATTGGATGTTGCTGGTAAATGGTATGTGCAGACAGATGTGTCGCTTTACCCGCTGCTTATCCCACTGTTTTATATTCCTTTCATATAGGAGATGTCTGAAAAGAAAAATGAAAATGAATAATATTTAATGATTTTGTTCAAACAGATACACTGCCTAATTTTCTCTTTCAAAATCTCATCTTCAAACATCACTTAGGGAATGAGTCACTTAGGGAATGTGTTGCTGCTTGTTTTTCAAAAAAATCATAGTATGAGTCATCTATTCACACTTTGCCTATTTGCAGCCAGATATCTCCTTGATTCTTTTTTCTGACTGTAAAATAATCAGATAATGTAAATGCTATCCAAATGCCCAGACCATATATTTAGTACCGCAGGCCTCCCAGAAGAGACTGTGCTGAGCATCCTTAAACAGGTTGACCCATATACCTGGAATAGGCTGGCCCATGTACCAGTCAAGTAGCTCAAAGCTGCTCAGCAAAAGCTCATTGTCTACATCCAACAGCTCTACCTGTGTGATGCTTCCTTCACGGGTCTTGTTTGTTGCAATGCACGAGGTATGAAACTCTGTTTGGTACCAATGTTCTTTTTTTTTTTTCACTTAAAATGAATAAAGTGACCAATGAAACAGAACAGAATAAATTGTATATGGATAGGATCAGCCAGCAAGGAAACCATTCCTAGTCAAGGAAAATATAGATCGCCCTCATCCTCACAACTGTAGTAGATTTAAGATTTAAGAACAAGTTCCGTTCTCAAGGTCTGTCCTTAAGTCGAATTTGTATGTAAGTCATTTGTATGTATAAGTAGTGTTGTGTAATTAACTCGAACTATTGTGTATTTAACTTGAATTTTGCTACAGTAGGCTCTGTTCTTAACTACGGATCATCTGTAAACCAGGCGTTCTTAACCTGGGAACTACCTGTATCTTCAGTTCACCTAAACCAAGGCCTTTGTTATCTTCTCAGTAACTCAGTAACTCAGCTAAACTTACATCCACATCTCCTTGCAAATTAGAATGTCTAAAATTAGTTGGGATTACTGAAATTTCTGTTAGACTATTTGCTTCCATTGTCTCACAGACATTATGTGTGCACCTCTTAAAAACACAGTGGTATCTTTAACTCCATCATTGCATTTTAACCTCTTGAGACTCTTGATCAGTGTGACTGTTCAGTCTATTGTCCAAATGCTCATTACCGTTGGGAAGTTTTAAAATCCCAGCTGTTTCTGCTTATGATTCAATATTTTTAAATCAAATGTTGATTTACAATATACAGAGGACTGTTTTCTGTAAATTGGGTGTTTGGGTACCCTACAATAAGAACCCACATCTGAGATTTCCTTTATGCCAGCGATCATCAAGGAGCATGAAAATTACATCTGCCGTATACCTAATATCTATCCAAGGTTATTACAGCTCCACTACAGCAAGTCCATGTCAAGGTGGCTCCAAATCTTAATTAATTTGGGATTGATGCAACATAGGCCAATGAGGATTGAAACAGCAACATTCATACTTTGAACCACTCTGGAAAAATATCCACAGGTAATAAAACAACATCTATGGACCTGGATTCCAGAAAAGAATTTCAGACCCTTATCTTCTTATTGCAGAGGGAAGGTCAAGAATGAGGATAGAGATCCATTATGTCTGCAACAAATCAATGCCAGTAAACATAAGTGATGGCAGAGAGGCATGAGCAACAGACACAGAAGGATACCCATCCTTGGATATTTGCAGTGCATACCAAAAAATTATGAATTGCCTAAGCTGAACATCTCTACATGCAGGATACAGAAGATCTTTTCCTTCCTTAATTAGGCTGATAACAGCTTGAATCAATATTAACACAGAGAGAGAGAGGCTGGTGAATAATTTCCCACCTGCAGCAAATATAATGAAGTCCCCAAAGTCAACAAGGTACCTGGCATAAGAAATGTTTCCTGGCTGGCAGAAAGATTAATCAATACTTGATTAATTGTTTAATCAATCAATCAAAAGAAGTGATCCTCCACACACATAAGGCACAAAATGTGCTGCCATGACTTACCACAGGTTGGAGTCAAGCCATTACATGAGAAAAGTAAGGTTTTTTTTCCTTTAAGGATTTTTTAAATGATAGAGCCCTGCACTATTTTTTTTATTTTTTATTTTTTTGGTGCTAGCGCTCCATCTACCCATTTGCACCAAAGTGTCAAAGCAACAACAAAAACAACAGCAAAAACAGGCTTTTGTCAGGCAAGGCTTCTGAAGATATAAGGCTTTTGCAAAACCATTTGTTCTTAAATATCAATGGATCAGCTGAGCATTGAGGAGGCGGTAATCCTTGCCCAAAGCAGCATCAGAGGCCCTGAGCCAAAAGAAGCATCCTTGTAACCTCCCAAGTAAACTCATTACCAGCTGGTCCCAACATAACTCTTTTTCTGATCAGTTTAAAAATGAGTTTTCTTCTTGACCTTTATATGTTCCCCAAAATAGATTCTACACCTGCATAGAGTTCCATTCAGGAAATCTTCATACTGAGGTTAACATTCAGAGACACATTTTACTAGAGATGTGCAATTCATCAGGTATCCATCTTTTTAGTGTGTGTGTCAGTAGGGGCATATTTCAGATTAGGGAGTTTTTTTCTAGATTAAAAAAATACCAAAACAAAACAGCACTTGAACTATATTTTTAGAGTTGGCTTCCTGTTGTTTTCATCCATCCCACATTTCTATCAAAGCAGAAAAGCAAGGGACAGGTAAAATCTATTCTGAACATTATCCAGCACTTAATTTTTAAAGATTTTATGGAAGAAAAAATACATAAAATGGGTATCAAGAAAAAAAATCATTAAGAAAAGGTTTAACTGGAAATTATGTTAAAAACTAAGCAATGCTTGCTGAAGTAATAGTAGCAAAAAGAGGGACAAGCACCAAAATAATCAGGGAAGGGTGTTCTCCAAATTATTTCCATGACTAGAAGAAGAATCAATAGGTGCGGATGAGTTCAGCCTCATGGACTTGAAAAGTGATGAGGACAGACCATACTTCCATGCAATATTACATGGCCATTTCCCCGCAAGAGTTGTTTGAGGTCTGTTGATATACGTGTTCTTCAAATCTGGTGGACATATTCATAGAATATCCTACTGATCTGAGTTTACTTTTCTTTCTCAGAGCTTCAGTTACCCAGAATTGCTCAGCCTCAGCAAGTTGCTAGACAGGCTCCTTCTGAGGATGTGGTGCAAAGTTGGCTGATAACACCACAGTTGAACAGTATCCTAGCCCAAAGGAAGCATGAGGTAATAACACAACCACTACATTGGGTTGACGTAGCATGAAATAGGGATAGAGAAAACTTTCTGATCTTGGAATAACTAATCTGACTGTTCTAAACTCAGAACAAAACACTCTGCGTGCTGTAAATTTGTTCAGAGCACAGAACAAAATGGGTCATTTTGAGTATTCCAGCACAATTACTCTGTTTTTCTTTTTAAATTCCTCAAGCCAGCTCTGGAGACTTGGAAAATGCATTGGCCATTTAAACCACAGGCAGAAATTCCACTTTTATTGCCACTCATATAGAGAGTAAAGAAGATGACCTCAGCCAAAATATGTAGGAACCATTATTTAGGCAAAAGGGGCTGAAACATTTTTTAAGTCCAGAACAATGAGATAACATTGGAAGGGGATCAGGCAGATACCTCTCTAATTCACTGAAATATAAGAAGGGGGAGGAGCTACAGCACAACCTGACTTGCAAGATTTTGTTATTATAGCCAATCTCAACAAAAGTAGTTTTAGCTTTCCCCAGGAGTTCGTTTCCTGATCTGGTCTACATAGTGGGGATGACAAGGGAGAGAAGGGTGAGAAAGCATCAAGAGTTTGAAGGGGGTTTGTCCAGAAAGATACCATGGTCAATGGTATCAAAGGCTGCCAAGAAGTAGAGAAGGGCCAAGACAAGCCCACCACAGGTCATCAACAAATGTGACCAAAGCTACAAAGCCTATAAAGCTCTTCATAATATGGGACCAGATTATTGCCTCTCTTCAATTGTTTCTGTCCGTCCCAGTAGATCTTATAGGGTGGGCATTGTCCAGATTCTGTCTATTCAACCGTGCCATCTAGCAGGACCCAGGAGACATGCTTTCTGTGTCACAGCATCTGCCCTCTGAAACACCATAACCCTGAGATTCACACGGCCCTGACACTGCTAGCATTTTGTAAGTCCTTGGAGTCTTGGATGTCCCCTCAGGCATTGGGGTCTGGAGGTTGGGTGAGCTTTCTAATGTTGGGTTGTATTTTTCCTTAGGTACTATTATTTTATTATTAATTGGTGCTGGTGATTGTTTTTTAACCGTATGTTCACCCTCCAGAGTTACAATTGCGAGTTGGGTGACCATATAAATTGATTAAATAAATAACTATCATGCTGAGCAAACAACTTTATTGCATAGTATGTCACATGGAGCCAAACACCAATTATTATTTTTCCTAAACTTACACCAAATCCAACTGTAGGTTAAGGTTCACTTCAAAATCAAGGGATTCTGATGCCAACATTGATTAATTAAAAAGACTCAAATAAGAAAGGAATTTTATTAGCTGCTTGATCCAAAGATACAAGGCCAAAGTGTATTGTGCCCTTGAGTTTTTTTTTAACACTGTCCCTGTCCTTCAAAAAAGAGGGGTGGAGCTGCTCACCATAACTCTGGCCCAACTCGTGGTGAGGTTGGCTGGTTTTAATAATACTTGATTAGGGCTACAAATGTGATCCCTTTAAGCCAGTTACACTGCATGAGTGGAAGAAAAAGGTGCAAGAATGTAAACCTTGATTGCACGACAAGTGGGGCTTGCATCTGAGACAGAGCAATGGCTGGAATTCTTTCATAATGGTTTCATTAGCTTTTCTGTAAAAATTACTGATCAAAAGTGCATATGTCCCCAAATGCCTGTTGCACCTTTTTCCAGTCCAGCTTGTCAAGAGAAGTCAGACAATATCCTTGCTGTACAGAGGCCCTCCTCTAAGTATCCAGTGTGGGAGTCCAAAGAGCATAGTGTAGCATGTATGAAATGAATGTAGCATACTGAAATTAATTCAGGTGATCATCTTCTGAGGAGGTAGAAAGGGCTATACTCATCTTTAAGTACAAAAGCATTTGAAAGTGGCATTCTATCATTTTAATTAATTGAAATATGGTACTGTCCACCAGAACACACCTAAGATATTTTGCTCTCTGAAGTAAAAGACAAAATACTCCTTTCAGTTACTGGGAGGGCAGTTGAGCTTTCCTTCTTCACCCTACCTGAAGACTGAAGACTGCTTTGGGTCTTAGCACATCCAGCTCTCTCTGTTCCCATCCCTCAGCATCTGCTGCCTGAAGTGGCCAGGTACATTTTACCAGGACTACTGTGCTATTTGTTGGACTACCTTATAATTCTGTCACCTCCTACTGGTACATTTATAATGCAGGGCTCCTTCAGCTACTGGCACATCTCTAATTCAGCACAGGTAGAAGCGACACGCTAAACAGAGTACTTGAAAAGTTTAGCAACTTTTATCAACTTTGTGTATGTTTGCTTAATTTCAACACAGAGCCTTTTCATGCACAATCTGGAAGAAGGACTCCTGAAAAGAATAGCAAGGCGAAAAGTCCGTCGGCACGTCTTTGGAGAAATTAATACCAAAAAAGTTAATCAGTTTGGAACAGCCTGTTCACCTTTTCATGCGCTGGCTACAACAGTGCGTAAGACATGGGCAGGCAATCTAATGCTTGTAGCGTCTATTTAGTTTTTCATTACCAGTTTTCCTTTGTATGCACTTCTGTTTGAGCTTACAGGTTAATGTTATTACATGCATGATCATAGCAGCTGTTATTTAATAACCAGGACATGTCACATTCCTACCCTTATATTATGCTATGACAAAATATGAATCAATGTTACTTAGGATGTTACCCCAAATCAAACACCACACCAAACAAAGCTGTTTAGAAATAGCTATCACTTAAACTGGCTAGAAGCTCCCTGTTTTCCAGGATACCAGAATTATGTTGCAGTTCAGGGCCTTCATCAATCTAGCCATGAAAACAAGGTAACATTGTACCTGCAAGCACACACTAGATTACACTCCCAGTTCCATCAAATTGGAAAATTGCTATTTCCTTCCTAACAGTACACAGAAGTGGAATAATATTTTCCATGCCACAAATTGCTATTCACATATTATTCTGTGTTCACAAACAGACTGTTCTTTGCACACACTTGCACTAGTGAACCAACTGCTGGATGTTATAGATGTGAAAGTACACTTGCTTGTAATGACCCCTCTCTTCTCTGCTTTTCTCATGTACACAATCTGTGTCCCCCATTACTTCTTCTAGATCTAGGGCCAGACTGGACCTCTTCGTAGCACAGATGCAATGCATGAGCTTCCTTTATTTTATTGTAAAGAGCAGCCTTTGGGAAAACTAAACAGCTGTGGGGCAATGAAAAGGGGAAGGGAGGGAATATTTAACTCTTTCTTTCTTTGCCTATTGTGGTTTCAACATAAATCACCTCTCCAGAGTTATTATATACATTTTAAAAGAAAATTGGGCTTCTTGGCTGTTGCTATTTACATAATAAAAACCACAAAGCTGGCATTCAAGTTAATTGTATTTGTGCAATTAACTTAATCTCTAATTGGGAGGTGACCGATTGTAAGCATTTTTCCAAGAGAAATTACAGTACTACTAGATCCTTAACACTGTGTCCTTCATGGATGACCAATGTGATCATGTCATTTTCCTTTCTGTGTTTGCTATAGGAGATGGAAGCTCTAACCTTTCCCGGCAATCTGCCCATGACACCACGGATGATGAGCAAGGGAATCGTCTGTACCACCGAGTCAGAGTTAAAAACTATGCAGCTGACATTCCCAGAACTGGATGAAGAATCTGCAAAAAAAACTTACCCCAGTGACAGAAAGAAACCATTTGATCAAACCAAAAAGTCCATCCTGCCCCCATTAATTAAGATGTCAAGATCCCAGCTCTCTGAAAATAAGAAGATATCAGGTTGCCATCTTCCCACAGTTCCCACTGTCCCTGCATCAGTGTCACTAAAGTGGGGAAAATTCTAAAACCTCTTTAAAAAGCTCAGATAGTTTGCCCCAAAGAGTTCTGGTCTTGGGATGGTCCATGAACTTTTAGTCACTCAAGAGCCAAGAACTACACAGATGCATCAGTGATCCAGAGGAGAATGCTGCTATTCATTGTATCACCAGTGCAAAACCTCCTCAATAATTAAAGCAAATGCTATAGCCTCTTTGGTGGGCAAAACAAAAGCCATTTTAATCAGTTGCATGTACCATCAGAATAAAGCCAGATGTTTTATTAGGAATGTTAAACTCACCTGCTGAACTGAAGATAACACTTGCAATATTATGAAGGAAGTATACAGAACCCAAGAATGCTTATTTTTAAATCAAATATTCATTCTAACTAATATGTTTATTTTTTATTTATAGACTTGGGAATATTAAAGGCAATTTAAGAATCACTGAGTGTGATTCCCGAGTGTGTGTCAATACACTGTACAGACCTCCTAACTGGTGGGATGTGGGATTCCAAAGTAGTCTGTAGATTAGTAAGCTAACTTGCACAGAATAGTGTGAAGCATCACTTGGGGCAAAACTTGTAGCATACAAATTTAGCAGAAATGCTACATGTTGTACAGGTATAACTAAGGCTGGTAAGCTAGTATAAAACTTCTGTATCTTAATCAAAACTGTGATGGTCAATAGCTATCTGGTTATAACTATGTCATATGGAATATTGGAACTTGGAATGTACAAGGAATTCTGTGCCTGTCAAACAAGAGAAAGGGGAAGGGTATAATAGATGTGAATGAAGATGGCCTGATCGTGATGAATACATGCAGATAAGTGAAGGTGTAGGGTTAATTATGAATGAAATTTGTTGAGTGGTTCTAATTGCGAGACAGACATTCAGTAGTGTAAAGAATGAATCTTCAGAAAAAGGGGGGAAACACTGAAGAAACAAGAGTGAAAGTAGAATGATTGTACAAAGGGAAAGTATGTGGCCTATATGAAAATGATTAGAAGATAGATTAATCTCCAAAAAGAAGTAATGTAAAGAGAATGTTGGGAATGAAAATGTGAAACCTGCTTAGAACAGAGTGAAAAGATGGTACAGTCTGCCCCAGAAGTGCATGGGGTTATGCTAATTAAAAGTATAAAAAAGACACTTGCTGGAATGTTGAAGTGAAAGAGGCTGTGAATGAGAAAAGCATGCAGATAATAGAATGTTTACTGCAAAAAAAAGGAGAGTGAAGTTTGGGATGTTAGTATGGGTGTTGGGACTGGGATGGTTGTCAAGCAGGGAGTGTGTTAGATATATTACATAAGTGTGTTAGATATATTATATAATGCAATTAAGAGTATGGATCGGAAAATTAATGTATTAGAGACCAAAGTAATAATGTCATAGGGAAAATCGAGTGAATGATTACAGGTTATACATACAAGCAAAAAAAAAAAAAATAGAGCAAATTGATTAATTTGTATCTTTTGGTAAAACATTTACTAAAGAAGGGGAAATGGATGGAGCAATTCCGAAATGTGCAAAAGCTGATAGAAGGGTAGTGGATAATATGAGGTCTCTTTGCAAGGAATGAATGTTTGTCAAAAATAGTGAGAATGGTTGTATATAAAAGCATGCTTCTATTATTCTGATATATGGAAGTGACTGTTGGGTACATCAGGAGAAACCTAAAAGTAAATTGAATACACTGGGGAGGGGGAGGGGGAGGAGTCATGAATGAATGAATGAATGAATGAATGAATGAATGAATGGGTGCTTAATGAATGTGGATTGAATAGAAAAGGAATTACCAGTGTGGTGGTTTGATCATGTAGAGAGAATGAATGGAGCCAAATGGCAGAATAAATATATGAAAGAAGAGGGAATGGTCTGAGGGAAAAAGAATGACTAAGAAAATCATGGTTGAATATAACTGATGAGATCCTCAAAAACAGAGAGTCAAGAAGTTTAAAGAAGAAAATGTATGATGTATAGATGTGTTGGAAGCAAGAATGGGTTGCATGGATAGAAAAATATTTTCTCTTATATCATGCCTTTAATTTCTTTATGTTACAAATTCTTAATCTTTTACAATATTTTGCATAATGTTGTTTACCCAGAAAGGAACTGTGTATTGAATAAGTATATATGTAATAACTACTTGTGAAAACAGCTTGAGATTTAATTAATATTGGCATAGAATAGTTAGATGGTCTATAATCAGATTTCTCCTAAAGTCTGAGAATTCTAGATAGCCAAGATGATTGCCAATACAGGATTTTCCACAATCTAACAATCCATGGCAGCTAAAACTGACTAAGGGTTAGTCTAAAGCAGTGCCTTCCAATCTTGGGAAGTCTGTGTGTGTGGACTTCAGTTTCCAGAATTCTTAGCAATAGCTGTGCTAGCTGGAGAACTATAGAAGTTGAAGCCCACCTATCTGGAAGCTGCCAGGGTTGAAAATACTGGTCCAAAGCATAAGATGGCAACTTTTTCATTCTCAAAGCCAGATTGATTGCAAAGCCCTTTCATCGTCATGCAGCCTAACAGCTGGGAAGTATTATTGTGTCTGTGAGTAGTTTCCTCCTCAGCCCAATGCCACTTCCTAGAAACACCCCAATCAGATGACTGGCAGGCTTTACATAGGACACTGGACAGGCAGTTGCTGAAAACATTATGTAGTCTTAGAACCCCAAATTGACCACCCATGATTTGAAGATTCACTCACAGGACATTTTAAGGGATGTTGGCATGAATAAGCTCAACATCCATCTTCTACTTACTTTCAAGAATCTAGTTAACTATTGGGCAGCTTCTACTACTTTAGAGACAAATTAATTCGTTGGCTGGTTTGGAAGCACCTGACCACTTCAGCTGCAGGACAGATTTGGATCTACACTTTCAAAGAGTTTATTAATTCTCTAGTAGTTTGCTTAATTACATCATCAAAAAAACTAAAATGTTGCAATCTTTTTTTAAAAAAAACTGCAATTTAAGAGACATTAATTATATGTTACAAAGCAAAATTGCTGTAATCTTTATCTCATTACTATCTTATAGCAGTATTCTCCTCAGGTTTTGTATTCCTTCTTCATAGTAAATGCAGATGGAAATAATACAGGAAACAGTCTGTTCTAAATTTTGTCTTTAAGTTTGATCACATTTTCAAAGGTCTGGAAAATTTACATATTAGAAGATAATACCTGATGTTGCTTAAATTAATTGTTGATTTGAAAGAGTATTTAAATTATGGGAGCTTTCCAGCAGGTATTGTTTTAGGGTTGGCCTGCTGCATAATGTGATTTACTAAACTATGCTAGGTGCTTGATAACCACCTTGTTGTTTCTGTTTTCTGTTTCCCAGTACCAAACTGTAAAAAAAACCAAAAGGGTTGCTTTTCATGCCTATGGACTGCAAGCCAATAAAAGCCCTGGTTTCTTCATCTTCCTTGGAAATATCTACAGTTTTAAGCTAGATCAATTCAAGTATTATTGCTTTTAAAGAATCTGGGGATTGTAATATAATGATGGTGCTAAGAATTCTCTTGGCTATTTCTACACTGTCCTCAAATACAGATTTATAGTGATTAATTTATGTCTGTAAGGTGTGTATATATACTAAAAGCCACGCTAGAACTAGACCCACTAAAGTCTTCTTATCTTCCCTGATTGCATTATTCAGAGTGCCTGGCTTTCAATCATCACAGCCCCTCCCATCTGCTGCTGAATGGATGCAGATCAGAAATATGAAAAAGAGGAAAACCAACAGCCATGAAGAATAAATTAGAGGGCGCTACAATGAAACAAACCATATTTCATATTTTCTAGAACAAACGAGATGTTAACCCCTGCATCTATGTTATGCCATTACAAAATTAGCTTTGCAAGGTAAAATCAAGGTTCCGTTCCCCCCTAAGCTGCTTTGCTCTGCAATTTAATTATTTCTCTTAAAACCAATTAAAGAAAAACAGACTAATGGCTCTATGCCACTATGATGCGAACACTAGGGAGAGTCAATTTAGACACTTTAAAAATGGAAAGCTGACAAATACTGAGTCTTTTCCAGACAAGGACAACTTATAAGTTTAGACGCTGAGACAGTCCTTGGCACTAATGATCAAAGCAGTGTTAGGACTCAAATCTTTGTCAGGGCAAAAGTTAAATGGAAATGTCTCCTAAATCAAACTGAATCAACATCTCAATATTCCCCCAGAGATGCTGCGCCTGATGAAACTGCTGTGTGCAAAACTGTGGAAGAAGCCTTAAGCCCCTAAGCAAAAGAACTGATGTAAAAACACATCAAGGAAGATTTGCTTCAAAAGGAGCAGTCTGCTTCACACAGTAAAAGCAGTGGGTATGTCTGGCCTGCAAATGTATCCTCATCAAACACATAATCCAGGATGAATTTCTTTTTCTTTATCATTTTTTAAAATCCAGATACGTAATTTTTCATGCAAACATTGTGGACCACTACAGAACTTTCACTCCCATCATTCCCAGCCTTCCCGGGAAATATACTGGACTAAAGTTAGGTAACAGGCCTTTTATATGCTCTGAAATGTGGTTTTTCCACATTGAGCAGCCTCCCTTTTTTCATTCATCAAAGCAGTTAAAATGCTCATTCTACAGTACTTTTGGACCTAACTGACTGTGCATATATCATGGCATATGTATTGCTTTATTTTAATTTGCTTTTTTTTTTTTGGTATTTTCTACCTTGTTGCACATGACCCTGAGTCTCGCAGCTGGGGTGGTCTACAAATACTGTAAATCAAAATAAGGTAGATTCCTAAACAGATCATCATACATAATTTCTTCTGCTTGTCAAAGACAATCCAACTAGCCCTGTCTGAATTCCTGAACAGGCTTTGTTGCATAGGATAAAAACTGTTGATAAACCATACCATACATCAAAGAAAACAAGGCATTCACAAGTTATAACCATCCTTAAGAATCTTGCCTGGAGCTATAGCTAGTCATGATGGTAAACATGAGTCATTTACCTAAGAATAAGCCATTGGAGAGGCTGGGAAGCTTCACCCAAGTGGCTGCTAAACAAAGAAATGATTTTATCAAAGGTCTTGGTAATTAACTTTTAATTTATTTATAAATCATGGTATTAACTATGTTTAAGTTTTAAAAGATTTATCTGTGTTTTAGTTATGGTTGGCTACTACCACATCTAGGGTTCATATTATTTGTGATGATGTGTGGTTAAAACAACAAAATGGTTGATTTATTAATATATGTCATTTAACCAGAGCAGACTCAGTACATCAGATATACTGGTCACATACATGTATATATACATGCATATATTACACAATTCTCTTTGAAAGTAAACAGTGTTACACAAAGCAAACTCCAGCTCCCTAGAAATAATACATTGTATTCCAGATTCCTTTTAAATCTTGTTTAAAATAATCTTTTTAAATAAAAATAAAATTAGAAGGCAGTACAGGGCTGGCAGTCACCAAGAGCAGAATACCAGGTTGAAACACCAGAGAGAAGAATGATAACGAACAGCATATCTATACAATAACTGTGTATCAGCTTTGTAACAGCTTAATTGCCATGGATCTCACACACACAAATCCTTGGAATTGTAGTTCTGTGAGGTTGTTAAAGAGATGTATAGCTGTCCTCTCAGAACCACAAATCACAGGGTTCTTGTTGAGATGGAACAACTACTGAACTAATTTAGGTCTACAATACCAGTATGCCTCAAAATGATACATTTCATCAGATAAATAGAGATAGACATCATCTTGAAAGAGTTGCTTCTGTTGTTATGGGGACTGTACTAGGACTTTTACCTACCTGTCCTCAATAGGACAAACAGTGCAGGCCAATACTTCTGATTCTTCTTCTCATGAAGGAACCCTCAATATCTGACATAGTTATGATGAACACTGCATTGTCTGCTTACAGACTGGTAACATATGTTCAAAGAGAAATAACATACGTTCAAAGAGAAATAAGGCAAACACAAAAAATAGATGTAAATGTTACAGCCTTTTTCTCAGGGGAATATAATCCATTCCTTCTGGACTCCACTTCTGGGGCACTTCCCTCCCCCCTCTGGAGGTTTGTGAGGAAGGGAGTCTGCTTGAAATGGGACACACCAAAATCTCCTCAGTGACTCTTAGACCACTTCTTTTGAGTCCTTTGGGGGAGTGGGCAATCTGGTGAGACTCTGCAAGGAGGAAACCCTGGTGATGAAGGAGAACCAGAGCAGCACCTTACACTCCAATCCTATATTGCAAATAAGTAGATGTCTCCTGATAGTAAAAGGCCCTCTTACCCCAATAAATCTGGAAGCACCATGCTGGGGCTTGATCCTCCTTTGCACCCATCAAGTTATGGCTTTATTGGGGTGAGCCCAAACGTATGGCAACCCCCAGGAGTCTGTGCTTGCTGGCCATCATTGCGAAAGACCAGGTTTCTGACACTTCTACAGGTAAAGCAAGTTAAGCTAATCCAGGAGGTATGCACCATTTCCCCCTTCAGTTGTTGCTGTGGTTGTTATTGTTGTTGTCATGTTTTGTGATGGCACAGAATAATGGGCAGACAAAAGCAGTGCACTCAAGAAAATTATCTCTCCCGATTTTTCATTAACTAATTCTCTTCAGAGTTGAAGGGCACCTTGGCTGTCACTCAGGGCTTTTGTTTGTCAAAACGAAACGTTGAATCAGCAGGGGATGCTGAAGAGAAAAATTAGTGTGTTCATAATGTGAAATAAATAAATAAATAAATTGAGTAATTTACACAGTTTGTAGTAACAGCGGGAGCTTGTCTGGATGACAGCTAAGCTGGCACATTCAACTGTCATTAAAAAGGCAGATAATGTTCTTTATTTCACTGGGAAGACTCAAATATTGACAAGCTGAGCCTTTTATGCTCCAAGCAATGTACTTAAAACCATTTCCCCACCGTGGTTCTCAGCATTCAGGTTGCTCTTCTGGAGAACATCATGTTATTTTCCACAGACCTGTTCCAGCAGAGTGCTTTGAAATTTATTCTTTGCCACTTTTCTGTCTAAGGAGCTTTGTGGCATACATGATGCCAAACACATCCCATTTTTCTTCTTACAAATAGCCCCATGAGGTACCTTGGGATGAGAGCTAGAAACAACGAGGAACAGCCAATAAAAGCCGCATGTTGTGTAGCAGATCAATAACTGCTGTGGGGACAAGAGGGTATGTGGTGAAATTAGATATATTTGGTCAAAGGTGACATTTTTTTTTTCTACTTTTATTTTTAGGATCAACAAATGCACTTTAAAATTTTGTTGCTACTACCCCAGAATGATAAAATTATGAGGTTATTTTTTTTCTCCTTGTCAGTTTTTTTCCGGTGGGGGGGTGGGGGGATAAAATTTTCTTCCTCCTTAAAGCTATACATTAATCATACTGGATGAACAGGTGACATAGGATATAAATTGTTTCTCGTTAAAATTCCTCTGGGACTTTTTAATTATGTAATTATGAAATGGTTGTCAGAAGGGCCGTTTGACTGTGTGTCTTATTTCTTTTGTTCTGTTACACATAGGCTACGCTATCTCCTTCTGCTCTTCCTCTTTTTTTCTGTCCAAATGTCAGTGGCCCACCTCTAGGTGACCCTTCCTCCTCTTCCCAAGTTCTTTTCGCTTTCTGCCCATCTTCCTTATAAGGGAGTGGTCACTTAACCCTTTACTTCCCTTCTACTAATGCAGCAGTCAATTCTTCCACTGCAGGGGGAAGAATCTTTTAACCTCTTCCCTGCACCATTTGCCCGGTCATAATTGCCCATGTGGAAAAGGAAGGGAGGGAGGGAGGGAGGGAGCCCTCCATTTGTGCTAAATGAAGAAATAGGTTGAACCTCTATCCACCCACCCATACATTTGGCAAATAGTAGATTTGAGTCTAGGCTGAGATCAGAGAAATGACATGGTAGAAGGATTTAGTCTTTCACAGACACAACGCTAGCTCGGATTTGGAGGCCTCTACAAGTGTTTATAACATTTAAAACACAAACCTGGGGGGGGTGTTTTGTTTTCTTTTCCTTTTGAAGTGAGAGAATGAACCAAAGATCTCACCATTCCTACATCTTCAGATTATAGAAATGTAATACATTTCATAGAATGATGAAAACTGAATTTTTGTTACATTAGACCAGGGTTCCCCAAAGTGATCAATATTGACCCCCAAGGGTCGATGGGATTATCCATTGTTATTATTAGTGTTGCTATCATGATTATTATTCATAGTACTATTAGTTAAAGTAGTTTTTATTAAATTATTTTCATACAATAAATGTTTGGGGGTTGATGAACAATCTGAAATATCATGAAGGGGTTGATGAGCTGAAGAGTTTGGGGACCCCTTCATTAGACTGTTTTGTATGGTAACTGAGCTTCATAAGCTGTCCCAAATAATGACATAACAACTCTGGAACACTGCTTCATCTCCAAAAATGCATCTATTGTGGCATAAGTAAGGATGTTGACATTATTATGCTTTTTTTCTTGCTGTGGAAGTGTGCTTTTCAGATATTACATGGAGAAAAAATTAAGACAATGATCATTTGACAATGAAATGGAGCACTGCATCTCTAATTCTCACACACTTGTACAAGCAGGAGTTGGCTGACTCCAATTTAAGATGACCACTTACACATCTCAAAAAAAAAAAAAATACACATGAGGACACAGGATTTTTTCCTTAAGAGGTTAAATGTACATGCAAATTTAGAAATAATTACTATGATTTATGCAAACATTGAGATCCAGTTTGGTAGAGTAGTTAAGGTACCAGACTAGAAACGAGGAGACTGCAAGTTCTAGTCCTGACTCAGATATGAACCAGCTAGGTGACTTTGAGCCAGTCATTCTCTCTCAGCCCTAGGAAGAAGGTGGCAATGGCAAATAATTCCAAAAATATTGCCAAGAAAACTGCAGGGACTAGTACAGGCAGTCTCCAGACATCAAGAATGACTCAAAAGCACACACACACTGTCAACCTCCCAGGGTAAACCAGATAGGAATCACAACCAGATGAGCTAATTCAACTTCATTGTAAAGCTACATTGGCAGAATCTTGCAAGTATGAAAGTACCATTCTCCCTCCCGTCTCCTTTACAGCCTGAGAAACTAGGGAGGGTCTCTTCTGTCTCTTGCCCCACCCACTATCCAGCTGCGGGCTATGCTGTCTCTTATCTGACCATTCCCCTGGCAGCATCTCTTTGTCCAGTCTCCCAAGGTCTTTCCCACAATACCATTACACACACACACACAAATCATTTCATCAAAACAGGAAAGGCTAGTTGTTTAGTGTCAGTCTGTATTCTAGGTCCTAGCTATTCATTAGTAATATACAGTAGGTGCTTTAAGCTTATCAGAAAAATAATGTACTTATTTTGCTTCTTGATTATGGCTTTTAAGCTAAACTTGGGGAACTCTGGTAGTAGCCAAATGGGGCTGAAGAGACTATATATATCCTGCAGATTTCCCATCCCACTAATATAAAATCATGACAAACAGTTATGGATAACTTTATTCTCCATGACTTGAAATGCATTTTATAGTAGCAAATTTATAGTAACATAATTTAATTATGTGTTCTACTATGTTAAGTTGACATTTTTGTGAGATATAGTAACATGAAATATCTCTCTATTAAAAGAGTAGGGGGAAGCATAAAAGATCTCTCAGAAGATATACTCGCATGACATAATGGTGATGTCATCAGTAAAACTGGGTCCCTTTGACATTTAGCAAACTTCATCAAAAATAATGTATGTCATAAAACAGATACAGTAATTCTTTGCTCCATAGTTTAAATGTAAGATGTGCTGATCTAGACACATGGAGTGATATACAATTCTCTTTTAAAATACAGTTGAAATTACTATAATTTGCTACCTGCCTCCTGCTATGTTCCTAAATATACTGGAATTTCTCCACAGTGCTTTAATGAGTAGCTTAATCAGAGGTATAATTTACTAAGATTTCAGTTAAGCCTTCCACATACGTATGAGAATGTTTTAGTGCTGAGTTTATATTTCTCCATGTTTACCAGCTACTCTCAGGTCTAAAAAAACCTTATTCTTGCATCTCCTCCACCCACCATACTGCAGCTTATTCAGCTTCATTTGTATTCCATAGGATTGTTTGAGTTATTTCTAGGTTTGTAGAATCTTAAAAAATGGCTGAGAAAGTGTTTAAGGATGCTTTCAAAAATCAGATTTTGGTTGTGCAACAGTGTTTCCTTATTCATTATTTTACGAGGGGTTCAGACATTCTCCTCCATTTGGATTATCCTAACTTTTCCTCCTCCTCCTTCCCCTTCCTCTTTTTCATGGAGACATAGAAGCCGAGGGAAATTCTATTTCCGAGAACCTGCAATGTAGTTTGAACGGTAGCATTAGGAGCAATCCATCAGTAAAGTTCCACGAAGTTCCATATTTCAAGCTTATACATACAGGTTACGAAGATACAGAGAAATAGATCTGCATACTGTGTCTCTAATTGTATATTCCAGGACGACAGGTATTTGGGAGATGCAGAAGGAGTAAGCTCTGTGCTCATGCCCAGGGATCTCTCCCTGTTAGGGAGACAAATAATTTTAGGGCCAAGGGTAAATTAGTATTGACAAGATATAGATAATTTGTACAGTGGCCCTTATTTCAAATCCATTATTTTAGTTATTCAATAACACAACACCTTGTTCCTTTGTTCCTATGTTCGTTGTTGGTGTTATCCTCTATCTTCCCCATGTTCCATCCAGTTACATATCTTGAAAACTGAAAGAATGCCCAAACCCTCACAGGAGTTTCATGGTGGCAACAGAATAAAAAGATAATAAAGCAAAAGAGCCTTACAACAAGGAGAGTATGCAACATCAACTCAGAGTTGAATTTAGAGCAATATATTCAGAAAGAACAGCTGTTTTCTAATACTTTTTTCAGACACACGGAAAGGACGTTTTTAGAAGGTAGGAACAAAATTCTGTAATTTTTAAGGAATAGCTTGCACGATAAGACCTTTGATCGTTTCAGTATTTCTTTAATTTCCCTTTATTTCATAATTTCTGTGCTCAGTGGATATCCATCTAGGTCCTGCAAACATTAAAAACATAAACTTCACAGCCTATTAAAAAGTGAAATAACCTGGCAGGAGAAACTGGAAAGAACGTGACGCCATAGTGTCACTGTTTTGCAATAGACAATCCTTAGGCATAGGTGTTCATGAGAAGCGGTGGGCAAGTGATGTCATGCCTGTCATGACATCATTGCATAAATGACACAAATTATGTAATTTATTTGTATCATTTGCCCAATCACATCACTGTGCACATCATGTCAGCACGGCTTCTACTGGGCACCTATGCCTTTGGAAATTATTGATTTGTTTCTTTCAAAGGTTCTAGATATATAATGGTCATTCATATGGAAATTATGTAGTGATATAGATCCTATTTAACTGTTTGGCACTTAACTATTGATCCTACTTAAACTGTACTTACATAGGCATTTTGTATATAACTAATTTATACTTGGCCTTTGTGTCACTATATTGATTTTGCCATTAAAAAGAAGAGCAATGGATAAGACAAGAAGAAGAGTGAATGATTGTTTGCAGCAGGAATGTGATCTTAAATAAGTACTTCTTTAAACAGATATATGTGACTTGTTACCATTTTCCCATTCAATCTCAGATGAATTTATTAAATTGAATAATAGTAAGCTCAAGATGTTTTGCTTTATTGATTTATTAACAGGGTTTATAGGCCACTCCAGTCTGCCAACTCTGAGCAGTGTACAGTTCCTCAGTTTGTAATTGGAATTAAAATCATAGACACAATCAGTGAAAAACAGCACCTGAAAAACATTTCTTTGGAACCAGGGGTCACTTATAAAACATTAACAATAGGGGTGAGGGTAGGGTAAAGTTGGGGGAGAGGAGAGAACAGGCAGTACCATCAAGCTCATGATGGTCAGAGAAAGATATGACAGGAATCTGAGAAGAGGCTGCTCTCGGAGTCAGTGGAGTTGATGGCTGACATTGGTCTGATCTTACAGCCTTTGGTATTCATCCTCAGTGTCAGGTCATTGGATCCTAGGTGGCTCTGGACTCTGGCTGCTGCTAGGTCAGTATGTAAAAAGGCCATCCTCATTCATGCTTTGGTCAAGAATGAAGCACCTGATTATATAAATGAAATTTGTGTGGGCCCAAAAAGGGGAGTTCTCCTCTTGGAGACATGCCCACCTGCATTGCGAGTTTGGCACCAGTCATGAGCCTGGGTCATGGGGGTGACAGTTGTCATCTGGGGGACTGCAATGGCTTTCAGAGGCTCTGCTCCACAGATATCCAAATGTTAGATCTTTTGGCTTATTAAACTTGTGGGAGCACTTGGGTTTGTGGCTGCTGTACTGGCCCTGTTGCTGTATGGTGATGTCCCTCACCCCTTGTTGATGATCTTTGCCAGAGCTGGGATGCAGGTGGCACAATTGCCTCGGTTCTTCTTGATCTCTCAGTGGCTTTCAATGCGTCAATCTAGTATCCTTCTGACCTCCTAACCTCCTATTGGAATAGGAGTGTGGGAGGAGGGCACTGTGTTGCTGTGGTTCTTCTCCATTCTCTCTAGCCAGTTCCACTTGGTGTTGACAGGGATGGAGAGATCAAGCCCAAGGCCTCCAATGTGTGGGCTGCCACAAAACTTAATGATTATGCTCCTCTTGTTTAATATCTACATGAGTCCATTGGGTGAGGTTATCTGTTGCTTCAGGGTCAGGTATCATCCATAAGTCTCAACCCTGGCTAACCAAATAATGCTGTCAAGGTCTTGTCCAAGTGTGTGACCTTGTTTAAATGAACCCTTAAAACCTAGCTGTTAACCTCAGCCCATAGGTTTGGTGGTGGCACCAGAAAACTCCACAACAATCAGGGAATTATCTGGTCATGATAGATATTAATGTCTCCAAGCAACAGCTCCTAGACAAAAACTAGATCTAGAGTGTGGCCTCCAGTAGGATCCTGGAGAATCCTTTTATTCATGGTGTCTTGGTCATCATGAACTCCTGAGCTATCTCCAACCCTTCTCTCAGGACAGGCAGGGTTGATGTCTCTGAGAATAATTAGCCTCAGAAACTCCACCACCATTCCTGAGATAAGTCCAACAGCTCAGGAAGAGAAGAATTCCCACTTTGTCCTAGAGTCCTACCTAGTCCTACCCTACTAGCAAGGCCTTACATCTGGTTACCCACGGGGCAGTGCACCTTGATGCCAGCAGAGTCTCTGGGAAATCTGCAGTTATTCAAACCTATATACAACATAATATTGTGCATTTTTATTCAGAAATAAATGTGACAATATTTGGTGAAGCCTAAAAAGTTATTTTAATACTGCAGCCATCTTGAAAAAAAAATAGTGGCAGCACTAAGGCAAACCACATGGCATTATATGCTAGCCAGTGTTAATTTTGCAGTCTTCTGCTCATGTACAGTATTACCTCATTTGGCAATATATAGTAATGATGGGATGGAAGTAATTGGGGGAGAGGCTTCAATTTATAGATCTTCTCAGAGGTATCACTTAAGGAATGATTATAATTTTAAAATAAGATATCAGTAGAAGAGAATATGTGTAGCTGAGGGTTGAGCTACCCCAAGGACTCCACAAAATAAGATATATCGCAACTACAGTTGGATGTCTACCAAAGGATCTTCTCTACAGGAGAACAATGCAATGAACAGGAGAAGAGGAAGAGAATCTGTGGTTTGCTCTTGTTGCTCTCAGGTTAACCAGAAAGGTGAGGCAGTGGCAGGCAGGCAAGATAAGAACAGCAACCCTGAGAAATGGGCCATGAAAGGCTGAACATTGCCAGCCAACTTTGCAATGATTCTAGGAGGAACAGTTGTACCTTCTATAAGGTGTAATATTTAATCTTCTGAAGGAATGCGTACTTACTTAGATGTTCTGTGATGATTTGACCTTCCTCCACTCACGCCACATTCACAGGCTCAGTTAACCTGCACCAGGTCCCACAACTCCTAAAAACCTGGTGGTGACAAACTCTGCATGTGCCTAAAGGGTTTTTATATTTGGTGACATGACAGAACACTGAAGCCTGGACTATTTTGGGGCCTATTTAGTGCTTAAGTAGCCACATCCTGTTTATATGGAAGACAAAACAAAAATTAAACTTTCAGTAACCTTTGGTGATGGTGAGAGAAAGTGTGGAGTTTCAAATAAAAATTGAGTCATATCTTAAATTTACCCAAAGCAACTGATCACATGTGTATGCACCTTTTGGGGAAGGTACCTGATTTAAACATGCATAAGTAAGTTGTGTCACATAGTTTTCATTTGACTCTCTAAAAAACTGTCTTCCCACAATCTTATCTGTCTCATTTCACATTTATGAGGCAGAATGAGTGTTTAGACATCCAAGGCTGATCTGTTTTTGGTCATTAGCCCTTTTTTTTGGCCCATAAACATGAGTAAATAACACAAAGTTTTAGAATAAGCCAACATACTGATGATTCTTCCCCCCCCCCAACTTTTCTTTTTTCCTATTTAGCCAGAGGTCTGCAGGTGTTCACTGCAGTGGGACTGAGGCATTCTACCTTTTCTTTCAAATTTGCAAAGTATTCTCATCAACCCTCTCTACAGTTACCCTCAACATGCTTCCATCTATACCAACCAGGGAGTAGGTTCACTAAAGACAATGGGTCTTGCTTTGATGCCTAGCCTTACATATTTATTCAGGCACCTGGGGTCTGACTGTAGAAAAGAGAGAAGCTGCTGCCTAGAAGTATCTGTGAATTATTTATAGATCTTCAGTTAGAAAAAGAAGAAGCAGTAAACATGATATAGGCTACTTTGCTAGAACTTCTGGGTATGAAGATTCTCACAGTGTAGTTTGAACTAGACCACACTTCTTCAACTGGTTGCCCTCGAGATCTTTATCAATGTCATCTTGGTTTGAGATTATGGGAGTTGCTCCAACATGTCTGAGTGCATTAGACTGGAGAAGGCTGATCGAGGCAGGCATAGGTATCTTTCAAATTTTTACTAAAAAATGGTTGATTTTTTTTCTTTAGTCAGTTGATAAGCTCTCCTTCATAACAGAATTCATAGGGTAATTATATGCACATTAGAAATAAATTTGACGAATATATTTAAAGTCAAATTATAATACTGTAGAGAAACCAAACTATAACACTGCAGAGTAATCCATTGAAATCCAGCAGAACTGGACTAAATCCTACTAGAACGCCTGAACAAATAGAAAACAATATTCATTCAGCAAGCAACTTGCAAGACCCATTTCTCCAAGGGTAGCATTCCATATTTGAGACATAACAAATAAATCATTCTCACCACCTATCTAACTTCAAGTGACAGCAGAACCTGGCCTCACATGAAGAATTATGGGTTTATGCACACCTATAGAAAAGAAGATAGTTCTTCATGTAGCCAGGCCAGAAGGACTTTATAGGAAACACTTTGTCTATTGCCCCATCCAATAGCTGGGCTTGTAACACACTGGGAAATGTTTTTGTTGAAAGTTCCATAGGGTAACATGAAAGCCTTATCATATAGTCAGTGTCAACAACATATCTCAGAAACAGTATCTGCTTCCTGATGATGTATAGACTACTGCTATGCAAATGTTGACTGTGAAACATTTGCAAACTCAAGTTATCAACATTTCCAGTAATATTGTACGTAAGTAGATAATTAAAAACCTTGGTTCACCAACAACATTCAGCAGTAGAATTCTATTTCTTTTAAAGTCCTATTTACTTGCATATGTGCCAGTTTGGTGTAGTGGTTAAGCCATCAAACTAGAAACTGGGAGACCCTGAGTTCTAGTCCCACCTTAGGCATGAAGCTAGCTGGGTGACTTTGGGCCAGTGACTCCATTCTTCAGCTCTAGGAAGAAAGCATTGGAAAACCACTTTCAAAATCTTGTCACGAAAACTACAGAGACTAGTCCAGGCAGTCGCCAGGAGTCAACACTCACTTGAAGGTATAATTAATAAACAAACAAACAAACACATACATACATACATACACATTCATATTCTTGTATATTTCTCATGCCAGAAGTCAGCCTTCTTTCTTTCCTTTGTGCTGTCTATAGAATAGAATAGAATCTAATCAAAAGGCCAGCATTATTGCCACTTAGAATTAGTCCTGAACTAGAGGATAGCAGGGGTTTTCAAGGCAACTGACTCCAATCCTGAAATTCTGAATCACTAAGCAATTTCCCAGGAGGAAAAGGAGAGCTCTGTTAATCTATAGTGGTAAAAAAATCAGATGCCTTTGAACTGTGGTGCTGGAGAAGACTCTTAAGAGTCCCCTGGACTGCTAGGAGGTCAAACCAGTCAATCTTAAAGGAAATCAACCCTGACTGCTCATTGGAAGGATTGCTAATGAAGCTCAAGCTCAGATACTTTGGTCACCTAATGCAAAGAGAGGACTCTTTGGAAAAGACCCTGACGCTGGGAAAGATTGAAGGCAAAAGGAGAAGAGGACAGCAGAGGATGAGATGGTTAGATAGCATCACTGAAGCAATGAGCATGAAACTGAACAAACTCAGGGAGGCAGTGAAGGACAGGAAGGCCTGGTGCAATATGGTTCATGGGGTCACGAAGAGTCGGACACGACTTAACGACTGAACAACAACAACAACAACAAAATCAGGAGTCTGGTAGCACTTTTTCCCACTAACACATTTTATTAAAATGCATAGGCTTTTGTGAGCTGCAACTCAATTCATTAGACGCGCAGGGTGGCTAAGCTGATGTAGGACCCTCCATCTCACACCAATTGGAATCTTATATCAAGGAGCAGAATGAAAAAATGGGACTAAGATTAAAAATAAAGAAAGCCCAACTATGGCAACAGGTATAGCAACCAGCCTTAGAATATATGATGAAGATATTGAAGTGGCAGATACCTTCTGCCTTTTAGACTAGACTATCAACAGTAAATGAATGAACTAGACTATCAACAGTAAATATGCCTCAAACTAGAACTTGGTAGGGTGGTAAACGGGACCTTGGAAAACATTCAGATACTGTGACATGTGTATGCCTGCAAAGATTAGATCCTGTAGGCAATGGTTCTCCCTGTGATCCTCTATGGAAGTGAAAGTTGGACTTTGAAGAAACAAGATAGAAAGTGTATTGATAATTTTGAACTTGGGTGTTGGAGAAGACGCTTGAGAATACCATAGAATACCATAGTTAGCCAAAAACAAACAAACAAATGGATCATAGAAGAAATCAATCCAGAGTTCTCACCTGAGGCACAAAGATCAGGCTCAAACTATCATATTTTGGAACTATTAAGCAAAAACCCAGCTCTTTTGAGAAGTCCATAATGCTAGGAAAAGTAGAAGGAAAAAGAAAAAAAGGATGACCACCAGCAAGGTGAATGAACAGCAATGCACCATTGAGAACTTAAAAGGTCAGGTTGAGGACAAATCATCCCAGGGAATGTGGTCACTAAGAATCAACATCAACTTGATGTCACTTCATTAGTGTGTGTGTGTCCATGTGTGTGTTTGATAACTTGATAGCCACTGAAGGAGCACTCTGGATATCTCAAAAACTCAAGTGCTTCTTCTTTGTCACTGATTGACCTACTACTTGGCTTTGGTCCTGCAACATATTATGTTTGATTCAGCTATTGTTATAAGAGAACATACCAAATCATTTCTCTTTTTTGTAGTCATTGATTGTCATCAACACTAATAAGATTTCCAGAGATGAGAAGACTATATTTGATATCCTTGAAGGAAAAGCTAATGAATGACCCACGGTATTTAATCTAGTTTGTTTATTTAGTTGGTAGCACTTTAAATTGTCTATGACCCTTTTTAAACTTTGGCTGATCATTAACTGTACCATTTTAACCCACTTCATTCTGTATATTTCTGATCATTTAACCTCATTTCCTTGGAAATTTTCAGGTGGCTGTTTGAGACACAGTGATAAATCCCAACATATTAAGCTATTTGTTTCCTCTCAAAACAATTCATTTCCTTTTATTTATTTTTCCAGCTGTTTATGGTGTTTAGTATCCTTTATACATCACAATTGTGACTCATAGGTCAAAACCAGACTACCACACAAATCTCCATGATAACATCTAAAAGGATGCATTCCAGCCTGAAGAAGTATCCAAATAGTATCTGCCACATCTGAAATAGACACCAAGTGACACACACAGGGACACATTTGCCTGTCTAGGCTAAGAAGCACATTAAAAGCAGTATCATCGGGTGAGACTGCATAGGCAGATCTTCTTGGTGGCTGCCCCTGTCCTCTGGAACAACATTTTCTCAAATGTCCTTACAGCCCCAACATTGCTGTGCTTATCATCTGTCTGCCCCCATTCAAGTTGTTTACTGGAATCACAGCAAATTTAATAGAATTGAAGGAAAATGTAACTTTCCCAGTGGAACAAAAGGGGACTTGCAAAAATTCACATGGCACAAAAGACCAGCTACTAACTGACAAAATGATCCTTTAAACACACACACACACACACACACACACACACACAAATGAACCTTTTTATGGCTTGCATAGACTATAAAAAGGCATTTGACTCACTCCCCCATAGCTGCCTTTGAAAATGCTTGGAAATTTTTGGAACAAGCAGAAATATTAGAAGGTTTCTGGAAATGTCAATGGCTTCCAGGAAAAACCAACCTTACGGTAAGTGGGAAAAATTTGGGGAAAGTAAAAATAAAGCAAGGCAAAAAAAAAAAGACTCACTGTCACCACTACTCTTTGTACTCACAATAATTCCACTCCCAAGTATCCTGTACAAAATCAATTGTGGGCAACAAATCACAAAACAAAGCCCCCACATTTGCTTTATAAGGATGACCTAAAATGATAGACCAAAAGCTGAAATTGGGCACTGTTGGGCACTTTCTCTGTTGAGCATATTCAGTACAGATATAGGAATGAAATTTGGCCTGAACAGATGTGCTAGTGTGGCAATTATAGAAGACAAGTTTATGGGAGAGGTTGGGCTACAGCTAATGAATGGAAATGTCATTAGACATCTGTTACCTGAAGAAGGATACAAATACTTAGGATTAATGGAAGCTCCTGATTTATTTCATGACAAGTTAAAAAACCTATTAGTTCAAATTAGATCAAACAAGTCCAAAGAATTTTAAAATCTAAACTAAATAATGAAAATACTGTTAAAGCAATAAATATTTGGACAATCCTTGTAATTGTACTGCAGGGATAATTGACTTAACCCAAGCTGAATTGGACAAAGTTGATCTCAAAACAAGGAGAATAATTATCATATATCATGTACTTCAGGGTTCCTCAACCTCAGCAACTTTGATGGGTGGACTTCAACTCCCAGAATTCCCCAGCCAGCCTTGCCAAAAAGTTTCCATGATCCTACAAAGGAACGTAGGAATGAGAAAACAACCTGCTCTCTGTTGTTTTGATTCTTGTAGTATCGGAGCTATGCAGGTACCATAAGGGGAAAAAAGCAAAATAGAAAGGGCCTATGCTAGTGTCAAAGGAGATGATGTCCCTCTATCCATCCCTCTGTGAGTCTGTCCATTCATCTGTCAATTCATACATCCGTCTAATATCATGCCACCTTCACAGCTCCCAACTGGATTTTCAATACAGTTTCTCCCCATTAAAGCCACCTTTTATGCAAATGACCAGATAAATGTATGCACGTCCTGAAAATATGATGGTGGCATCAGATATTTTGTTTATTTATTTAGTTTATTTATCAAAATGTATTGGCCGCCTGGGATTTCCAGGGGAGGTATGGCAGACTGAAGGTATCTCCACAAAAGCAGAGCCAATGACCGCGGCAAAGACCAAAGAACTGGTGAGGAGACCGGTTCTTCGGAACCTCTCTGGATAAGGAGAGGATGGGAAATCAGCCACATGCTCCGGATGGCTGGTCCTCACAAGGAGACTGCAGGACAGCAGTTTTTCATAGGTTTGAGTCCCAGGAAATAAAGGGATTAGCCTTTGTGCTCACAACTGTGGCAGAGACTTTTAAAGGACACTAGGTTTGCAAACCTCACTTTCTAATCACTTTCAGAAATTGCTCGTTAACTACTTCTAAGCTGTTAGGGACCTTCAGTATGAGGTAGAGGAAGGAAATACAGGTCTGTAAAATGAAGCAAAACAGTATAACAATATCAATACTGAAGGAGACTTTTGAAGAATGGAATCAACAATAGTGGCCACAAGATCAAGGTCAGCAATGATGGCTACTTCTATGGATAGACTACTTCTGTCCGTCAGTATATCCATACGTATCTACATCCACCAGTGCCTATGCTTCCATGGATAGTAGGAAGTTCCATCTCTACATACTTCTATCTGTCCCTCTGTGCATCCATCTGTCTGTCTGTCCAATCATCTGACCGTCCATCTGTCCCTCTGTCCCTCTGACTGTGTGTCTGCCTGTCCGTCCATCAGTCCGTCCGTCCATCAGTCCATCCGTCTGTCCCTCTATCCGTCTGTCTGTCCCTCTATCCGTCCCTCTGTCCATCTGTCTGTCCATCCGTCTGTCTGTCCGTCCACCTGTCCATCCATGTGTCCTTCCATCAGTTAGACCATCCGTCTGTCCATCCGGATGGAGAGAAGCAGCTGAGGCTGCAGAGTGGAATTACCCTGAGGGGGTCCAAAGGTGAAGAGAAAAGGTGCTTCCAGGCCAAAGGTGCTAAGCATCTGTGCTACTTGGACAGCAGCCTGGCCCCGCTGCTGGCCTCAACCTCCCCTGAGGCCCCGTGAGACATGGAAGGGATCATGAAATAGGCAACCCTGCAAGTGCTGATGCCACAGCCTGCTCTGGGGACCATCCCTCATGAAACAGAGCTGTGCTCTCTGGCAGAGCTTTGCAAAATCCTAGGAATTGGAGCCATTTCAGTAGCAGGAGGACAAATCTCTCCTGCTCTGATCATGTTTCCCTCCCCTCCCCTGTTCAACCTGTGGCTCCCATTACAGCATCCCTGAGAAATGGCTGTCTAGGTGCCCTAGAAGGAGTTTGGGCTTTTTTGGCAGCCAGACCAAGGAGAGAAAAATTTTGCCCTTGACATTAGCATGGAACAATTTTCTTCACTTCTGGCAGTTTGTCCTTCCGCCCTCCCCCTCTCAGCTTCTTGCAAAGACACCCACTCCCATGTTTTCCATTTTTAGTCCAAAACTCTTGTTTTCCATGCTGTGCCTTCTTATGTTCTTCAGAGCAGTGCTCCGCAGTGCTTCATTTCAATTTAATACAGCCACAGCTGTGACGGACCTGGGTGGTGTTTTTAACCTTGGCAACTTGAAGATGTGTGGACTTCAACTCCCACAATTCCCCCCCAGGAGCTCATGCAACATTCAGCCCCACATTTCCGGGGGAGCACCAGTTTCTGCCCAGGCTGAGTGAAGCACATTCCGCCCCCTGCCCCCCACTTAACCACCATAAAGCAAACCCTCTTTTCCCTGGCTGGCTGGGGACTTCTGGGAGTTGAAGTCCACCCATCTTAAAGTTGCTGAGGTTGAAGAACCCTGATGTACTTCACCCAAGGAGTGATATTCACAGATTATATATACCCAGAAAAAGAGGTGGTAGAGGACAACAAACAATAAAGAGGCTTTACTTAGGGAAAGGTTCCTGAAAACAACAAAATCTAAATTGGAATGCAAGAAGGAAGTAATTCAAAGTCTAATTAATACCTGAAAAAGCAAACCACTCCATGGCTAACATGATATTGGAGGAAATGCAGATCAAAATCTAACATGGTCGTGGTTAAAAAGCTTTAAAAACTGACTGAGGAATAATAATGAAATCTCAAGAATCATGACATCTCAAGAAGAAGTCCTGAAAGCCGTCAAAAATAAATCTGAACGTATTTTCAACAATGCCAAATGCTGATTGTGTACAGTTAAGGATGAAACTTGTTCTGCTCAAAAGAAAAAATACTTTAAAATATTTCTCTTCCAGAAAAGATGAACAAATATTTTAAAAACACTATGATGCACTTGTGCTGATTTTAATATTGGACTGTTCATAGAACTAGCAGTTTTCAGTTAGGCTTTTAAACAGTTTAACAGTTTCTGTTAAAATGCTAACATAGTTCTGCATACTGTGAATAGAAATTCATCAGAACACTACAAAACATGCTAGCAAAGCCTAATTACTTGTGAGCCAAACAGGTGCCAGCTAGTTTAAAGGACCCTACTATTTAATCTCCTCATGTCTGAGATAGAAAAGTCATAAACCATACAGGAAAAGGTATATCAGCAAAAGCAGGAGAAAACTAGTGGCTAGTGAAGAAGTAGGATAGGAAGAGTACTGATGCTTTTGAACTTTGGTGTTGGAGGAGACTCCTGGGAATACCGTGGACAGCGAAAAAAACAAACCAGTGGATCATTGAACAAATCAACCCAGAGTGCTCACTCAAGACACAAATGACCAAGCTCAAATTATCCTACTTTGGACACATTATGCAAAGACCTAGCTCTCTGGAGAAGGCTCTAATGCTGGGAAAGGTGGAAGGAAAAGGAAGAAGAGGACAAACAGCAGTTACTGGATGGCCTCAGTTACAGTGCCAATGGGTGCGCCATTGGAAGACCTGAAAGACCAAGTTAGGGTCAGATTGTCGTGGAGAAAATCTATCTATGTGGTTGCTAAGAGTCAACAACAACTTGATGGCACTTAATCAATCAATGTCTGAGATAGAAAAGTTATAAACCATACAGGAGAATGCATATCAGCAAAAGCAAGAGAAAACTTCTTATAGTGTGAAAGAGGGTAGAGGTAGTTAAAAATTAGAATTCACGTTCTAAGATTCAGATTCTTCCTGGAATATTCTGCTTCTAGTCTAGTCTCTAGTCTGCTCTAAATGTCTCAGTCAATTAGTCAATTAAACAAGCCATAATTGGCACATCTCAGCATCACCATTCAGACCATACTGGTGCTTTGGGTACAAAATGCATTATTCACCTACTAATTTCTGAACTAATACATTATATAATTCCAGAGAGACTCTATTTTATCCCCGAAGTACTTTGACGTAGTAATATTTAGGAAATTACTTGGCTTAACTTAGTAATTAAATTTAGAATTAAAACATCAAGTCAGTATTTTTGAAGGTATGCTGGATCAGTGAAATTGTTCTTGATGCATACTGGATTTCATACCCTGCAAAAGAACAGTTTAAGCCTGTGAAAATTCACTCTATTTCAAATGGATCCAAATATGTTGGAGAAGAGCAATTGAGAGCAGATCAGCGCTGAGGAACATGTGACTTGATTTTGCTGACTGGCAGTCCTCACCAGCCCCTATCACGGTCTATGGTGAGTCAGTCTGGGAGCTGTGGCTCAGTAATTTCTGGAAGGCCAGACTTCCTACCCTGTTCTGGAGATGACATGCTGATACAATTGATGTTCTCCAGAACTGAATAGCAGTAAGTCCCAAGCCACAAGAATTCAAAATCTTCCAAACAACAAACAAAAAAGCATTTTTAATTAACAGAAAGAGAATACGAATCAACAGATGATTTTCTAATACGTGCATAGATGTTTTGCATTATTTTTTCTGTGATGCATTTTGCCATCTTCCCCTATAACCCATCAGTACTAATGAATGCAGCATCTGCTGGCATAATTAGAAACTGTTAGAAGTAAAAGCTGCAAACATTTTTATGCAGCACACATTTCTTCAAATATTATAATTTCTTAAGCACATATTATTTCCCTATCAATACTGAAAACAGAGTTCATATTAGAAGTGATTTCATTAGGATTCACACATTGCATGCGGATCACAAAAAAATGAAGCATAATTCTTTGACAATTTCAGGTAGTGAAGAATAACAATTAGATTAGATTAGATTGACAACCCAGTTGCTGACATGTATGTTTTGTATAATAAGGATTTGGAATGAGTCTTTCTGGAGAGATGAGCCACAAGGGATCCTTTCTTGTCTTTTATGTAATATGCATCTACTTTCTCCCCCCAGAAATTATTGTTCAGGCCCACAAAGAGCAACAAAGAATTCTTATGAAGAAAGATTTCTGGCCTCCAATTTCCAAAATTGTCAGATGTGCTGTAGTACTTGCCAGCTTCTGCAGTTGTCACCGGATGTGAGTGATGAACAGTGTTTAAATATGGAGATGTTTTAATTCCATTCCCATAAATTCTTTAATGTCCTGTCAAGTTTGTATATCCAAGAGTCAAGTTACAAACTTTCTCAAACCTGGCAGCATGGATCAACAAAATTTACAGTATTCCCAGCACTGTTTTATAACTGGAGGTTTCATAAATATGCATGCCATCAGATAATCCGTCTTTTTTATGATGTTGTTGCTTCATTTAGAGTTTGTAAGTCCCCTAGATCATGTGACTCATTCTGAAATGACCACATATTCCCCCACCACCTAAAGCTGGAGGGGGCTAGCTCTCTGTGAGGGCAATTAACCATTCTTCTTTCATCAACAATGTTTGATAGATGATTAAACTTTCCCCAAACGTTCATAATGTTACATCAATGATCAATGATAAAATTTCCCTGGCACTGATAATAGACCTCAGCTGCCAGAGTCAATCAGAATCATGAGGAACACACAATTGTCTATGGAAAATGCAGGAAGGTTACTAACAGAAAACGGCATTCTCTACCGCTGCCAGCCCATAGAAATTCCATGAAGGAGGCTGGGCGGTTGGACATTAACAACCCCAAATGGAAGGAGGGCTGGCTTTACCTCCTGGCTCAGACCCCTGAAATAACTTCTGATTCCCATTTGATGGTTGCTTACAACTCAACTTCAAAGTGGTTTTGTGCAGCTATGAAGCTTCCTGGCCAGCATCTTCTTACTTTAGCTACTTTTCTCTATTATTATTAGTATGGTTGGTCGCATAGTCAGCCAGTTGTTCAGACTGAATCTGGCATTTTTATCCACCTATCGAGTCCTTCTCAAGGACCTGGGATAGGCAGATGTTGTTGTTTCATGGTATTAAAGGTATCGCCACAGGATGTAAGCTGTTCCAAGTAAAGCTGCCTTTTGCAATTGACTGATGGTGATTTTGTCAATGCCAATGGTGTTTTGGGATTTCACCTAAGACACCTATAACTATTGGTACTATCTTTGCTTTCTTTTGCCATAGTCATTCTACTTCTATTTGCAGGTTTTTATATTTTGTGATTTTCTCCTGTCCTTTCTCTTCGATTCTGCTGTCTCCAGGTATTGCAATGTCCATTATCCAGACTTTGTCTTTCTTATCAACAATTGTTAAGTCTGGGGTGATACGTGGCAGGTGCTTGTCTGTTTGAATTCTAAAGTCCCAGAGCACTTTAGCTTCTTCATTCTCTACTGTATTACTGCGTCTGTTTTGGGGTCCCACCAGTTCTTGCTTGCAGGCAAATGGCATTTCTTGCAGATATTCCACTGCACCATTGTTGCTACTTTGCCATGCTGTTGTTTGTAGTCAGTCTGTGAGATCTTCTTGCAGCAGCTAACTAGGTGGTCCACTGTTTCTTCAGCTTCTTTGCAGAGGCGGCATTTGCTGTCTGTTGCTGTCTTCTCAGTTCTGGCTTTATATGCATTTGTTCTTAAGGCTGGGTCTTGTGCAGCCAGAATTAGCCCTCTGTCTCTTTCTTCAACTTTCCGGCTCTTAGCCATTGCCAGGTCTTGTTATCTGCTTTGTCTGCTAGCTTTTTTGTGTACTGGCCATTTACTTCTTCTTCTTCTTCTTCTTCTTCTTCTTCTTCTTCTTCTTCTTCTTATTATTATTATTATTATTATTATTATTATTATTATTATTATTTTAGTTGAAGTTAGTAGGATGAATGGGGTGCAGCATCAGATAATGTCCCATTATTGCAATCCTGCTGACTTTTTAATTTACAGATTTGGCACAAATAGGTAAATGAGATGCATTCATTCAAAGGATTCCCCAGTGAGATGTTTCTAAAGTGGAACAATGCTGAGCATATAAACCTAGAAAATTGCCTAATTGATTGGAAAGATAGAAACTTCTATTAGATATAAATGAGAAGACTGCTCATTATAAACGATGGGAATAGTTCCAAGATGAGGGTGGAGTATAAATCAAAACCTAAGTACAAGTTTTTTGTTTTTGTTTTTTTACAGAAGAGAAATGGGGGGGGGACCCTAGGCTTCTTCATAGTTAATGTAGGTCTCACACAGCAGGGTTTTGGCTGAACTGGCTCCCGCATGAAAAGTGAAAATCACTATCTAGTTAGGAACAATGGAGCTGTCCAAAGCTACATGAGTGCATCTGTGTGGGGAGAGGGAAATAAATCATAAACTAAACAGAAACAAAAAGAACAATAGGGGAAAGAAAGAAAGAAAGGAAGAAAGGAAGAAAGGAAGAAAGGAAGAAAGGAAGATAGGAAGAGAAGAGAAGAGAAGAGAAGAGAAGAGAAGAGAAGAGAAGAGAAGAGAAGAGAAGAGAAGAGAAGAGAAGAGAAGAGAATGGTTACAGGAAAAGCGCTTACTTAAACTGTACTTTGCATTTTAAGATGCTGGAATGTCAACTAATTTTTAACAAGGTTCTTAATTGTTAATGTAGCTCTCACACTAAAGTGTTTTATTTTATTGCTCCTATTTGAAAAACAGTTATGATCACCACATGTAATGATTTGAATATCTGCTATCATCATTATCCATCCATCCATCCATCCATCCATCCATCCATCCATCCATCCATCCATCCATCCATCCATCCATCCATTAGAAATAAGTAGTTACACTTCCATTCTACTAGGTAAAAGCTCTTCTTTAAAAAAAAAAAAACATGCTATTTTGTTAGGGAAACCTCACGTAAGAGTTTTCTCATGGATCTTACAGGGCTGTTCCCACTTGGCTTCATTTAGTATAACGGCAGTACGCTTCCTTTCTCCTGATTTCCTGTCCATAGCAGTCCATACGGGGGAGATGAGGAGCATCTCCCTGCAGCAAGTCCTAGAGGGAGCATATTACTAAGCAGGTCCTCTGCCATCTTGTGCAAGAGGATGAAACTGACACATTCAGTGCTGCAGGTAAAGTGCAGCCCCATAATCCCCTCCCCTAGTTTAAGCCAAGTGCTGTGCTGCTGCATCTGCTGCCTGTGATTGGCGACAATGTTTGTTTAGTTCCAGACAATGTCAGTCCTTGGGAACGTTCCAGAGTGCAGCGTTGCCCTCGAACAACCTCCCTGCTCTGCTCCCCCGACTGCCTCTGGCCTCGTTCCTTACAAGGTAAATTATTTCACACTGAATCATTTTTACTGCCTAAGGGCACATCCAGATGGCTGCTGATTTCATTGCAGGCCTCTTCCCATGCTGGCCTTATACTGGCTCGTGATGTTCTCACTGATAGCAGTTTTATGTCCCTAACATGCTTCCCTTCTGATTTATCAGAGTGTTTTTCCCTGCATTTTCAGGTTATTATTAAGCCAGATGGGAGGGGCGAGAGGGGTGCAGGTGTATTTCATAAGAGAAACAGAGGCTCCTGCCAATCAATTACCTGTTTCCTTCCTACCACTATCTATTCTTTCCATTATTCATCCCCTCAAAAAACTGCAATATTTTACATTATGGCTCTTGACCCAGCAATGGGTCTTTCTCAAGACGTATCAGACATTGCTTCCCACCTTGGTCTGATGGTAATCTTACAATCACTCCCACCCTGGAACACTGCTGAGTTACCAGTGATGTGTGGAGCACCACCAGGAGGTTGCTCACTGTTTGGTGATCAAATGTTATCAACATGTAGTTCACAACAAGCACATTCTAGTAAAGAGTGGGTTTGCTGGGGTAGTTACTAAAAGTGATTTCTTATGGAGCATTAAATGAGGGATGCATAAGCAAGGCTGGCTCATGACTGTTATAACCCATCCCTAGAGTTGCATCACCCACATCCTGACATGAGCCTTGCATGTTCATGACACAGTGGTGTTTCCTACCATCTTGTTCCCATCATCTGAATAGAGAGCCTAGGATACTACTACTAGTTTGGGTGAACAGAGAATAAGCAGGGCCCATCTGCTGCTTCACTCTGATTTACTATCATCCCTCCTTTTCCCCAGAAGACCTGCACCATGTCTTTGGAATGGGCCACTAATGGAGAGAGCACTGGATTCATATACAGTCTGATTACTTGCCTGAGTCAAAAATATTGATACCTTTGATTGCTTGAGTTTTCCCATTGTTCTCATTATCTCCCCCCACCCAACAAGATTTTCAGGGGTTGCTTTTCAGGCCTGCTTGATATCACCCTGTCTTGTTCCTATGTTTTGAACTGGGGGCTGCCACGGCAGCTCAGCCATTTCATCTCCACTTTTCCTATATCCAGCACCACTTCAGTTGCAATGGAGTAGAGAGAGGCTCACTATTCTTGCATCAAATTTTTCCTCCCCTCAAAATGTTTGTATCTGCAGAAAAATTATTGCCTTCCCTGGATTGCTCAACTTCATCTCCCTTCTCAGTTCAGATGATATATGGGTTAAGATGGATGGGTTTCTCCGATGTCCTGGAACTGGATGGTTGCCACATTTTTGCTTCTACGGGGCAGGGTTATGCAGAGATAAACTGGAAGGAATTTTCGGGGTTTTTAAAGGGTTCATTTGGTCTGCTTTACCAATGTTGAGGTCGGATGTTGCTGAAAAAAATGTGACGCTTTGCATTCAGCTTGTCCTCCCTGCATGAGGCAATGGCTCTCAGGGTTTTGGCTTCAATGAATTCCACCATCCTGCTCAATGGTGTTAATACTCTCCCAGCTTACACTGGCTAATCTGTGTAACTTACAAAGCCCTTCAGTGGGCACCTGGGCTCTGAAGGGCAATCTACACCTGTATCTTTAACCACTGCAGAAATGTGATTGAGTGTACATTTGGGAAGTGAATGTTTCTGTTTGAGCATTAGTCTTGCTCGGTGGCCGAGGGGGATTTGCTGCTGGTGTTTCTTTCCCATTGTGCACTCTTTTTTCTTTTGCTTAGAGGGAGCTGGCTAGTAGTTTTGCATACTGTCAAGCAGCTGGTTCAGCACAGCTGCATCCCACCAACCATTGTGATTGTTGCAGAAGACGGGATTCAGGTGATGGGAGGCAAAATGAGAGCAAGCACACTTTGGCCTGTTGATGATGAAACCAGTGTGCTGCTCAAATATTGCTTAGCACAGGAGAGCCTGTGGTTCTGCTGATTGCATTGACTGCAGGTTGAAATTTAAGTAGGTGAAGGCTGATTTTCCCCCCCCATTTTTCCCAAAATCCCATTTTCAACAAAATGATGGTCTTATGGCAAGTTGCATAGTCCACTCTAGAAAAAAAGGAGGCCCAACTATAAGGGTAGGCACTCTCCTTCTACTGTCCCCCTACTTTTGATTTCTTGCATAGGTCTCCAGTGCCGATGGATTTAGCAACGTGATCATGCAAAGTTTGTGTCTTGCAGTGCTGCCTGAAGAAGGGCCACTGCTCATGTCAAGCCCCACATAACCAAACCAGATCATGGAAGCAAGAACCACAGTCATGATAAGTGCAAGTTGACCTGGCAGAGAAAACCAAAGCAGAAATTGAAGCAACCACATCCATGGAGTGGAAAAATCAAAGCAGTGGTGTATGCTACGATGCTGGGGTATGTGCACTGAGAACTGTATTGTGTAATGACATCAGAGGCAACCCAGGACAAATGTGAAACCCATTGTAATCGAAGTAGCAGTCTACGAAGACTGGTTGTAAGACATGCTCATGGAATCGAATATAGAGCTCTGGCCAGCCAACCTCTCAACTGACATAGGCATGTCTGGGAATAGTACATGAAGTCCTGTTAGTAACACAACACTTGCTCTTCAGAGGTTGCATCTCTGTCAGAACTGAGGTAGTGTGTTCTACTGCTGCATGAGTCTCAAGCTGCTATTTGCCATGATGGGGTGGAAAGAAGCCCACGTTAACATGATAGCATAACCTGTGGATTCCCACTCCCCCTTAAGAAAAGACAATTACCACCGCTTCCCCAGTAAAATAAAGGAAAGGTTTTAAGAATGCACGATTGCCAGGTTTCCTGAACTCCTCTCATATCTTCCTGTGTAGGAACAAAGTCCTATAGCTGTGTTCTCCAAAAGAAGTAGGAAGAGGGAGCCAAACCATCATCCAGGTTCACTGTGGGTAGACAGGTACGCATCAAAGCAAAGTAGCTGGGAGCCCAGTTTTCTGATTTGTCTGGGGAAGCTAAAAATTGGAGCTGCATTTGAGATTTGGGGAAGGGGAAGTTGCCCGTGCAAAGCAAAAGGCAGATGGCACATTGCCTAATAAAGCAAAGCACGACGCTGGGGTAGGCAAAAGAGATGGTCTGGCATGGGGGGATCCCCAGGAAGGACCCAATGGGAACTAGAACAGGGGGCCCTGATGCTCAAAATTACAGCAGGCAGCTGAGGCAGAAAATATTTGCTATATAAGATCCATGGGGGTGGGGGAGATAACACAAAAAATTGCCATGGGCAGGCCAGATTGTCAAAGGGGAATGAGAAAGAGGCACTATAAGAAAAATGTGGGCAGCTCAGCTGGCATTTGCCAAAAGCATTGCTGGAAAACAGGAGGGCTTTCAAAGCAGGAGGGTTTCTGCAGACCAGATGGCAGGAGAGCTGCAGGGAATGTTGGCAAAAATGCACTATTAGCCAAACTTCCATGACAGCCCTGTTGGAGCCCATAGAAACCAATAACGCATCACTGAGAACAATGTGCTAGCGCTGCTGGGGCACACAGACACCAGCTGAGCACCGTGAGTGTGTTCTGCCACTTTTGCAGAAGTAGAACTATTGGAAGGGGGTTGAAAAGGAAACTCACCACTTTCTGGAAGGAAGGTAGCCAGCCAGATCGACAATCGGAAGGCCATCTAGCCAATCCCAGTGCTGCAGTCTCCGCAGACCTTCACTTTGGCACAGCATGAATCAAGCAAAAGCTACTCACAGACTGCTTGAGGACAATGCTTGCATCAGCATACAAAGTCTGATGTAGCTGCTTGTAGAAGAGACAAACTTTCTAATTGCTGCTGGCAGAAGAGTCCTGTCTTAGAGGCAGGTCGTCTGCCTATGAGGCATGCAGTGTCTTGATTTTCCTTTGGTAGAACATCGGCATCCACAGCTCATATCTCCCTTGCAGTATTTTACTTTATTTTATTTTATTTTGTTAATTTGTTTGTTTATTTACTTATCATATGTATATAGCCACCTAACTCACAGATGTGACTGGGTGGTGTACAATAAAAAAACAAGCCATAAAAAAGAACAGCATTAAAAAAAAGTCTATACTTTTTAAAAATATATTATTAAAAGACTAGAAGAGAGCATCTTCGATGTTATAGACAATGTAGCCATCTCACCAATTCACCGTTTCCTTGAGACCCCCAAGCCTGTTGACATAGCCATGTTTTGAGGGACTTCCGGAAAGTTACCAAGGATGGGGCCAGTCTCACCTCAGGGGGGATGATGTTCCACAGGGCAGGGCCTAACAGAAAAGCCCTGTCTCCTGGGTCCCGCCAGATGTAATTCCAGACAGGACCTGCAACATACCTCATCTGCTGGACCTGATAGGACGGGCAAATGTAATCTGGAAGAGGTGGTCCCTTATTAAATGTATATACATGGTATGCAAGAAATTAAAACTTCCATGGTATGATTAAGATAACAAGAATAAACTAAACCATAAAATTAATGACCAATATTTGTTTGTCAAGGTGAGGAGCAAAGCAGTAACAGCAGCAGCTTAGGAAGAAGGCAAGGAGCAGAGGAGGGGAAGAATATCAGCTAGTGCCATTGCTGGAACACATCAGCACTGGAACATCCTACAGGACTGCCCCCAAGTTACCAAAAGCAAAGGCAGATGGCTTGGCATAGCATATTCAGAAATTTATTTATTTATTTATTTATTTATTTTGCAGTTTCAATTTAACTGAGTCTCTTTAGATACAGTACATGATCTTGGGCAACCTACTTGTCTTTTCACCTTACCTGTTTGTTTTCCTAAGAATCACTGTTTCAAGGCTCTCCTAACCTTGACCACCATTGCAGCCATTTGGGGATGCTGCATATGACATTTGTTCAAAATCCCAAATGTGCTCACCAGCCCAAAAGGGCTGGAGGTCCTTGTTCAATTCCATCTGGCTTCTAGTACAAATATTTGACATACAATACTCCATGGTTCACGTAACATATAACAATGAGGTTTCTGTTTGTCTGGATAGGATTTGGTCCGCTGTTTAGCACCCACAGAGAAAGTCTCAGAGTAATGCTTCCTCCAAGCATCTGGATCTATTATCAAAATCCCAACTGGCATTATTGTGAGATCATGAAAAAGTGGCACAGACACTGTATTTGTCCTGATTTATTCCTCTCCCCTTGATTTCCTGGATAGATAATCTGTTGCATTTGTGAAATGAGGATAAAGGGAAAGTTTTTACATTCTTCCTTATTTAAACTTTCTGGTTTGAAAAAAGCCCCCAACTACAAGATTATTCTGTAGAGGAGACATTTAGCATATACTGTATACTACTTCTGTAGATCTAATGATTTTAGATGTTGAAGTGGCAGAAAACACAAGAAAAATATTTACAGCAAATGTTCATGAAAATATCCTTATTTATGTATAGACATAAAGAACTACATTACTGAAGAGTTTAAATTTGATAAAATGTGCAGTTTCCCTAGATAGTATCAGGGATAATCACACTGGTAATAATTAGAGCAGTCCCTATCCAAGTAAAATTAAAGTCCAACAATATTTGCAGAGATATCCTACTAAATGCTAATGAAACAATACAGAAAATACATGAAGGAACTACATATGTGTTCTTTTTAAAATACACATAAGGCCACATTTATTTATTTATTTATTTATTTATTTATTTATTTTTCAGATTTAGACCCCGCCCATCTCACATGCTCATTCCCCGGTGCTTTATTAATGGAATGTCCATACCCATTAAAGCTGTTCTTAGATCTAGGTAGGAAATTGGCTTCAATGTTATTTTGTTCAGAGGCTTTTTTTTAAATTGCTTTTAAATCATGAACAACAAGGAGGTCTTTGATGAGTAACAAAGAGATGCATAAAAGAAAAGAAAAGAAATGACACCGTTGCTGCTGGCACACTGCCACTGTTGTTGTTCAAAGTAGCAATTTGTATTAATTCCCGGTAGATTAAATCTGCATTTCACTATGGTTTATTTGCCTTTTGTTTCTCTCTTCTGCCCATTCAAGGAATCCAAGCAAAGCCAGGCCCACTGCATCATCCCTTGAGCCCTATCCAAATGCGTACGTCTGCAGAAGTTACCACATTTAGTCAGCCCCAGCTTTGCCAAAAACAAGCTGCAAAGTCCTTCTAATGAAGCAAACTTTCAAACAGGAAACAAAATGTACTGGCACGTCAGAGCACCTATTTATACAGAAAATAATGCCCCCATTCCCTGTCCAAGACACCTTGCTGGCTGCCTCTGCCCCCTGAAGCCTGGTTAGGCTGCCTGCCGCTTAATTGAAAGGGGATTCTTTCTGACCTCCAAGACCCAGGGACCTCCTGCCAAAAGATATTGATCCTAGGAGTGCCTGTCCATCATCCTCTACTCCTGGAATCATCATTGACCAGAACCAGGCTAATTTACATTTATCCCATTCTGTGTATTCTTAATTGCAGTTAAATTGCTCCCCAGCTGTCAGCAGTGCATTTTAACAGAAACATCAGATTTGGTGCAGCAAAGCCACAGCCTAAGACGTTGAGATGCTGCTTTTCAAAAAACACACTGCTGCCAAGTGAATGCAGTGTGGTTAGTGAAAAAGGTGCAAGAATGCCTCTTCTGCTCAGATCAGAAGAGATCGAGATTAGATCAGATCAGACCTAGGCCAGATCAGACCCAAAACATGCCAGAGGGGAGGAGTTGCAGTGGTGCAGCTATGGAATTGATCTTGGATTTAATGGGTTCATAGGTGTCCTCCTGCTTGGAAACAGCTTTTGCTGCAGAAAAGAGTAACATAACGTGAAAGGAAAGGAATTATAAGCACCTGAGCACCTATACCTATGCAAAAGCTCAGCTGCCCAGAAAACCAAACATAGCTTAAAATCAAAAGAACCAAAATCCCATGGGGAGGAATATCAGCCCCTGTACTGAAGCTAGACCTTGTTGCCCCATCATCTTTTGCTCCCTGGGTGACCATCTGGCATGGTGGGCTTTGCCTCAAGATCCAACTCTAATGGCAGATCTTGGACAGAAAGCTCCTATACTATGAGAGCGGACAGCAAAGGTAGCTTTTTCTTAACTCACTATGTTAAGTTGCACTTGCCAGGTGCATAATCTCTTGTGGCCGAGAGATCTCAGAACTCTATTGAAGATAGGAGTCCTTTTCTCATAACGTGTACTTCCCTGGCTGACGTCCGCAGAGACAGATCACAAAACCACATTGGTTTAGTCTCAGGAATGGAAAGGAGTTCACTCCCATGTACACACACAGAAGACATCTGTTGCCAAAAAGCACTTTTCACACTTGGGTTAGCATGAAAGGGGCAAATTAAGAGCTTAAGAAGCTGCTGTACAGACACATTCTAAAGTGTACTGGCTCTTGCTTTGAGGATTTCAATTACTCTCAGAGCCCTCTGAGAAGCAGAAAGACATGCTTTTTCCAAGACTGGGAGGAATCCCAGTTCTAAACATTGCAGCTAAAAGCAGACTAAAATCGTCCACAACATAATCCAGAAAAATGGGTGGCACATCTGTACTAAATCTGTCTTCTTCGTCAATTGCCAAGTGCCGTATGAACGTAGTTGTTTTTGTTCCTAGCATCACATCTGGTGTCTGAGCCAAAGATTTTGTTTCCTGAATTCTAATTACATAGTTCTAAAAGGTCATCCATAAGGATGGATGAAGGCAGAGGACTCTGAATATAATGCCAGGGATGAATTAGATTGCCCTGAAACCTGAAAGCTAATCTCTTCAAGTCCAAGGAGAGAGTCATTTAAACATACAAGGTTGTTAGGCAGCTGAGAAGCTGTCTGACTTACATGAAGGGAGTGGTAGAAAATATTAGAACAGGGTATAAAACTTTGGCTGCACATGCATTTGAATGAAAAAAGTAGTGGAAGGAGAAGCCAAAAGCTCTGCATCCCAGACTGAGAAAAACAGTTCAATGATTTAAAACATTCAGTTGTATCTTTGGTCTAGTGGTGAAAGCACCAGGCTAGAAAGCAGGGGTGTGTGAGTTCTAGTCCCGCCTTAAGCATGAAAGCCGGCTGGGTGACTTTGGGCCAGCGCTCTCTCTCAGCCTGTAACGTCAGGCCCGGGCAACAAACCAGTTGGTCAATTCCTGTTGCAACCAATGGATCAACACTCAGCTGATCTGAAAAAAGTGGACGCCGCACCTGCAGGAAAAACGCTAGGATGAACAAAAAAAACCCTGAATCTCAAAAGTGCCTGGAAAAAAAAAGCATCGTCTTTTGCAGTCAATCTTCAAAGAAGAGTTACCACAAAGTTGCTTGTAGGGTCTCAAAATCTTTTCCGCTTTTCCCCAGAACTAGAAGCAACTGATTATCAAAATATAACTCTGAAGAGATACATGTATCCAAATACAAGCGGATAACCAAAATCATAAACTGCTATGTTATCCTAGAATATCCAGCATCCTTGGGCAGCTACTAATATGCAAAGAGTTTCAGGACCAGGAATACAATTTTAATTTCTCTCAGTGCCCTGGAAAGATGGCACATTGATTATATAAAAGGATGGCTACACATCTTGCTACCAAGTGCCAGCCTGCTACTGGTAAACATCCAGAGTATAAGAACGTAACATAAGAATATAAGCAGTGCCCTGGCCCATCTAGTCCAGCAGTCTGTTCTCACAGTGGCCAACCAGCAGCACAAGGAAGCCCACTGGTCCCCCAGCAGATGGCCTTTGGGGGCAGTCACGCAGCCACCAAAGCTAATAGCCACGGATCCCCAAGACTTCCATGAATTGGCCCAACCTTTTTTTGAAGCCAGCCAAGCTGGTAGCCAGCACCACACTTTGTGGTAGCAAATTTGAAAATTGAATTGCATGTTGTATTATATATATATATATATATATATATATATATATATATATATATAAAAACATTCCCCTCTCACCCCTATGGGTGGTACGTGTCTTCCTCAATCTCGGGGCCTCTACCAGAGGCCTGGGAGTTTGAGGGTTCTGTGCAGTATCTTAGCTGTTCCTAGCACTGCACTCTTCTGCACAGAGAGCTCGGATGTTGTTCCTGGGATCTGTTGGAGCCACTCTCCCAGCTTAGTAGTTACAGCCCCGAGTGCTCCTACCACCACTGGGCCCACTTTGGCCTTGAATTTCCACATCCTCTCTAGTTCTTCCTTCAGGCCCTGGTACTTCTCCAGCTTCTCATGCTCCTACTTCCTGATGTTGCTGTCACTTGGCACTGCTACATCTATCACTACCGCTGTCTTCTGGTCTTTGTCTACTACCACGATGTCTGGTTGATTGGCAAGTACCTGCCTGTCCGTCTGGATCTGGAAGTCCCACAGGATCTTAGCCCTGTTATTCTCCACAACCTTCTGTGGAATCTCCCATCTGGACCCATAAGCTGTGCAGATGTTCCTGTACACAATGCCAGCTACTTGGTTGTGCCGTTCAGTGTATGCTGTTCCTGCCTGCATCTTACACCCTACCACTATGTGTTGGACTGTCTCTAAGGCCTCTTTGCACAATCTGTGCCTTGGGTCCTGTCTAGTGTGGTAGACCCCTGCTTCTATGGATCTGGTGCTTAGTGCCTGCTCTTGTGCTGCTATGATCAGTGTCTTGGTGGTGTCTTTTAGTCCAGCCCTTTCCAGTCACTGGTAGGATTTCCCAATGTCAGCCACTTCAGCTATCTGTCATATGTATATATATTTCCTTTTGTCTGTACTGATTCTCCCAAGATTCAATTTCATTGGATAACCTCTGGTTCTAGTGTTTTAGGAAGGGAAGAATAGCTTTTCCTTGTCCACTTTATCCACACCATGCATAATTTTGTACATCTTAATCATGTCCTCTCTCATTTGCCTTCTTTCTAGACTAAAAAGCCCCAAATGTTGCAACTTTTCCTCATAGGGAAGCTGCTGCAGCCCCTCAACCATCCTAGTTGCCCTCATCTGAACCTTCTCTAGCTCCGCTATATTCTTTTTTTAAGGTGCAGTGACCAAAACTGTGCACTATATTCCAGATGTGATCACACCATAGATTTATATCAGGGCATTACGATATTGGCAACTCTATTTTCAATACTGTTTATTATTATCCCTAACATGCTGTTAGCCTTTTTTACAGCAGATACACACTGTGTTGACACTTCATTGAACTGTTTACCATTACTTCAAGATCTCTTTCCTCATCAGTCACTGCTAGCTCTGATAAAGCAAGTCCTTGACCTTCATGAGCAGGATCTGATTTCCACCAACAATTCTTACCATTTCTTTTCACAACTATTGTCAGAATCCTCGCAATCAGTTAACCGGTTTGCTCGCTAGCCTCGGTTCTGCCATTAGAAGAAGTGGGGGGGGGGAGTTGGGAAGACGTCAGAAGCAGATGGGCCATTATCATAGTGCAGGAACGCTCAAGGTCGTACCAACGGGTGAATGTGAGAATGTCTGGAAGGCAAAGGGGGGAGCATGGGAACCAAAGGGGGTAAAAGTAACTTTTTGGCACGTGCGGGCTGTCTTAGCAATGCCTTGGACCTGCACACTTTTTCTCAATAAATGAACTTTTCTTTGAACCCTTATCGGCTGCAAGAGAGTTACTGGCGCTGGGGGTTGAAAGTGGCAGATCGTTACAACTATAAGACACATCAACAGTTTAATATAGGAGGCATTCTCCCTACTAAGTGTGCCGAGACACAGCATTACTAAGCTCAGATTTGGGGAAGAAACAGGAAAATATAGAGCTGGACAATAATATATGTTTCATTACTCTGCAGATTCTTTTGCTCACTGCAGCTATTTTCCTAACCAAATGGTAATAGCTTAGCAAGAAAACATCTCTGATTGAATCCCGTGAGGACCTAAATTGTTTTGGGGTTTTTTTGTTTTTGTTTTTTGGTATTTCAAATACAGAAATTGAGCTCTTTAAAAACATATGCTATATTTGAGAAATAGAAAATGTACAGATAATTGATAATTCACAGGGTCAAAGTCATATTTTGGTTGGAAATCTGAAACTAATAGTTTGGTCAAGCCTAGCATTCATCTGATTCACAAGCCCATTCTAGTTAGGGCTGCATTAAGAATTCCTTAGAATTGCATTAAGTATTCAAAAATAGGGCATAGGAAAATGTCTCCCTCCTCATAAAAAGAAAACGCATCACACACACCTCGTTTGCCATTTCTCAACTTGTGGTTAGGTGCCATTAAAAAAAAATCTGAGCCTTCTTCCTGAGGATGCTCAACCCAATTAATTGATCATTTTCTATTAAGCAGGATGAAGACATGAAGCTACATCAGCAATGGAATTTAACTATATGATAAGCACAATGAAAAGCTTTGTGGCACATTGAAAACTAACACATTTACTATAGCGTACGTTCCTCTCTCCTTCCCATCCTAGATTTGATACCAGCTTTTTATTATACAGTAACATAATTTATAGACAGGGTGCAACACAATAAAAGCATATAAAATTATATTAGCTTAAAACCAGAAACACAAATCACTCATCAGATGCTTAATATTATCCTGAGATAGGTATATTTTAATATTTAATATTATCCTGAGATAGAAATATATTTATCCTGGTCAGTAATAGGATAAGAAACTATAAATAGTCAGTTAAAGGAAAAGAAACACAAAAGGTACAATGATTAACTTATTAATATCAATTCTGATGATACCTCATCCCAGACCAATATATGACCTCACACAGAGATTTCCTGTAAAATCCTCTGTATGTTTTATTCCTATACAGAATATAGGAGTAAACTGAAAGAAGAAACAAATGAACACTGACTTTTGAACACTTTTTCAAGCAAGACAAAGGTTATCAGATGGTGATGAGGTCTGAAGAGTCTTATATGTCAACATCTTATGCATGCCTCTAGGTATGTAGTGATAATATTCTAGACTGCTTTTTAGAACAAAACCCCTTCTAAGACAGCTGGAAAAATGGAACTGATATTACTGATTGGGACATACAGGTCATCTAGTATGTGTTCATTTTTTCAAAACACATGGGATTCAAATGAGTAAATAAAGCTCATTTAAACTACTACACTTCAATCCTTCATTGCTCATTTGTTTTAATTAAAAAAAGGGGGGGGAACAATACGAGCACTGGATTCCGGTTTCATAACGATGACTGATTAATACAGTGTACTGGATTCATTTCTACAATCCACAGTAATATTCAGTCATCTATAAAGTAATTTACTTCTGTGGCAAAACTCAGACTGCCTTGCTTTGCGGCATTTCTTAGTCCTTAGTCCAACGCCTGAAAGCAAAGGGGAAATAGTTCACTTGATTGGATCAGCATCACTAACAAGCATGGGTTTAAACATTAATCAGTGAAGGGCCAACAAGTGGAAAGAGATCCAAAGGCAGGCAATGAAAGGGACTTGGGAGCCACAGGCAGTGGCTGAATGTAGAATAGGGGTGGGCAGAACAGCTTCATTTCAAAACTTTTTTGAATGTGAACTTTGCACCACCAGGTGCACGGCTGCCATTCTGAGAGGGAAATGGGCTATTATTCAATGCATTCTTGCAGCATTTCAAGCTTGAAACTGCTCATTTCACACTCAGAACAGCAGTGTTGCATTTGAGGGGAGATGTTTCATGACATTTCCCACTCAACATGTTTTGCAGAACCCGACTGGAAAATAAGGAATAGATTGAGCAAACACGTTCAAGTGACTCAGTAATTCAGAAGAAACAATAGCAATTGCAATGGCAAAGGCAGTAAAGCCAGAGGATTAAAGAAAAGATTAATCAGACAGAAAAGGCAGGGCCTGAAAAAAACACACATTATGGTCCCTTCCACATATGTGGGCTACATAGGCTGGGATTAGCATTTTGCCATTCTCCACAATACTGTTAGCCCTGGGGAGGTCTTCTGCAGCTGGCCTGATTAACTTCTGTTGAGTGTCTGCTACAGAGAAAATGTATCCTTGATACTGTGTCCCCTTTCCCTCTGATGGATCTCAAGGCAACTAAACAAACATGGCAAAGCAAGGATGAGGATAGAGGGCAGGTGTCCTCCCAATCCAGGAACAGGCACAATTGGCACACAAGTCGGATCTGCACAAAGGCCCTCCTAGCTGTGGTTTCCACCTGCTCTTCAAGCAGGAGCCATGAATCCAGAGGACCCTCCCCCCAACAAATTGTGCACCAACTCTGTCAGAGTTCAGAGATAAAGATGGAAAATCACTGGATTTGTCGGCGGCGGGCGGGGGGGGGGGACCTCAGTCTTACTAGGGTTGAGCTGAAGCCTATTCTTCTCTCAATCTCCAAATACTGGGACAGAAACTCAACAGCATCACTTGGATGGCCCAGAGCAAAGATGTATAAACCTTCCATGTCAATGGATGACCAGCCTCCACAGCTTCATATGGAAGTTTAAAAGGATGGGGAGACAGTACACCCCTGAGGAGTCCTGCAAAGCAAGGGCCTCGGGCTTGATTTATCCCCGCTAGCCAATACCAACTCAAACCAGCCATGGAGCAAGGAGGAGAACAACCTCAACACTGTGCCTCCCATCCCCCTGAACAACTCCAGAAGGATACCATGATCAATGGTATTGAGGTCAGTGGTATCAAAAGCCACTGAGAGGACTAGGAGGGCCTTGATGGAGGCAATAGCCTCATCCCATGCCTGCCAAAGATCATGAACAAATGTAATCAATGCTCTCTCAATGTTGTAACCTATTGTGAAATCCAACTGAAAAGAGTCAAGAGTCCAGAGTCCTTCCAGTTTGGAAGGCTGGAAATTGAGCGCCAGAGATATTATAGGCCCAGGCCTTTTAGGTCTAGATCCTAGCAATAGATTTCTGTCAGTTGTGGTTTCTCCTCATTCTGCACTATTGGAAAGTTTAAGGAGTACCAAGAAATCTGCTGTCTTTGGAATAATTCATGCTCATTCAAATTAACCAACCAAAACTTTGGCTTCAGGCTTCTAGGCCCTAGTAATTGGTTTGTTGTAGGTTTTCTAGCAGTATCAGAAAATTACATTGACCATCAATGCTGAAGTTTGCAAAACTTAGAATGATTATTAAAAGCATGCATGTATCCTGAATGGGAGATGGGAATGGATGTGAAGAATAACGGAAGTCTGCCACACTACAGTCTCCTAAGCAGAAAAAAACTCACCATTATTAACTGAATGACCTGCCAGCAAAAAGGCAACCTTCCTGTTTGTTCAGCCGTGGGCAAGCTGCAAAAAGAGTAAGTTAATAGAATCTCTGCCAGCCAGCACACTTGGCTACTTTGTTGTGTTCCACCAGCCATTTTGCAAGTTGAGCAGGTTTGGTGAGGTTTGATAAAGGCTGATTGATCCCAACATAGTACTTTCACAGTGAGATTATAAACACTCACTTCCATGTACTCCTTGTGATTATTAAGCATTGACTGTCACAGTGTGTTTGTTTTTCAGCACTTTGTTGATCATGAAATCTAGGCACTTCTTTCATATATGCTAGGCGTTAAGCAGCACAGCACGTGTTTCATTTCTTGCATTCATTTCTTTTTTCTGCTTGCTTTTATAATACTGATACCGATGTCTGGGCATCTCCTCCCAAGTTTTAATGATGAAGGCAAGTGGAGAAAAACAAAGCTTTATAGCGTGCTTAGCAGGCTCCAACCTCTGCAGTTAATCTGACCATAAACTTTTTAGCAGAGAAGAATGAGAGTTGGCAAATATTAGTGCAGATAGAAATAGAAATTTTCTAAATCAGCCTTCCCAGACTGGTGTCTGAAGTCATGCTGGAACACTTGAGATTTCTAACAAATGTGGCCAAGTTGGGGATGGATGTTCGAATCCTTTTACACCAGTTCCTAACCAGCCTTGGCTGAGCTTAAAAACAGTACACTAACAAAAGTAGAGTTGGACCCATTTAGAGCTTGGATGGGAGACTGTAGACAAGACTGGGAAGGGGGAGAAATCTTGAAAGGCAGCAGTGGCAAACCACTTCCTTATTATAGTCCAGAAAACAATACAGACCCACCCAGGTAATCATCAGGAGTTGCACTGGACTCAAATTTTCCTTCCCACAGTCTTCTTCGTTCTTCCACCCTATTCTTCTTCCAACTATCAGCTAACAAAATGACCATTAGCTCAAATACTGTCTTCTTTGTCTTGCCACAGGCCAGACAGCTGCCTTTCCCAAACACGGTCCCCGCAACCTTGTTCTCTATGCTAACATATATATATTTCCAAATATTTCCTTTCGTCTCAGCAAAGCTCCAAGGGTTTTGTGGGTTTGTTGTTTTGCTTTGTTTTAAGGGAAGGTTCATTTCTTCTTTTGGAAAACCAATTCCCACTGATGTTTTAAATATTTTCTTTCTCATCATTGTCTCTAGTCTTGTTTTGACTGTGGAATTTTCTCACAGAGTTCCCATTTTCTTCCAAGTTGTTCCATTATAGTAGTATGTTGCCTGCTTTATTTCTCCAGCTTCTTCCTACGCACCAATTGGCTCTTTTCTTTCATTGCCTAAGTAACTTGCTTCTTCCCCTCTCATTGATCTGCCAAGGCATTCCATGGCCAGTTCTAATATTTCAGTGCAGGTCTCTCAGTCCTAACCCAGGCACTTTAAACACACTAAAGATTAAAAAATCTTTTAATTCCTTATTATCTTAATCATGTAGCTTGTCCCCAAGTGCAAGGATTTTTTTTCAGAAGTAATTCTGCAGGGGCCCAATTTGGATTAGGGCCTTGCCATGAGAGTAGGAAAGTAGGGGATTTTTCTCCCCTTTCTAGAAACCCAAACCTGCTCAAGGGAACCAAGCAGGTAGGGGTGTTTTCATCCATCCTTCTTTCATTTTAGTAACACTCCCATACACACACTAGATTATGTGCAGGGTTTTTTAACAAAAATTCTTAAAATTGAGATTTGAGTTAGATTTTTGTACAATTAACTTAAACACCAATCCTTCATACCAAGGTTTTATGAATAATAAATTCATGTTTTATGTTTTTTTTAAATGTTGGTGCTGTGCAAAGAAATGACTGAATAATGGTCTCATAGAGTAAATAGGGACACAAGGATATCAGAGAGAATGACAATTTAATCTGGTGTTAGCTTCAGTATTTGGGTGGAAAACATTTCAAAGAAGTTCTTCATTTGCTTACAGTGAGAGAATAAATACCTTAAATCCCAAAGTTGTGCTGTGTTGATTTTGACTCATTTTACTAGGCTTCCATAATATCATCCCAGCTATCATATGATATCCCACTAAAGCTTACAAGCTAATCCTTTTTTTAAAAAATAACCTTTAAAAAAAATTCATGATGAATAAATGACTCTTAGGAAACTTGTAACCAGTTGTCCATTAGGACATTCATTTCAAGGATCACAAGTGGAAGGCAGCCAGATTCTCTGGTAGTTCTAGAGGACATGCTTATGACAGCAAAGGGACAAGTTCCAATGTAATCTCTATGATGCAGATTCAAACAAATGGGATAAACCATTAAAGCAAGGGAAAAAGCTCTAGACTGGGTTCCTTGCTCCATGACAATCAGAACTCCCCCAGGAAATAAAACATACCTGGTTTGTTCAAACTCTTTAAATTGGAGCTCACAGATTTACAACTTCCAAAGGAAGACAACAGCTCTGTAAAGAAACTCACAGAATCACTAACTAGCAGCCTGTCTTTCTAGCATCAAGACTAAGAAGCACAAATGGAGAAGGGACCTAGCAAGTCATTCCTCTTCCATTTGCTTTGTCCTCAACTGCATGAAATCCCTGGTCATCTCATAGTAACCAGACAGAGTTAAAATACAAATCTGGAATATTAGTAATCAGCCCAATAAACATTACATTTAAAAATCCATTACCAGAATTTAAATGGCACATTAGTCATTGGATGGTACCACTAGAAGGGCAGACTATTTTACTGTTCTGCATCATAGAACAAAAACTTATTCATTTAAAATAAGTCAACCAGGGAGGAGTCTATACTAGCATCTATTTGTTATTTGCTACTACTTATTTCCATGCAAGGCAATTTTATGAGAGGAAACAAACATGTAAGTCCTAGATAGCACCCTGTTATAATCCCTTATGTTGCTTGTCAACTGACTCAAGTGAAAGGTCATATCAACTTTCAAAATTATCAACATGCTTCTAGCTTTTTAGAAGTTAAATTACTGGACCTCTTTCTCAATAGACTAGATTATGTAAAACAATACTATTAATAATATGCTACATTACACCTGCAAAAACATGGATCCTGTCATTCTTTTCCAAATCACAAAGAAATCTCCAAAATCAGACCAGTCTTTTCACTACCACACTTAATATTTCTGCTGATTTTGAAGTGATTCTTTGAAATTCCATTGAATGTAACAAGAATTTTTCTCTGATCAGTAACAGTCATTTGGTCCCATCATGTATACGTTCTTGGCTGACCACATTTTTTTCCATCAGTTATTTAAGCCTTTATACGTAATTTTATTAAGATTAAATAGAACATCAGGCTACCTAAAGATTACAGTAATGTTTCATTCATGTAACCACAATGGGAAAAGGAAACCTTAATTTTAAAACTTCTTCCTATGTTGCTGTTGAATTAAATGACATCTGTTTCAGTTCCTTTGCTTAATGATACAATGTTTAATTATGTTAGTTAATACTATCTTGAATCGTGTAATTTGCCAATAGCTAGTAACAAAAAAGTACTTTAATTACCAATTAACTATATTCTACTAAAATAACTGGAGTAACTTCTATAACTACTTTGAGTATAACCATTGTTTTTGCCACCCACTAGAAATGTTAATATGTAACTTGATGTTGTGCTAAGTCAAATAAAATAGTTTACCGGAGGTAGGGACTTTAAACGTTGACTTCATTAAATAGTTTGTGCAACTTCTTCTGTTTAAAATGAATAATTTGTGATAGAAATACTGATTAGTACTAAAATTTTAGACTTATTCTAAATGTGCAGCCCAATCCGACTGATGCGTATTTATAGATAAACATCAATATTTTCCATAGGGCTTACACCTAACTAAGGATGCTTAGTTCTGGAAAAATAAAGCAACAATGTTAACCAGAAGAACTGTGTCACAGTATGACTTAAAGTGGTGCTTCTTCAACTTGAAAGAGCTCAGAAATATGCAAACCTTTGAAGTCTTCAGGTTTGGGAGTGAAAAAGGGAAAGAACAAGGTACTGAAAGTATTAATTCTGCAGGATGAGAGTCCTAAAATGGCATGTAAGAGGACATGCAGATGGGCAGATTAAGCTCCAGCTTGCGCTCCGATGTTTAGGCTGCATTCAGGATTGTCTTGAGGCCATTGGGATTAAGACGCAAGCAATCAGGGCTATCCCATTTTTCAGAATAACATCCTGTATTCAAACTTGCCTCCATCCTGAAACTGAAATACTCAGATTCTTTAGAAGATGGAAAACAAAAGTAGAGAGTTGTTATAGTAACAAAGCTGGAGATAATTTTAGATAGTGTACTAGGAAAAAACAAAATAAATAAATCAAAGCTAAAGAAGGTACTAAGTGGAAGTTATGAGCCCTTAGAGAACACAGTCCCAGCTTCAGATGTGGTTTGTTGCTTTACAACTGCAGACGAATGCAAGCAGATTAATTCTAGGTTAATATATAGTAAAGATCTATAGATCAGGATCATACAACACGTTGCCCTGCAAATGTTGCTGAATCCCCACACCCATCACCTCTAGTGAGCCTAGACAATAATGGGAGTTGCAATCTGACAATATCTACAGGACAACAGATTGTTCACTCTGCTGTAAGTACAGTAGTCAAAATAAGCCTGCAGTTCGCAGCCTGCCTCCATGCAGTTGCTCTGATGCAGCTGTTCTTTTCATGGTCAAAAGATGAACTCTGAAAATATTCAGAGGACGGCCTTCTTAGAAATGCTGCACCCTTGCATCCTTATATTCTTATTTAAATGGTGCTCCATAAAATAAAAACATGATTTTTATGAATGGAGCAAAGCAATTAATATTGTTATGGAAATTAACTACTAGCAAAAGCAGTTAAGCTACAAAGTCTGAGTTACTGTTCACAAAATAGCTATAACAGAAGTGCATGCTGTTTAAATTTAACCATTGCACACCACTGTATAATTCCCATTATAATATTGTAAAGATACGATATGCTCTTTTTAAGTCTCAGTTTCCCCAAGGTATGATTTTTAAGTGATATTGCATTCTCAGCTGATTTGCTTTAAAGTAGGCTTCTCCAATATGTTGTCTTCCAGATACATTGAGACTTCTGTTACTAGAATTCTGTATGTAGCAGATTGGAGAAGGCCAATTAAAAGTGCCATTAATACAGAAAGCCCTACTGGAAGAAATTGATAAACTGTTTCTACCATTATAATATTATAATTTATAATAGCTAGCTTATCATTTTTAAAGAACTCCTTGCTATTTATTTATGAAAACTGAGGAAAGCACCTCATAATCTTGTTTGTATCAAGCTGATTTGGGGATAGGGAAACAACCCTGCAGAAGGAAAAAATTAGGAGTTTACTGTGAATATAAAAACAGTTTGACCTGCTTTTCTTATAAACAAAAACAAAGACCAGGAACAGATTTAAGATTATTTAATTCACATATTGCAAAGTCCATCATATGTCTTAAGTGAGTTTTGAAAGAACTTGATTGAAATTGTGCCCATGGGCCAACTCTTTAAAATCATAGATGACAAATATAGTTGCTAAGAATGATACTTTGTGATAGAAATAATTCTTAACCCCAGCCCTGATATAATGCTATGTCCTATAATCTCCCATAATTCTCTGGTGGTTGCTTGCCCAGAAGAAAGATGGTTATCAAGGCATTCAGTCTAAAAATTGTATTTGTAATCTTTCAGATCAGCAAGAAAGAACATACATCTTGGCAGGATAGTCACATAGATCAAAATTATTTTATCTAGCCAAGAAATCTTTTGAAATGGCACTCTTTCCAAGTCATCTTTAACCTCTTTCTCCAGGGCTGGGATGGGGGTGACAGCAAAGGAACGGATTGACTTCAGCTCTCTCATAAAAGTTTGATATTTTGATGCTGCCAAACATATTTCTGCTTGTAGTGTAAATACAAACCCTCAGTTGTTTACCTACCTTAGATCCTGAAATCTCTCCAATAATTTTATCATACATACGCACTTTGCTTTTCCCCCTTTATCCTTATATCCTTTTTTAAAACGGTTGTTGTGTTAGGGTTTTATATAGTTATTGTTACTGGGATTGCTTTTAGTCTGACTGTGGATGGTTTAATTCTTGTTCTATAGATACTGTAAGACACCAAGAATCACTTTGATTGTGGCAGGGTAGAGGTTTGTTGAATGAATGAATGAATGAATGAATGAATGAATGAATGAATGCATATACACAGCAGTTTTAGCACTAATACCTCAACTGTGTTACTATTATTTAATCTTGGATTAGGGAAGAAGAGGAAGAGCACAGATTTTGCCCATAGTAGTTATGTCCTATGTTTGATGAGAGCACCCCCTCTCCTCATAGACATCCAGCTGGCTTATCTTATTTAAGAAAATGGGAGTAAAAAAGAGGAGGCTGGGTAATGGCATTTCAAAGGAAGATGAAGAAGAACAGAAGAGGAAGAAATGAGAAGAACCCAAAACTGGAAGGAGGAATGTGAAAACTGGTCTTCTGGCAGGCCAGACTATTTGTCCAACAACTGTACATTCCATCCTCCCCATCCTCCAGATGCATTAAACTGACCAGATGTAATGGCAGGTACAACTGAAAAGCACGCTGTTAGGAAAGACTATTCTACTTTCAGGAAAACTGCAGCCTAACATTTTAAAAGAATAAATAATTGGAGATGCCAAGGGCTGGTCCAGGACCTTCCTCACACAAAGGAAGGGCTTTATCACCGACTTCCAGTCTCTCCCCAGTCTTCCCTTTCCAAAGAAATGGCATTTGGAAGCAGGTGGCAATTCCTGGATGGCAAAGAATTGTTTCAGCGGAAGAGGGGGAGTATGTAAGGGCAAAAGGAAACTGTTCCTCTTTTAACCTGCTCGGGCTTCCCTCCCTGCCCCCACGCTGTTCTACCCATTGGAGAAGCTGTCAGCAGCCAGCAATCCCAAACTTGCCCTTCAAGTCATCCGTCACAGCACACAGTTGCCCAAACCGAATGGCTGCATTTGACCGCACTGCATAACTTGGTATCTGAATCTGCCCAGTACATTGAACCATAAGCTGATCAAATTCACAGAATACACTAAACCACCATCTATCCAAGTTGGGCAGATATAGCTTTTAGGTCTTTATTGAACCTGGTTAACCATGTGATGCAAACAAAGCCAAACTCACATACTAAGGTGACACGCATTTGGAACAGGTCTCATCATGACAGCCAGGAGCTTGTCTTCTTAACGCCTAAAATCGAGCATTCCTGAGAGCAAAGGGAGTGTCAAAGCTATCATTTCCAGCTATTTCACTCCGGCGCGTTAGTGGCTTTCTTAGCACAATCCCGAAGGCGGGTTGCCTTCTCCCGGTGAAATTATGGTAGTTCCTAACTTGGCGCTCTCTTTCGGACTGCCCGGTCCCTGCCTTCGACGGGCGCTGGGCGCTCTCTGTTCTCGCTGCCCACAAGCTGCCTCCGCCTCGCCCGGGACGTTTCGGCCAGACCGCGAGGTAGGGAAAGGCGGCTGCTTGGGGATGGCGGGGAGCAAGAGGCCCCGAACTGAAGGCGCTGGGCTCCGGAGGAGCAGCAGCAACTGCTGCCGCCGCCGCCGCCGCCGTTTTGCTGAGCTGAGCTGAGCTGGGAGGAGGAGGAGGAGGAGGAGGAGGGTAGTAGGTGAGGCTGGTCGTGCCGGCTCCCCTCCCTCTCTCCCCACCCCGAGCAGATCCATCCTTCCAGAGACTGCACGGTCTGCCTGGGGAGGGCAGCTCGGGAGAGGCGATTTGGCAAAGGTGTAGCCGGTCGCCTCTTCCCGAGGAGAGCGGCGCTGCCTCGGCCTCTCACCTGCTCCTGCGGCGGCAGCGGGGCAGAGGCCCTGCCTGGGCTTGCCCGGGCTCCCACGGTTCACGGCTCGCCTCCTTCCCTCCCAGCGCACGCTCTCTGCCCAGGGCGCTCGGGCGCTGCCTTCGCCCGGCCTGCCTCTCTGAGCGCCGGGCTGACCATGCTGGGCACCCGCCGCGACCGGCTGCTCATCCTACTGCTTCTCGGGGCGCTGCTCAGCGCTGATCTCTACTTCCACCTCTGGCCCCAAATGCGGCGCCGCCTCGGTCTGGCCGAAACGGGCGAGCGACGCTGCTCCTGCCCCGCCGAAGCCGCCGCCACTCAGAAGCCCCGGGCTCGGCCGCCCGAGAGCGTCTCCGCGAACCGGAGCAGCCAGGCCGACGACTCCAAGCTGAGGAGGCTCTTCGCGCACCCGCTCTACAGCGCCCCCGAGGGGCCCGCAGAGAAGCTGCTCAACGGGCAGGAGACGCTGCGCTACTACCGGCGGAAAATAGCCCGCTGGAACAGGTGCGTGGTCCCGGCCGGGCAAGCGCTGCTCGGGCCCTTTCGCGGAGAGCGGGAGCCTCGCCGGCAACCCCGCTTTCCGCTGGCTGCAGCCCAGCGATCCCCGAGAGGGGGGAGCGCGCGCGTGCGCCCGCTTGCGTAGCTGCGGGGGTGGTTTTTCGGGCTCGCGACGAGGGGGAGAAACTTGTTCCCCTCGCGTGCCTCTGTGGAAGAGGGAGGGGGCGAGATTCGGTTGCAAAGTTTAAAAGTCTTATCCCTGAATCTTATCTTGGTAATCAGCTGATTGGAAACTCAGTTTTGGTTAACGAGTAACTCGGTTCTCAGAGGAAATCCCTTTGCTATCTCTGGAAGGAAGAGGCCTGCCCTCGGGGAAGGTGGCACCGTTTCTCAGGATGGGTCTGCTTTGGCCTCCTTGCTGGGCAAATAAGCGCTGGGTCTGATGGCCAGTTTCCGCACTTCAGAGTTCACTGGGCTTCTCATTTCTTTCCTTTGAACGCTCCTCACTATCCCTCCCATCCGTGGACATATGCCCGATCTCAGGCCACAGCCTCCAGAGCTGCTTCAGCTGATCAGGCACATCCCCTTCCTGTGACAATCAGATTTATGCTGAGCAGTCTGCTATAATATACCAGGGCAGGACATACTGGCTTCTCCTCTATTGGCCAGCCTACCACCATTGCCGAAAGTTAGAAAGCATCCTTTTGCCTCCACCCACCCCCCAAGTCCTTGTCGTCCGAACTCACCATGTAGCCCTTGTTGACACTGGCCTTTCCCCACTGCTGAACTGAAGTGCTCCCCACTCATTCTTGAGCCATTAGAAAACAACACCATTGCAAATGTGTTGCCCATTGCCAGTTCTGCCCTGTCCCTTTTGCCTTGGTTTCAACTCACTGCAGTCACCTGACTTCCCACTAAGGTGACAAAGCCTAACAGATTTTCCACACCTTAAGGCTGCCCTTAGGTGGTGTTGGAATAAGGAGACAAATCCTACTTTAACACCAGTTCAGCTAAGAATGGCTTAAGGCTGTCTCATTTGGGATGGGATGAAGGCAATTTGCTGGGGCATGTGTTTGCTGTGGGGAAAGGCCTGCTGAGAGGTCATTCTTGTACATAATTCTTCTGTAGGATGGGACTGACTGGGCTACAAGGCAGCCAAATTTTGTGTGAACTTAGAGACTTTCTTGAGAATGAAATCACAGCAGCTACTTGAAGCTGAGTTCCAGAGACCATGGGGCTGAGCTATTGGTGAACATAGTCTTAATGGCTCTGGCAAGAGAACTGCACCCCCTGGAACTACATTGAACCTTGAAGTACATGAGAAGTTCAGAATCTCTGGCTGGAGATATGTTCTCTTTGGTGGGGTTGGTTGGGGTTGAGGTTTCCCCCCCCCCTAATGTAAATTGCCCCATAATTATGATATCTGGAATAGAGAAAGGGTAGCCAAGGTTCAGGCATTTACCTTTTTTTAAAAAGGAACATCCTGAGGGTGTTAAAATAAGTGGGGCAGGAAGGTCAGGCAGTTTCAGATCTCCCACTCTGTTTTAGGACCATAGGAAGCTGCCTTGTAGCGTCAGACCTAACAGGCTGTCTAACAGTGTTATCAACATGGACCAGCTGCAAGTCTTCAAGGATCCAAGCTGGAGTCTTCTCAATCCATTGTGGAGATTCTAGAACTAGATTGGGTATCTTCTGCATGCAAAGCAGATACTCTACTGCTGAGCTATAGCCCTTCCCTATTTTGATCCTGAGTCGGTCTATATCAGCCTTCCTCTACTAGATACCCTTTAAATATATTGGACTACACTCCCCCAGATCCTCAGCCTACAGTCCTACGATCTCCCAGATCATCATCTTCATGCTAGCCAAGCACTCACCATGCTAATGGCAAATTCTGGAAATTGCAATCCCAGGATGTCTGGACAGTACCAAGCTGGGAAAGGATGATTATAATGTAACAAAATTCACCGTCACTAAAATATAATATAGTGAGATATTGCAAATGTTCCCTTTTCTGATGCTATGTTATTAACACCAGAAGCACCTGAGAATTTAGCTGGTTTCTATACCATCCTGTATTGGTGGCACTCCCCATGAGAAGTACAGATGCAGATATATATCTACTGATACAAAATGTGATTCTGTTCTCGCTTGCCTGTGAATAACAGCAGTAGCTGTGTTAGCCATAAGCAATAATAATAATAATAATAATAATAATAATAATAATAATAATAATAATAATAATAAAAAATACTAGGTTAACAGAAGTCATACTAAATTGTTGCAAGCATCTGCATGCCCTGAATGGCATGGGGTCAGGCTATATGAGGGACCGCTTTTCCCTGAGAGTATCTGCATGTCCCACAAGGTTGGACAGAGTGGGTGCACCCCAAGTCCCTTCCCTTAAATGCTGCCATCTGGTGGGACCCAGGAATCGTGCTTCCTGTGTAGTTGCCCCTTCTCTGTGGAACCCAGAGATCCAGCAGGCCCCCTTGACTTCCAGAAGGTCTGGAAGAGCTGGCTCTTCCCCCAAGGATTGGGGTAGAACAAGGCTGGAGCCAAGCAAGGTGGAGCATTGATGTGTGGAAGAATGTTGCCCCAGGGTGTCAGAGTTTTTATTGTGGTTGTTGGGGGGGGGTGTTTTTCTCATTATTTTATAAGCACCTAGGACTATGATATATCAAATGGGTGGCCATATCAGTCTTTTAAATAAATAAATAAATAACTCTTCTCCAGGCAAGTTGGAAAAAAATATAGATGATCCTAGAGCTATGTCTCTGTCAGTCTAGATTGTTGAATGGAGAGAATTTTCATATGCCTTCAGACATGAAAATTCACTCTTAATGAGTACCAGAAAAGTATTAGTTGTGATAAGTATATTCCCAAAGCTAGCTAGGATAAAGCAAACAGATGTCTGTAAATACTCCCATTTTGGGAATTAAAATTCAATCTGATTCCCATATACTTCTTCCATTATAACAGTGTCTTATGAGTTCCATTCATTACCTATATACTTTTTTAAAAATTAAAATCAGCCATTACTACCATCCTATTTTTGAAAAAGCCATACTTCCCCAGTAGTGGTGCAAGTTTAAATCCTTACTGGAGCATTTGGTCATGATGAAAATTTAGGGAAACAAAGCCATTTTAAAAATGAATAGTACAGACAGTTCCAATACTCAGAACATAAAATCTGTCCTTCTGAACAGGGTATCTTTGGTAACATGACCTTTCAGAAATTGATAAGCTCTGTATTTCCTTACTCCTTGTAAGAGATGATGACAGAGCCAAAATGTGACCATTAACACAAGGTGTATTTAAAAAGAGTAAAGCAGAGAAAAGAGTGAAATGTGCCGACGTTGATACCACAGTGAAATTAAGTCAGATGCACAGCTAAAGAGATTTTCCTAAAGATCTAAATTCATCTTACAGTTGAGTTCACAAAAGTCTTGCATTAACCTCCACAAAAATCAAACAGTTGTCCCTATCCATATAGCATGTCAATCATCTGTGACCTTAAAAAACAGGGGAGTGAGGCACCATTTGTAAAACTTCCCTGCCAAGTCACAGCAAATTATTCTTCTTCTCCAAAGCCTCCTTGAAAATCTAGGGTGAATGTAATAAAAAGAGAAGAACGCTTACTGATTAATGTGTAATGATTAGAGTTTCACGCTGCACTAAGTCATATTAAGGTTTGTTAGCTTTTGATGTGGCAGAGTGTATGAACCCAGCCAACTGTGGCATATACACCTAACCATGATTTAGTGTGATGTGAGGAGTCACTGTGGATTCCACAACATGATCTGCAGTACATGCAGAAGGTTGGTTCATCTGTGTGAATCAGGTCAGTATGTCTTCTTTATATACCCAGAGACATCCATTCATGATGCCTAACGTTTAATGTCAATACTTAGTGTCATGTCACCCAGTGAAATTCATTAACACTGTGAGCTTCAGTTGTTTAATTAACTGGTTACATTGTCATACAGTTTCATCTGGATTAAAGCCACCTATGGGAAGCAAGACACACACTTTGTTGTTCTTGGGGTTTTTTTTTTAATGTATATAAAATATCCTTATGCTACCTACATCTTCTGTTAACAGAGTGGTTGACAACATGCAATTTTAGAAAACATAATTACAAATAAACGTATAATAAAAAGGCAGAAATTGTATAAAATAAATCGATATGCTTTAAAAATTAAAATGTGTGAACAAATCGTTTGACCTGGCTCTGGGGCTACCATATCTGGGCTGCAAAATTCAGAGTACAGGCAGTCCCCAGTTTAAGAACAAGTTCTGTTCCCAAAGTCTGTTCTTGTTGAATTTGTATGTAAGACAGAACAGTATTATTGTATAATACTGTATAAGTAGTATTGTATAATTAACTTGAACCATTGTGTATTTAACTCGAATCACTGTGTATTTAACTCGAATCATTGTGTATTTAACTTGAATTTTGCTACAATGGGCTCCGTTCTTAACTATGGGTCATCTGTAACCCGGGCATTCTTAACCTGGGGACTCCCTGTACTCACTCAGTGGCAGCAAAGAGATACAGAAAACTGCCATTGGCTGGTCATCAGGGTTTGTATAACACCCAAAAGAATGCAAGAATATTTTCATCAGTGCCAGCACAGTTCTTTACAGAGTGGAGTTCTACAATCAAGGGGCACAACAGATAATTTTCTGATGTCATAAAGGGTCCCTTGATGACCTGAAGACACGGTTGTACTGGTATTTGGAGTGACACACAGATATCTGGATGCTGAGGCATTTAGGGCTGTAACACAAAGCACCAGTAGCTTTTATTGGGCTCTGAATCAAAAAGAAAGTCCACATGAATTAGTACACAACATCCTCTCCCTGACTCACCGAGCTCCTGAGATACTTTTGGTTACTTCTAATACAATAAGGGTAATGTGTGAAAATGGAATAGATGCCACTTCTAGTTAGGGCTGACCAGAATCTGAAAATATGGTTGCTTGTTAGCATTCAAATTCTGGTCAGTGCTAATTAAAAAGGGGGAGCATTTGTTTTGCGTGCCCTGTTTGAGCATGGATGAGCTGCTGATGGGATCGTGAGTCATATGGGATAAGGGTAAGCAGGTTATGTGAGCATCCATATTCATCAGCTGGAGTGGCTTAATGCAGTACCATGTGAATGTACTTTCTAAAAGAACCAGGATTAGTGTGTGGCTCAATTTGCGGTTTGCTCTCTGTGGGGGCCTTATCCCAGATATTAGGTGTTATCTCACCAGCAGATTACAGGGAGTAAAGTAATGGAGAGAAACAGCTTTTCACATTTCTGCCTATCAACTTTTTCTTGGACTTAAGTCCTGTTGATTGCTCAAGCAGGTACATCCAGGTCAGTGCATTTCAGTGGGCTGTTAAAATCCACACTGCACAAAAGTTTAAATAAGAGCAAAGAGATTCTGTTTGAGTAATCACATCTTTTCCAAATGCAGTAGCTGAGCTTGTTTAGCAACTTACCAGTAGCTTTTAAAGTTAACAGAGTCATTTTTGTCCTGCAGGAAAAGTCATGCTGAAAATCTTGCGCAGGAGCCAAAAATCTTTATCGCAAACTGTCATGGTGTCTATCTGGTGCTCAGTATCTAATCAGCACAGCTTATATGATGCCCAAGAAAACAACAACTCCCCCCTCCCCCCCCAAAAGGCATAATATAAGAACAAGAGCTGGTGCGAGATCCAGAGAGCTGATCAGTGAGCAGGGGTGACCTTGCTCCAGTTCAATGGAACGAGTGTTCTCCTGCGTAAGCAACTGAAATGTGACAGTGGAGATAAAGAAACCTGTCACTTAGCACCAACAACTCATGACAACAGAGATGAAAGACAAGCTCTTTGGTCTCTTTCAGCTGGAGTGAGGTGGGGTTACCCCCTTTTTTTTCCTGAGGGCCACATTCCTGGAGAATAATCTATTAGATGGGACTGAAGCAAGCAATGAGTAGAGACAGAGTCAAAAGTAATCCTTGTCTTCTTTTTTCTCTTTCTGACATCTCTTTCTCTCCTCCCCAACCCCCCAAAGTAGCCAGGCATAGAGAAAGACTCTTTATTGATTATTTATCCAATTTGTATACCTCCTGCTCCTGCCAAAGCCAACTTGAAACAGTTAACAAAAATGACAATAGCAGTAAAATTCAACCCAAAGTAATCAATGTCCTAAGAGTGGTGTTTTCCCTAATATTCCACCTCAAGATGCTCCATGTGGGCAATGTGGGGTGTGCTGACACACATTGGAGAGGTGGCCCTAAATAATATGTGCCAGGCTGGCAATCATGAGGTTCCAGTTGGTTCTGCCAGTTCCCTTCAGAGCAGCCCATGATCATTTCTCTGGATGGCAGCCAAGAGATTAAAAAAAACACCTGACTCTTTGCTGCCAGTTATTGTTGAAAGGGTCAAACTGTCTCTCTCTCTCTCTCTCTCTCTCTCTCTCTCTATATATATATATATATAGAGAGAGAGAGAGAGAGAGAGAGAGAGAGAGAGAGAAAGAGAGATTTAAAAAAAAAAAAGTCCACAGTACAATGGGAAAGAAAAAAAAAGGGTGTGTGTGTCATGCACGAGTAACCGAACCCTTGTGTATGCCAATTGAAGGAGGACTTTCATATCATGGATGATGTTGGATGGGGCTGGAATTTCACCCAAGGGAGCTACCAATTGTGGCCTTTGGAATATTGTGCATGGAAGCTGTATGAGCAGCAACTCAGCACATAGCCATTCCAGGTGCATGGTAGGGGTATCCTGTGAGGGCAGCAAGATTTAGGATGGCATAATTTCTTAGCACCTGTAGGATAGGAAGGAAGCACAGCAAAGTGACTGTGTGGATGTGTCCGGAGACACTACCATGCAGCTTTTCCCTATCTGCTGTCCCCTAGATTGATTGATGATGCGCCATCAAGTCGTTTTCAACTCCTAGTGACCGCATAAATAGATTTTCTCAATGAGTGCCCTAGATGGGTTGGCAAAATTCTCAGCTAGCAAAAGTTGCTATAGCTGATCTATATTGGTACTCAGAGATGAGGGGAAATTCACTGTCCGTTTGCTCAGGAACAATTGACCTAGTTTCCATTATCTAGAGGTAAACTATAAATCCCATGTATTTCCTATTAAAACAAGGCCACTGATTCACAATGACAACTGGAGCCGGTTTTTTAGTCGACTCCTTCATAAAACAAAATGAGAGATCAACGACAACAGTTTGTAGGAGCAACCCTGAAAGGTTTTGCAAGAGAAGAAAAAGGGAAAGTGTGTGCAGGAAGAAGCAAGGCAAAAATGAAAGGAGAGCTCCAGGAGGAAACAAAAGGAAATATAAACTGCCTAAGTAAGTTGTGGTTGCTTTCTGTGGGTTGCTGTTGCAGAAAAGCAATGAGTGGAGATGGTTTGCACTTGATTGATCAGTTGTCCTTGTGTCAGAAAGTGACAGACTTCTTGTTTTTTCCAAGCTCCTGGAGAGAAGTGAAACCTACCAGAGTTAACCTTAATTTCACTTTAGCCCAAAAAATGTCTTACCAAAAAAAAAAAAAAAAAAGGTCTCAGCTGTCTTTAACCAATGGATAAGCATCTGTAATATAAAAACCAACCATAGCACCTTGGAAATGTGCCTGGGACAACCATCCAAAACAAAGCTATATTTTTAAACTAATGGAAATGTCTTGAAGCCTTATACTCAGGTATCAGGAATTTGACCCAAGATTATTTCCAGAATCCTGATTGCTTCCCCAGCCATCAAAATGAGTCTGTTTTACACTGAAACTTAATGTGGTCAAAGGCCAAATATCCTCTCTGTGCAGCTGTTGGATTTACTTCAAGAACATTTTATCATGCTAAAAACTGAAAGCCAGTTTGGTGTAGTGGTTATGGCATCAGACTAGAAGCTGGGAGACTGTAAGTTCTAGCCCAGCCCTAGGCCCAAAGCCAGCTGGGTGACTTTGGGCCAGTCCCTCTCCCTCAACCCCAGGAAGCAGGTAAGGGCAAACCACTTCCAAAAAACCTTGCCAAGAAAATTGCAGGGACTAGTCCAGGCAGTCATCAAGAGTCAAAAGCTGACTCAAAGGCACCAGAAAAACAAACAAACCCTGAATTGGTAAAAAGACATCCAAAGCTGCCACCTCTTTCCCCCCCTTCTTCTCCTAACAGAAGCTGTGCTCTTAAGAGCTGTGTGGCTGCAGGGTGCACTTTCCAACATAAACTGCAGTGATGGGGAAATGGACCAATTGCTTGTCACATGACCGATCCACCACTTCTATTAGAGCAGTGTTCCCCATGTTGGGTGGGGAATTCTGGGAGTTGAAGTCCACTCATCTTAAAGTGGCCAAGTTTGGACAACACTGTATTAGAGGCACTGGACTTATGATTAAGACTGTCCATGCTTCACAAGTGATTCAGAAGAAGTCTTTCGGATGGCACACAAACATAGCACCTCTCTGCTATTAATTAAAGCAGGTTGATTATTTTCAGGCATCTGTACAAGCTTTAAAACTGATGCTGCTGCATCAATTAAGGAGTTGATTTATTAAAGTTACTCTTAAAGCAGTGGCAACTCTCAGGCTTACAACAGAAGCCAGGAAAAAGAGGTTCACTGTTTCCATTTGGTATGTGTTTATATATAAGCACAGTACAAAACCTATTTTCCCCACAGGAAAAGGAATTGGGGCTGAGAGAGAATGGTCAGCCCACAGTCACCCAGGGACTTTCCATGGCTGAAGACAGACTAGAACCTGGATATCTTCATTCCTCGTTCAACACCTTTAACACTATACTGGCTCTCTTTAATGAACAGTAAAGATCTGTAAGGGCTGAAAACTTCTTAATTATTTTTGAAGGGTGCATAGCTGTAAGGACCAAAGTCAGGCACAAAAAGTCTGAGACCAGACAGGCCAGTTACAATAACAATGCCCAGATGTCAGCCATACTTCCCTTTGAGAAAGGGCCTACTTGCAGTCTATTAAGGGGCAAAGGCGGGAAAAAGAAGCACAAGGTTTGGACTTCAGGACTGCAATATGTTTTCTGCTTTATTATGGGTTTTCTATCATCCATAATAATAAACTGGGTTATCAAAGAGCTGTGTCCTTGAATCTCTGTCCAGGAGTCTTTGAGTGAAGTCTGTCACGGGCTTATTAAATACTTTAAGACCCAAAATATAAGATGGGAATTCTGTAGATAAAGCTTTTTCCCAACAAAAAGGCATTGATGTGGATGTTTGACTGTTGAGGTATAGACTTTATTTGTAGAATATCTTTGGGTAAGGCTGGATGCTGAGCCAAGTGTCTGCATACAATCATAGAGGGATATAAATGGATGGATGGATAAATAAGCTATGCCAGAAAAGAAAAGGTGACAATCATTCTGTGACCAAATCTGGAGAAATAATAATGAGGCAAAGGAAGGGGGGGATATTCTACCCGGTGAGTTCAGTTTCTGATGACTACATGGACATTTCTGTGTACGTTTTCATGGCAACAGCATAGAGGAAAAAGAAGAAAATAAGTCAGATTTAGAAAAAAAAAAAAAGTCAGAATCCTAAGAACTTGAAAACAAATTGACCTGAGATCTGAAATGTAAGTGCTTTCTTTGCTGTTTGCCCTAATGTTCGATGATAACACTTGGAAGTCTTCTCAGGTAATGCTGAAGCCCCATGAGCTTCCATCACAGTGCTAAGCCCAGAAATTCTCCTGCATTTTTTTCCTGCCAGATCTCATTCAATTTAGTGAAAATGAATTTGCTTTAGAAATTCTTTCAAAGGAAAAGAACATTTTGCAGAAAGACAGGAACAGAGTGTGGTGTTCTTGCCTTTCTTTAGTTATGGTCAAAAGTGCAGGTGAAGTTCTTGTACTTGGGAGTCCTTGGGGTTCTCTGAGCTTGGTTGTTGCTAGCACTGAAGATGTTACCTAGCCGGGTAACGAAACGTTTGCAAGAAAACAACCAAACTCAGAGAACCCCAAGGACTCCGCTGTTCAACCCTGAGCTACAGATATTCGCTTCTTGTACTTTCTCTGTACTATAATCTCTCCCACAGCCACTCACACTTCCACTGAACCCCAAGGGAAAATCTCATGAGGGAATTCCTTCTCCCATTGGGCTTTTTCAGTAATAGTGCAGCTGTCATTGTTAAGGAAGAGTCTTGCCCTGGATAAAGTATGGGAGTTTCCCTGGAGAAACTTAGAGACTCTTCCACCAGATTTCTCTCCCTGCAAGTTCGATGGAACATTTCAGAAGGCCATTTGTGCTCAACTTCATCCTCAGCTGAAGTGAAATTACAGTTGTGAACTGTGCTAAAAGCAGGGGCCCTCTATCTTAACAGTTATCGCTGGGGGAGGGGTGGGGCTTGTCAAACAGGAAGCTGCAGCAGCTGAAATTCTCCTTTCTCCCCAATACTTTGCTCCTCCTCCTGCTGCTTTGCAATCTGATAACTGAAATATTAAGCATTCAGGCTTTAGTGCTAAAATGCAGAGAGGAGGCCAAAGCAATTTTCATGATCAGCTTACCCTGAAATAAATGAAAGCAATAGCATTCACTCAGGGCAGTCTTTCATTTTCATATCATTCTGAAGCTTGCATACAGTTTATCAGGTGCAGGGCTTGGAACACAGTCGATGCTGCCCTTAATCACAATAAGAGCTACTGAAATATTCAAGGACAGGAGAGTTGCAAGTGTTTAAATAGTAGGAGATGATGCTGGAGTTTCTGCAAGTTGATATTGATTTAGAATTTATAGAAGGACTAATATAAGCCCAGATGTTAGGCTGTTAAATGGCTATGTCAAAGATAGCTGCAAACCTTGAGGCTGGCAGGGAGCCTGAATAGCAATTATGATAGATCTCTGAAGGTCTAAAGCAGTGTTTCTCAACCTTGGCAACTTTAGGATGTGTGGACAACTCCCAGAATTCCCCAGCCAGCACACTGGCTAGGGAATTCTGGGAGTTGAAGTTCACACATCTTAGAGTTGCCAAGGTTGAGAAACACTGGTCTAAAGGGTCAGAATTGAAGGACAGGCCCAGAACAACTATATGAACCATAGTTCAAGAGTGGTTATAAATGCATTCTTTGAAAGATATCTGATATTTAATACAGGCAGTATATAAGACGTTCATTTGTCCATCTAATCCAATATTACCTCCTCTGACTGGCAGTCTGTCTTATTATCTGTTACTCAGCAAATTCCAGGGCCTGAACCTGGAATCTTCTGTGGGCTAAATGTACTGCACACGATGTCACTTCTGAGAAGTGAATAAAGGAAAGAGGCAGAAGGGAAGTGACCTGGTTCACACAAAGCCCTAAACTAGGGTCTGTTTTATCTACAGTTCACCCAATATGATTTGTAATCAGTTGGATTGGCACAGCATGCTATGCCAAAACCAAATCTACCCACCTGATGGCTTGGCATATTGTGTGAACCAGACTAGAGTCTAAAGGGGGGAAAGAAAATGTGAATTTGTCCCACCCACTATTGGTATTCAGTCCTTCTCTGCAAGGTTATACACAAGCTTGAAAAAAAGTTCCTTCTCTATCCCTGCATTAAGTGGTCAGTTAATGGAGGTTGTTGCTGCTGGTCATATTCAACTAGCGCAGTGTTGTCCAAACTTGGCCACTTTAAGATGAGTGGACTTCAACTCCCAGAATTCCCCAGCCAGCCATGCTGGCTGGGGAATTCTGGGAGTTGAAGCCCACTCATCTTAAAGTGGCCAAGTTTGGACAACACTGAACTAGCGTAACCACTAACATTAACGTAAAAACCAAAGACAGTCAGTGAAACAAGTAAATATGTGAGCCAATTCCTAAGACCAGAGATGTATAGTTTGTACAAGATGAAGTACAGGGGGAAAAAAATCTCTGATTGCCAGGGGAACAGATGTTAGATGATCCAACCCCCAAACAAACAAACCTACCCAGTGCTGATAGGATCATGCACTCCTAGTCTGAAAGAGACAAGGACTGTACACATTGGTGCACTTGCCTCCTAGATATCCATATTTCAGCATGCTCCCTGTGCAGTGTAACTGGAGTACAAAGGAGTTCAAGGCTTGTGCACCCCAACCCAGAGAGCAGCTACATATCAGCATACTTGTAAGGCTTGTCTCCATGTGGTCCTGGTGCAGAAACATATAAGAGGAGGTCACAAGCGATGTCCAACATTCCAGGCATTCTGTTTTGTTTTCGTTGTTTTGTTCTACTTCTGCAAAGCAAACTGCTTGGCAATTAGAGTTTACATTTTAGAAATTAACATAGGCGGAACACATTCAGATTTTTCAAATTTGAGAACTAGGAATCAAAACTATACACACACCCCAGAAACATATAACAATTCTAACCAAGGGATGGTTACAAAGGCTGTTGTTCTTTATGCTGTATTCTCATTCCATCCCTCCTGGGGGAAAAAAACCATATGTTTGTGTTTTTCCCCATTTCTCCCTTTCTTTCTCTTTTCCTTTCAGTTGATTTATCCTTTGTGATTTACTTTTTTGGTCACTTTTTTTTAATTTGCTGCCAAATAAATAATCTGCCAAGATTATTTCTCTGCTGCCTGGGCCAGCCATTTGCCCTGGTGTGACTTAGCATTGCATTGTATCCTTTGGGTCTGAGACAGTATTGATTCTTCTCCAGCTGCCTTGTAATGCAATATATGGCACTCATAAACTGAGGGACCATTCGGAGAAGTTTAACAAGCTGTGTTAACCTTAAATTTGTCTGTGTTTCAATGCCTAGCTGCAAATAAAGCATGAACATGTTTTGGAAGAGAGAATTCTTATACACTAACTCCAGTGTGCATACTGATTCAGGGATTGTGTTGCTGCCGCTTTATGATCTCATAAACTGGAACTGAAAGGCAGAAAAATGGTCTTGAATCTCCAGTGACTAATCAGGGATGCACAACTTGATTCAGGCTGGGGGCCACACTTACATGAGCATCTTCTTACCTGCATATCCCAAGTGGTTGGCGCAAATGAAGGCCCAAAGAGAGAGCCCGATCAGAAAGCTGGAAAGAAAGATAAAGCAATCAAATACTGTATCACGTTTTGTATTCATGTCAAGAGCCCGTTGCATACAAAGCTGGCTAAAGCCTCACATCTGAAAACAGCTGAAGATCACTTCTGAAGTTGGTCTTGAATGAGCTCAGCAGTTTTGTTTCAGCCATGACTGGTCTTGTAAATTTTGATAGCGGAAGTAGAACGGACAGTGCTCAATCACAATAGCACTAGAAGCCTTTAAGGGAAAGAATCAGAAACTGTACATTTCTTGGAAAAAGCAAAGAATCACTGCACACACATTTGGCTGGGATCCTGATTCACTTCCCTTCAGAAACACTGACTGGAGTCACATTTTGTAGACTAAGCTATATTATGTTTTAACCATGATTTGTTGAGCAAGCCATAGTGGCCTGGTTCATTCACAGGGCCACACCTTAAATGATAATTTACAAACTGAAGTGGCTGGGTTTAGACAACATGCTATGCTAAAATCCAGCTAACTCCATTGGGGTTTAGCATGTGTAAACTCAGCTACCATCTCAGATGGACGTAGATGGACATAAATTGCTCACCTCCTCTAAATCTTTCTTGGGATTGGAAGTAGTGCCATTATTATTGAAGAGGTTGCAGAAGGATTTCATAAAGCAAGAACTAGGATTTGGGGATACCCTTTGCAGGATCATGGTAGAACTCTCAACCTATGCAGAGAGTTCTAAGGTTTGGACCATCCAGCTTGATTCTAATGTGGTTTGTAAGTAGAGCTGCTGTCATGATCGATGCATATTTACTTCTACACAAACACCTATAACTTTGATTTGGAAGTAAGGCTTGCTCACAATAAAAGGTTTGGTGCGGGTTTACCAAGAAGCAAGTCTTCCATTGTCTTCAGCAGAAGCTACGCCCAGGAAAATAAGCATAGCTTTGCAGCCTGCATCAATTAACAGAACTCCCATTGATTAAATTGGCATGGGTGAGATCTGATTATTTGAGCATTGGCTCATACCACCTCCGATATTATATTTTTCCATTTGTAAGTACTATGAATTCCTCAGCATAACTCACTTGAGCCCACCAGAAGCAAACCAAGCCCAGATGCGGTGGGGCATCGTTCTCCTATACAAAGATATTATCAGTTTTGTGGATAATAGAAGATGGAGATGATGCTCTCTGGTTACACATCCCCCTTTGTTAGATGGCAAAATGTGCAAAAAAGGCTAAATCTATCAGTGCTGGTATGGTACACTGAAGGTTAGTATCTTGTGCCAAATTTTCTGTGAATTATTTTTGCAGAATTATAAATTGTTCCCTTATGGATTTGAAGGGTAAATCAGGTTTGAATCCATGAACAAGAATTACCACACATGCAAATAGAGCATAGTTTTAGTAGGAGAATTTAACTCCTGGTCCAATCCATAAGAATCAAATTGCATTCGAATAAATTGGATGACTCATATATGGCGTTTCTGCTGTCAGTACACATTTGCTATTCTTCTACATTCATCTTGCAAACCAGTTTTCCTTCTATGTACAAGCACTCTATCATCTTCACTCTACTATATGCCTCTGAAAATAATAGTTGTACGCAAAAGTTTGTGTCATGATGAATGTGTTGCAGCCACAAGATCTTCTCAGCCTTAGTGGGTCACACTTACATTCATTTAAAGAAATTGGACTTCATTTAGTTATGACAAAGTTAAGCCTCACTGATTTCATTGGGTCTGCTAGGAAAGCAGGTTCATTGAAGATCCTTCTATCATGATAACACCCAGATCATCTAGTGGTATTATTTAGTGTCATTGTAAGGATCATATTATAAGGGGTAAAAATGTCTGCATAGCTGCTGAGAGATTTGCTGCCATTTGCAGCTTTAAAAATTCCACAATGTCTATGTTATGTATAGGTATAATTATAGGTATGCCCAGTTTAGATGCATCTAATGTAAGTCCACATTCTTAAATATTAGCTTCAGTTGCTGCTACTTTAGAAACTTTCTCACACAGCTAATGAATTATGGTCAGAGAAGTCAGAGCATTCTTAGATGATGTGTTTCAGATGTCAGAACTCTTCTTCTTCATTAAGAATTTCCTGTTCCTCCCTGCTAGGATCCTCTGTTTTATTCCTGTTATTTCTAAGGCCCACTGCTTTCCATGATTCAATCATTCTCAAATATCACAGAAAATGAAAGGAAACAGAAGATGGATAAAATGTGCATAAACATGGTTAGGTTTTATCAAGGACCTATGAACAGGCAAAATGGAAGGAGAGATATAGAACTCTAAGCTTTTTAATGGATGTTTGGAATCTTAACTGTTCTTAGATTAGTCCATGAATCTAGGAAGTAACTGAGTTTCTGCCTTCTGTTAACCATATTGTGGTTTCCTTCATTCTGGTTTTAGTGCATTGTATGAACCTTGTCATTACTGTTTGCAAGCCATGGTTTATAGCTTGGTATGATCTGCAGATCCAACCTATTCAACTAACTGTGGCTTAGCATGACAGTTAAATTCAGCCAGTATGTGTGCATATGGTGCAAATCTTTGCTCTTCTTTGTCTACTTCAGATCCTTCAGTACCCTTGGTTTCTTTGTTTACCTTCCTTCTGACATTGTGGAAGGTCAATAAAGTCTCTTGTCTGTTTGTTTGAATTTATTGGCCACCCAACTCCAGTGGACTCTTCTTACAAATAGATCTTGCAGAAGGTTGAACAGTGTTATTGTACCATTTCCTCATGCTATCTGCATGAATGATGACAGACTCAGAACTATCTCCCAGAGCCAAGCTTTTGTTAGAATATATAAGGCACTTTTACAAATGTCTGACCTGCAGTCCATAATCACCCTATACATTAATATAAAATTACAGTCATTTTCAGTTGTTTGGCTTTCTGGTTCTAGGATGAAGTTTGTTGTCCTTATTGAGCTAAATGCATTTATTCCTTCCTTTCTAGCTGTAGATTGTTCAGAATTTGCAAGCTAATCATTTTCTCCCCACAATTATTCTCTTATCACACAGCAGGCTCTTTCACACCACACTGTAAGCTCTAATGATGGTTGAGTAGAGTGAGGAGGTATGGGGGAAGGTGAAAGATGGGATACTGGGATAATTATTGAACAATGGGATACTGGGATAATTATTTGAAGCAGTACAAAATAATTGTATTGCTGAGAATATTTTCAGCATGCATAGGCTATCTACCTGTCTGAGCTCCTTGTATAATTAAATCAGGGGTCAGAGAGTTTCAGCATCCTCTTCTGTGTTGGTTGAGTAACAATGCTTCTATTTGGCTACAGAATGACTTCAGTTAATCTTGAGCAGAATGAGCTTGCACCTGGACAAATCAGGTCTGATATACACACATATCTGTATTTTGTCCTTTTTAGGGATAGGCAACATTATACAAAGGTACAGGGGAAAAGCTCAGTCCAGTTTGATGAGCAGGAGATGGATATTGTGATTTTAGTTAAATAAAACCATTCTTAATTTGCCAAGAATTTACTAGCATATCTAACAGCCTGCAGCTTCTCTCTGGGTAACTATGGTTTTATTGCATTCGCAGAACACCTCTGAATGAGCTAAGACAAATCCATTTAAAATTTGACAAACTTTACTTGATTCAGAAGTAAAATGTACTCAGCTAATCCAGTAGAATAGAAATAGCTTTGAGTCCTTTGGTAGACCAGAGAAGATCAGGCTTGAGAGCAACACAGCCAGGATACACCTAAGCTACAAACGCACATTATACTCAATCCTTCCTTGACTCCACCTGGTTACTCTTCCATAGAGAGGCAGAATTCCTACTCAGGTCAGCCTCTTGAGTGCTGTAGCCCAAAATATTTGAAAGCTCATCTGAAAGGAGAACTTAATCCTTGATTTGCCCCTTCTGGATATGGTCCCCTCCCTCAGTGTGGAGAGAGGGGTGTGGAGAGTTTATATGCTATGTTGTTAGGACACTGCCATTATCTCATCTCCAACCCACAGCAGAGGCTGCTTCAAGTTGGCTTTGGTTGTTCCAGTACTTCCTCTTCTCTCAAAACAATTGGCGCTGTGGACGTGATCTAACATGCTTCACTGACAATGTGGTGGATGATACAGTCGGGCTGGGTTTTGCCCTGCTCCTATTGGCCACCATAAGCAGCTGGTGCAGGCACACCCTTGCTGGGCCATTATGGCTTGGCAGAGACATCCGCCCAAGAATGCCTAAGTGCTGTTTTCCAAAGCTCTTGTTAGATCTTATGTTCCTGATGACACCTGGATTTCACAGCACTAGACCTGTTTGTCAAGCACAGGTTTAGCCCACTTTTGAGTGCTCATCTGCTGCACGGAAGGTCAATTTAAACCAGGGGAAAGAGCCACATTCTGTCCACCATGTGTCTGGTTCTGCCACCAAGAAATGCATTATGGGTTTTCCACTGTTTCTGCTGGTACGGGTTTGGGGTGGTCATATTTGGTACTGTTTTTATTACTTTGGTGGAGAAGTGCAACATTTATTTATTTTTATTTATTTATCATATTTATATAGCCGCCCATCTCACACAAGCTTTTGCCGACTCCTACACTATTTTGCATGCTTGACACACTTCTTTTGAGTGCTGCCAGCCATGAACACTCCTGTCCAAACTGCATTCTTTGCAGTACTGGTTCAGGATGGATTCCGCTCCATGCTCCTCTCCAGACCTGTTAGCCTGACTACAACGTAGAGGAGACGTGTTGGTTGAAGCAGGAGACAGTGCCCCCCTCCCGATGCTCCCTCCTTCCCTCTTCCACGCCTGTGATCTGTCATCTGGGTTATTTCTGAACATGGGTCTAACTCTCTTTTTAAAAGAGCACTAACCCTGTGTCCAAGAATTGCCCTGCTGATTGGCAAGGAGGATGGGAGCAGGATGATGCACCAGGGAATTCCGTACCTGCAACTTATGACTTGCTTGCTGCTCCAAGCATCTGTCTACACTTCCCCATCCCCACCACTCATTCAAGAGAACGACTGGCAGGTGATGCTTGGTGGGAGGCGAAACAAAGTCAGAAGAATCCGCCAACTTTCCTTTATTTGTCCTTTATTCCTTACATTAAAACTGTAAGGATAATATCACTTGGTGGCTGTACTAGTGAGGGCTTGGATACCAGGACAGCAAATGTTATGCTGGGAAACTTTTCTGTCAGCTCAGGGACAGAAAAAGTAGAAAAATCAGAAAAAAGGAGTTTCTAGAGAAGGCCCAGTTATCTAGGCTACCCTAAGTACTTGTCGCTATTCCAGGAACCCTCTGTTAATTTCCTTTATGCGTTTTCATGACAGAGCTCACCAGGGAAGACTACACCCAAGGCTGTTTGGAGCTTAAATTAATCCTCTCTCACCTGAGTACTAGGGCTGGGCTGCAAGAATTGTGGGTGACCACTAGATGGCACCACAGAGTTAGGGTTTTCTACAGTGGCCCAGTTCAGGGTTTCATACAAACATGGCCTTCCTTTTTGTCACTGACTCTGGTGACCCACGCAATTACTGGATTTATATTTCTGTAAGAAGTTGACTGAGTATTATGCTTTGGAAAAAGCTCAACGCCCATTATTTTTTAGTAGTCTTTGAAACCACAAGTGTCCTGAAGCAAAACATCAAAAGAAGCTAAAGGCCATTCTCAATCTCTGATCTTAGAGTACTTAGCATAGGAAACAATTTCAGGAAATTAAATTTTTCAAATGTAATTGTACCCAGCATTTGTTTGTCAAGTAACTACTGGCTTTCCTTTAAGGCCTAGACAAAGATTCAAGTACAGAATGCACATCTGCCTACAAGAATCAGAGCAAGGGGTGGGCACTTTCAGAGAGGGCCATTTCTCTTGAACCTGCTTACCTGAGTCATAAAGCAGATTTGCACTGCAGATTCCCAGCTTCTGAAAACAGCCTGGGCTGCCAGCTCTTAGCAGCCAATTCTAAAATGTCCAGCAAATTGAAAGAAAAAAAAGAAAAAGGCACAGTGGTCTTGAGTCAATGGACTCTAACGCAGGACTCCAACATAAAAGGGCCCTAGACTTAGCCAAGATGAAACCATTAGGCAGGTGGTATATTATAACATTGTTTATTTTGTGTTGCAAGTTTGTAACCCTACATCAATCATTCAGAGTCACTTTGTGAGATGGGCAATGAATGAATGAATTTAACCTCAGGAAAACAATTGTGTTTTCTAATGCAGGCTTCCGATTTGTTGGAGGCTGCATACAAATCAAAGTGAAGCCAAAGCAAAATGGGGGTAGAGGCTCCTATTCTCTGTCTTGTTGATGACCATGTTTTTATACCCACAGCCTCCCTTTTTCTTTCTGACACCACCTTTTTCTCTGTCATTTTTCCTCTTCTCTCTGTCTCAGCTTGCATTAACCTGCCAGGAAAGGGATAGATCATTTTTACCAAAGTTTGAAATAATGAATTGCTTGGAAAAGGGCTGTGAATCGTATAAAATTAGGACCATGCGCTGCATGTGATTCAAGGGTCACAAATTGCCAGCCCGTACTTTAAATCTTTCAGGTCCTGAGGGCATTGCAGTGATGTCACTACAGGATTATCAACTACAATGGCCCCAGGTGGTTTTTGAGGCAACCATTTCCCAACTATTTAGAAACCATTTAAAGCAATCATCTTTTAAACTAAATAATAATATTCTTGGTGGTTCTAAGCTGACACATTCACAAAACCAAAGTGACTCACCGGTACACAGTGTAGCACTGTGCCATCCAGACCAGACTGTTTTTTCCAATCTAGCTGTGGGCATGGTGGGAAGCAGAAACAACAATGGTGTCTGTGAACTGGGTTTAAGGAAATCTGACTGGCATTGTCTGCTGTTGCTCACTCATTCCTGGCAGGAGCAGATGTGTTGCCAGCAATTGGGAGAAGGAAATGAGGGAGACAGATGGCAGCCAGACCAATTGTTCACTTGGGCTAACATGGTTGTTGCAGTGATGGCAATGCCTGTTGATTGTCTAGGTTGTAGCCTTGGATCTCTCCAGACAAATTATCTTTGTGCCTGCAGTTCTCAGATATATAATTTTATTAAGAATTTTGATTATAATAGTAAAAGCTAATACAAACTAAACTTAAAGAAAGAGAATAGAATATAAAGAAAGAATAAAAGGTGCAAGGAAAAAGAAAAAAGAAAAAGGGGGAAAAAAAGTAAGAATATAATAAAGAAAGAGAAAAGAAATATATAAAGTGACTTCCAACTCATCAGAAGTATAAACAAATTTAGTGACTCTTCACCCCCTCTAAGGTTACAGACATTTATCTCTTCATCCCATATCCCATCACTTATCTATAAACAAATCCATAAAACATCATCTTTTCAGTCCTGGTGTCAACAGAAAGTCCATAAATGGTTACCAGAAGTAACAACATATCTTGTTTTAACCTTGATCAAATAAACCAACTTTATATTCCTTCCTTTTACTTCTAACAGTCTTAATTTTTAGTTCATTCAAATATTGTCCTAGGATTTAATATGTCTTCATTTCTTCTTTGTCCCATTACCCAGAGTTCTTCAAGACTTTAACAAATCTCTTTTGTAAATCCAATAAGAAAAAATATATCCAGGTCACTCTCTTGATTTATCATTTGCATTTCCCTTTTGAATTTTAAAATATCAGCCAATTTTTTTTGTAGATCCAGTGAAACATCCTTTTCTAAGTCATTCTCTTGGCCTGTCAGTTGTAAATCTACTTTCAATAATATCTCTATCTTGTCAGATAAAATTTGTTCTACATCTGTCATTTCTTCAATAACATCTTTTGGACATAGTCTATCCATAGAAGCAGACATCATTACTATTAGCAAGAATTCCTTTGAAGTGATTTTTAATATTTAGGTAAACACAAGTTCTCTGCTCCATGTATTTCAGAAGACACCAGGTTTACAGAGAAGAACGCAACCTAACCCTGGGTTCAGTAATTCAGCTCAGACAGGAGGCAAGCTGGCTCCAGTTCCATCTGGGAATCAGTCGCCATGCCTTGTATCCACGGGCCAGCCCTATGGTTGACCGGCTCCTTCAGGACACACAGGAGCTTAGTACCATCAGTGCGGGTAAGTAATGCTTTGAATTGTTCTTAAAGGCTACCAGATCTGGGGTGCAAAACTAATCCAGATGACCACTAGGATGCATCAAGAGTTAGAATCTCTGGTAGTCAGCCACATACCATTCATGTTCTTGAGCTTCATGCTCAGATCACAAATAGGGCTGTGAATTAGTTATGAATAGTCAATTTCCTGGGATCCCAACTTGTATCTCAGGGCTGCATAGGGTCAGAAGACCTTGGATGTTTTAATACATGTAAATGTAGTTAAATAATCTTAAGTGTTGTCCTGATCCCATCTGCAGGGAGGGACAAGGGAAGGCAAATGATGGCACACCTGTCATGACATAATCATGCATTCTGTTGGTATTGTGATGTCACTGACATGAGTTTATGAATTACAAGTTATTTGTATGATGATGTCATTGGGTACATGCCATCATTGTAGCTTTTCCCAGACATCTGTGTCCCCCCTTTCTCTTTGGGGTATGACTCCCAAGACAAGATTCAAGTAAAGTGCCCTCAGTCTGAAAAAACAAACAAACAGTGTACTCCAATCTATTTGAAGAAGACTGCCTTAATTATTACAGTAGCAATGTCTGTTCATATAGAGGAATGGACACTTTAATTAGTGGGGGTTCCTTTGATTTTTATTTTATTTCTTTTGTGACAAGTAGATAACAAAAAGCATCAAGTAGCATTAAACGAAAAGAAACACATAATTGGCAGGAACCGCTTAAGGGGATCTGTTCAAAAGGAAGTTGAGAGTGCAATCCAAAGCCCCTGAAAGAGAGAGGATTTCTTGGAGGGGAAAATTCTGGTCGGGAAGCCCTTTCTACCCTCACTCGTCTCCATACTCTTGCCAATATGGGGGGGGGGGTGGAAATTGTAGGATATAGTAGAATGTTCTTCACTTCAGAGCACTTGCACTGAAACCCTGAATGTATCCCACAGGAAACTTCTTTCACATGCCCCCTCTCTTAACCTGCTCTAAGGTTTGAGAGAAGCCACCATGATGTCATGCACCTGATGACATCACCGTGCAAATAATGTGCAATTCATAAACTCATGTCAGTGATGCCATGATTTCATTTTGCCAGCTAGTGCCCCTTCCATCTTGTATGGAACGTCGCAGTCCTGCTATTGCCAGGGCATTTACATGCTTTCTATCATCTGTCTCCCTTCCTTCTAAGAAAACATCCCGAGGTTTTCTTTTTCGTTCCAGATTACAGCCCGGATGAGAAAGCCTTGCTAGGGGCCTGTGACTGCTCCCAAAGTAGGTGAAATGCTACTCTGTCTGCTACCGTTTTTGACCAATGTGTCACAGGAGTCCTTTTGGTGGTGGGGGCTGATGGAGTTGTATTAAGAAGTTGTATTAGCCAAGTCCTCAATATTCCCCTTGGGCTTTATTTAGGGGTCTATCTCACCCAGCCCTAAATGTTTAAAGCAACTCTAGTGCTGTGATGTAATTTCCCCTCAGAATTGCATAGCTATTAAAAGGCTTGCTGTGCATTTGTTTAACCAGTATCAGATCTCTTAAACTGACCTTGAACTGGATCGAGGGGCACTGGGATTTGAGAGAAATCTACTGGAGGAAGGAAGGAAGGAAGGAAGGAAGGAAGGAAGGAAGGAAGGAAGGAAGGAAGGAAGGAAGGAAGGAAGGAAGGACATACATTCCTTGATCCCTCTTCTCCTCTTCAAGGGGATGCAAGCGTGCTCATCCTGCTCTGAGGCTCCCCTCCCCTCTGTAGCAGTTTGTCAGGAGGCACGAAGGCTACAGCCAGAAAGAGAAATCAAGCAAATGGCCTTTCCTCCTTCATCTTCTAACAGAAATGGAGCTCCTACTAAGTTGACCCAGCTCACTTTGAACACTGCATTTTCATATCTATCTATCTATCTATCTATCTATCTATCTATCTATCTATCTATCTATCTATCTATCTATAAGTTTTAAAAAGAAGATAAAAGCTAACTAAAACTAAAGTAAAGAAAAGAAAAGGAAGAAAAAAGACAAAACTCCAAAAAGAAAGAATAAAAAAAAATAGAAATATTTCTTCTGATTTTCCTTGCAGCAAATATAATTACAAAGTTACATCTTACTCTATGATTACAAAAGAGAGAGAGCTCTCTTTTTTTCTATTATCTAATTTTTTTCTAATCCTCAAAACCACAGATCATAAGTTTGTTTTTTTCTGTTTCATGCAAAAAATCTATAAGGGGTTTCCAGTTAGCAATATAAGTAGATAATGTTTTTTCTCTAATCAAGGAAGTCAATTTTGCCATCTCTGCAAATTCCATCATCTTCACCAAGCATTCCTCCATTGTGGGTAATGCTGAATCTTTCCACTTTTTAACATATAATCTGCAATCTCACTGCAGTTGTCATAAAGAAAAACAAAGTTCCATGACTTTTCTTCAGCTGTCTGTCCATCAGTCCCAAAAGAAAAACCTCTGGATTCAGTTGTATATAAGTCTTTAAAACCTTCTGAATTAGTGTATGTATTTGTATCCAAAACTTTCTAGCTTTTTTACACATCCACCAAACATGGTAAAATGTCCCTTCATGTTGTTGACACTTCCAACATAAATTTGAAGTACTTTTATACATTCTAGACAATTTCTCTGGTGACGTATACTTTTATGTGATATGGGCAGTTATATAAATATGATAAATAAAGAAATATACCAACAGTACATCATTTGAACACTGCATTTTCAAGTTGGATCAATAATGGTGAATCCTGGATTCCTTTAAATACCTTGAATGTACGTAGAAATCAATAATTCTTATTGGACTAAAAGCACCCCACAGCTTTTAGGAGTTTAAAACACTTGATTGTACACTAATAGTAGTGCATTCAGGCAAGAAACCTCTTCCAAAATGAGTTAATATTAAATCGTAAAAATAAAAGCAGACTCTCTCAAGCCAAGGTCAACTCCTGGGGACTGCATGGATCCCTCTGTGTGGTTCTCTTGGCAAAAGTCTGGGACTGGTGCTCATGGCCTTCCAGAATGTTTTTGACTAGCCAGCAGCTTTGGGACTTCCTCAGGTCTCTTACTGAGTTCCCGGCAAGGTGTGACCCTGCTTAGCTTTTTTGAGATCAGCCAATATTAACAAGAGGGATTTGAAAAATGAAATATACAACACACGCACACACAACCCACTACCCACCCCGCTAGTTTCAGTTTCTCTCATTCTCTTCCCCCAAGTCCACTTTTTGGGGGAGCTTTGATAGATGGCCTCTCCAGACTAGGATCACCAGTTTAAATGGGAAATATGATGGCCGCCAAGTAGTAGTATTGTGGTCTTGTTCTTCCTCTAAGAGGCTTAGGATGATACACATGTGAGATAGATTTGGCAAGTCACAATAAGCCCAGGGTCATCCAGAGAGTTTGCTTTGTGGATATGGATTTGGGCTTGGCTCCCCTTGGTCTTAATCCAATCTTCTACACTACCAATTCTCACACCTCCACAAATGTCTTAGTTTTACTATAGATAACAAACAGGATGGAAGAAGGATTACTTCCCTCCCTCCCTCCCTCCCTTTTTCAGAGCTATATACATGGGAACATGTCTTTATTAGGGTATTGCTCTGAGTTTGTCTCCCACATTTTTATTGTTAATGAAGCCTATTGGACTAGGCCCTGGGAGACTGAGATTCAAAGCCATATTTAACTACAGAAACTCACTGGGTAATTTTCAACCAGCCACTATCTCTTAGAATAACCTACTCTACAGGATTGGTGTTCTGGGAAAATTGAAGTAAGGAGTGCTATGTATGGTACCTGAGCTCTTAGAGGAAAGTGGGGTAAAAATTTAACAAACCAAGAAATAAAAATCCCCAAAGGTGTCTCTCCCTGTCTCTCTCTTAAAAAAAAAAAAAAAAGACAGAAGAAAACAAATTCAAGATGACACTTCTGAATTGCTGGCCTCTGTACCCACCTCTTTCACCCAAACTTGTTTTAGCTTCACAGGGGGCCCAGAAGTTTGGCAAACTTCTCCCCAAACTGAATGATTAGGTTCACCTAACTTCTTAGACTCAGCTAAAATGAAGTTGGGTAACCTGTGATTCAGCATGATATCCAGCCACTGTCTTCGCATCTTGAGCAAATCAGACCATCATGTTAAACTATGATATGATTTGTTTGGCCAGTTACATGAACACAGGAACTGTGCTTTGTTAACCTGAGATTCAAATTGCATGTATTGTACAAGCCCAGCCATTGTGTACCATTTGGAATCAGCAAGGTTTTCCAATATCTCCATGAAAATATGCCAGGGCAACACAACATGTAACTTGTTAATACAATGGCAAAGTTTAGTCCAACTCAGTTAAGCAAATACAGAGGTCCAAGAAAATGTCTAGAGAAAACATGAGAGATGTGAGGAAGCAGTGGTGGAATATTTACTATTTTTATTGTATGTGTGCCTAAGCGCAATATAAGCAAAGCAATACAAATACAATACAGACCAGTAAAAGAAAAATGAAGAAACATTATATTGGAAATTTTCAGGGAATTCTCAAAGTTGTAGGTTGGACATATTTTGAGACATAGTGCTCATTAATAGGTTAGATCATCTCTATGTAAAATTAATATAGCATATTACTCAACATAGTAAATGGCTTCCAACATACAGAGGTGATCTAGATACTGATCATCATATGCCACACTTCATAAGCTCATTCCAATTCTTTCTTGAGACAAACATTATGTTTCCTGTCAAGTTTCTAAGCAAAACCTTTGGTTTTAACATTTGAACAAGGAGCTGAATCTCTCTTCATTTCTCAGTTGTGAAACCCAGCGGGGTGCACCTGAAACTTGTTTTGCGGTTCCAGGACTTTGGGAAAGCCATGTTCAAACCAATGAGGTAAGTTTGCATCACTTGAAAATGGCCAGAGTCCTCTTCACTAAAGTATATTTGGCAGAGCTGCAAAAGTTGGTGGAAAGATAACAAGAGGAGAAGAAGCAGGGATTAGAATTTTGTTTTTATTTGTGGTGGTAGGTAGAGTGATAATTTTTAAAAAATACATAAGGTCTGCCTTAGAGCTTGCAGTATACTTTTCATGTTTTCCCACCTCAGCATGCCCAAAACTGTGCTGCTGATTTTCAGCAATTGTGCGGAAAGGACGAAGCACACAAAGGGGTTTGGAAGCTGCATACAATCTCAACTTGGCTCCTCCCAACTTCATTGAAGGGCTAAGGTTGTGCAAAGATTTTGAGGGGGATTCAGAATGATTATGCAAGAAGACACCTAGAAGTTGCTGGCCAACCAAGTGCCAACTGGATGTGACACCATTTACATCATTTGAAAATTATGGAGAGAATGAGGAGCAGATACGGGATGAGGCAGTTCAGACTAGGGAAGTGTAGCTTCTGATCATTTGCTCTGTTGTCCTGACACTGACTCAGGCCTTTTGATGTGAATAGCAAGTTTCGTCCTCAGCTAGGTAAAGAGCCAACCTGGATCAAGATCACATTGGGGGGCAACAGAGGAAAGTCTTGCTATTCTTCCCCTAATGGGACTCCAGTTCCATAGCATGGCTATTTAGTCTTCTCAGTATTTATTAAACATATTGGTGGTGGTGGTGGTGGTTAGTTTGGGCCTGAGACAGATCTAGAAGAGACTGTTGAAAGGAATGAAAAAGGTCTGAGCCATTGAAAAGCAGAAAGGAAAGGAAGGAAACCCTCTTTCTAGCTAATGTCAAACACTTTTCTTAGACTCAGAAAGATACTTTGTTTTACGCAGAATCCTTTCTGCTAATTACCTGGACCTTTCTTTCAGACAGAAACGAGATGAGGAGACTCCAGAAGATTTTTTTTACTTTGTTGACTTTCAGAGACACAATGCAGAAATAGCTGCCTTCCACCTGGACAGGTAATTCCCAAGTAACAATTACCTCCTGAGCTATTTCTTTAGAAAGGAGCTTGACTGAAACTTCAGAGGGGCAAGGCAATAAACGCCACAGACAAAACCCCGTGAGTAGCAAACGTGGCGGCACTTGGGCCTCTGTGTCCAGCCTTTAGTCACTGGCCATGAATTTTGGAGCTGTTTGCATCGCGGAGTGAACGTTCTGGTCTGCTCTTCCCTTTTGGCAGTTGAAAACCTCAAGGGTTAGGGGGGGAAAAATGCAACATTATTGGGGAAAACTGTCACTTGGCACAGAAATTAGGTTCTATATATAGGGTTCCCAGGTTTAATTTCCTCTCTTTCCAGATAGGGCTGGCCTAAAACCAGTGCCGATTAGTCTAGAACAGGGGTGAGAAATTTGTGGCCCTCCAAGTTACTGTAGTTCCCAATATCACTCTCCTTTAGCCACGCACGTTGGGGGGTTGCTGACTCCTACCACTGGTATAAGGAAAATGACATTCTCCTATTGAATGAGGAAGTCTTCCCTAGACAGCTGAGGAAAACAATAGGCAGGGAATATTATAGTTACCTCATCATTTCATGCTCTGCATGATTTGAAGATTTTCGTGTTCTTTGAGCATCTTTAAGGTGCAGGTGTATCATCTGTCTGTGCAGTGCAGAAAAGGGCATGTGAAAAAATTGTGGTGGCATATGTTCTAAGCATGGGGTTGTCATAGGAAGGGAAATACAGTTTTCCTGATAATTTTATACTACAGCTCTTTCTTCTAAAACATTGTACAAGCTTTTCAGATGGTTCCCATAGGCATTACTTTTATCTTTATTTATGTTTTATTGATTTTATTGTAATTTATTGGATTGATTGTTGTGAGCCACTCAGGGTCATTGAGAGTCAGGCCTCATGCAGGTTTAATAAATAATTATTTAATACATTAGTATTAATTATTTGAAAGGTCATTTCTTGCTTCAGGTCATCCCATCCCATCTTTAAATAACTTATAATCATTATTTAGTAATGATATTGGTCTGTAATTTTTGGTTAAGTTTAAGACCTTTCCCTCTTTGAGTATTAAAGTAATATTAGCTTCTTTCTAAGACTGTGGCATCCCCTCTCCTTGTAGAAGAGAATTCATTGTATTCATTCCATTGGCAGATCCCATTCCACTAGTGGATGAACAGCCACTAGATACAACCCACTGCATGTTCATATTTCATACATTACAAATGAAATTTAACAAAGAAGGAGGAAGAGAAATTGGTTATAGTCTCCAGCGACATACATCTTGCACATGTTTCCCACCAAGCTGATTGTGTTATACTAGCCAGTTATTCTAAGCTCTGTTAAACTCCCTTTTTTCTGCTTGAGATGCATCTGGCAGGTCATGATGCATGGCTGGTGGTAGACCATGCTTGGTTTGATGCATCAGGAGTCCTGATCAAGATCCAAGCCTAAGCTTTATTTGTGTTTATATTCTGCAAACAGCAGGCTAAAAAGCCAATTCCTGGGGGCATTTTAAGAAGCTTCTGTCCCATTATTAGTTAGTCTGCTCGGTGGTTACTGACTCACTAACCAATACCATTTTGTTTTGCTGACAAAAAAGCACCAGACCCCAGAGCATCATTTGCAAGCTTTATGGTATGAATCAGCCCAGACAGTCCAGACTTCTCAGCATTTACATGCTGGGAAGTACTCTTGCTGGCATTTAGTGTTTCACTTGAGCATCCATCAAATATCTTAATGAATTGCTTAAGTGCTGAGGAGAACAAAAGCAGAAGTATACAAGGTTATGGAGGATTGTAATCAACTCCCCCTGTGTAGTTAAAGCTATTACAGGATGAATAAGTGAGGGGTTGCTTCGATCTAGATAACAGTTGTTAAATATTAGTAGCAACTACCAATATTAAATCTTTTATGGCATAAGACATAAAACCCTTTTTGTTTGAGCTAGGAATATCGTATCATATTATTCCTTTCTTTGTGTAATTTGTATAATCCTAGACCTTTTATATAACATGCTTAAATTGTGATCTAATGTAATGGAGGAGAAAGTTGTCCAGCATGAATAGAAGTTTTAAATTTCTGGGAATATAATAGGTTGGAACAGCTGCTCCTGGTAAAATTTCTCCATCCATGCCATTATTAAAGTTCAAGATGCCCTAATTCTCCTGGTATCTGATCAGTCCAGTTAAGTTTTATCCCTGGAAATGCTCACAACAAAAGAAGAATCAGAGTACTGGTGCATCCAGCTTAGCTTTTCTCAATGTATTCTGCAAATGTATGGGGACTATAACTCCTAGAATCCTCAGTCAGAATGTCTGAAAATTCTGCGATGCAGTCTTACAATAACATACCAGTAGGGTATCAGATTGGAAGAAAGTTAATCAAGCCCAATATTTGGCTCACTGGCCTTCTCCAGCCTGGTCCTTCAGTGCCCACCATTCTTATGAGAACAACTCTAGGATTTCACCCTTCCCTGGGATTAAAACGTGGATCATTTGCCTACAGTGCATGAACTTCTTCACTGGCCTACCATGGAAACCTCTTCTTGGGAGATGTTTAAGTTACTACTCCAGCGCCATCATCCTTGCTTGCAGAAATGTGTCAACACCCAACTTCAGAATATGAAGGGCCCACACTGAACTCACAAGTCCTACATTCTGATCAAGATACAAAGGATACTATATTTTCAGCCTTCTGTACAGTTATGCACTTGGGTTTACCTTATCCTTTTTTCGTTTTCATTAGGGCTACTTGTTTACTTTGAACTTTCCTGAAACCGAGAATTACTCATACGTATGTCAATAGAAAACAGTTGCCATTTTCTAGCTGGCTGGCAATTTGACAGAAGCCTGGTCAGGGAATTCAAATGGGCACAGTCATCTCCAGCCTGCTAGATGACTCTCAAGTCCAATTTACAAGGATCCTATTCTGTGAATACCTTGCAGAAGAGTTAATCCTATCCAAACTGAACCGGCAGTACAGTGTAAGCGTACAGCCCTGGCCATCCTGTTCCTTATTCTCAGCTGGCTGTCAGTATTCAGAACATGTTCAGGTTCTGTAGACCTTTCTGTGAAGCACAGACAACCTTCAAAGGATGTTCTGAACAACATGGAAAAGGCACTTTCTCCATACAGGAAACTACTGTGGATTATACCATTACAGCAGACAGATTAATCTAGCAAGAATTGTATGCTAATGTTTACAAGATATAATAAACAGATTGACCAGATGCAGTTTAACAATTCTCTTCCTGTGGATAAAAGAAAGATCTCTTTCTTTGTGTTAGTCTGAGCGATACATTTTGCCCTTTGCAGAATTCTGGATTTCCGTCGCGTCCCTCCAGCAGCTGGGAGAATGATTAACATCACAAAAGAAATTTTAGAAATCACAAAGAATGAAATCTTACAAAGTGTCTTTTTTATTTCCCCAGGTAAGTTTGTTTAATTGATTTATATTCAGTCTTTCTACTTTGGTGAGTACTCAAGGTGGCTAGCACATTTTAAAAACAAAAACAGACTATAAACAGTTGAAAACATAACATAAATTAAGAACTATAATCAGTTTACAGTAAAATCCCGGGTGAAAGAGCAGTGTCTTTGCAGATTTTCTGTACTGTAAAGATTTACATGGGGCCATATGGAACAAATCCATTCCATATTCTGGAAATTGTACAGAAGGCTTGCTCCAATATTCTAGGAAGATGAATCTGTGACAGTGGGGGCATTTTTCAAAGGTTCCTTAAATAGTAATGCCATAAGCTATTTATGTCTTGAAAGGACAGTGGCACCACCTTAAATTGGGATGTTCAAAATGTGTGATACCACCCCTGCACCTCCTCAAATAACAAATAAATTTCTGTACCCCACCTCCACATGAATAAAACTAATTCTATTTGAGTTAGAGATGGGCAAGAATAAATGTTTCACTTATTAAAGATGTATCACTTTCAATACTTTCCTGAGACTTTTTTCAGCGCTACTGGTAGACTGGTCATCTTTAGCTTTTCTCTTAGCACACAACAGACTCCGAATTTAAAATAATAGATAAAAATACTGAACTTCACTACAAGAACATGTAGATTTTGACAGCCATTCCAAAAGTTATGGACAGGCTACTATAGGCCATGCCAGCTGTTGTGATTGGTGAGGAGTTTTGACACATGGCTATACCCATAAGTTTCTTTCAAAACTTGCTCTTGTTCTCCACTTGCATGTGTGAGATTGCTCCAGGTTTAACCAGGCAAAATGGGAGCAAGTTTTGTCAGTGTTCTCGCTTTACTAGAACAAGCCTGATCAGCTTAAATGTATCTGGGAAACCTGAATTCACCAAGTAGATGTATGCAACAAAACTGAGACAGACATATTCTCCAGGAATAAGTGTCCATGGATACTCTGCCTGTTTATATAAAACCAGTGTGCCCAGAAAATTTGTCATATTGGACAGGCCCCTCATATTTAACTATCAGGGAGAGCAAGTGTTGGCCCTATCATACTTCCCTGGTAGCTAAATCTCTCAGCAGTGTTCAGACCTCATAGTTGTACTAAGTAGATATTCAAAAAGCTGCTTTGTAACACAAGGTTTTGTCATTCTGCAGTTTTAAAGGCTAAAATAATGCTGTATGATGGCTGAGTCAAAATTATATAGAATTTATTTCCACGCATTACAAAAATTGTGTATCCTTGCATGTGGGTATCGGGGAGCAGAGGGAGGGGGGAATAATGGCACATGCATCATGACATCATTGTACAAATTTATTTATTTATTTATTAAATTTATATAGCGCCCCCCCCTCCCCCACATCTCATGTTGTGGCTCTGGGTGGCGTACATAGTCAAAAAACAAAACAAAAAAAATCAAAATAATTAAAAACAAAAACATTAAAAATACAATTAAAACAGTTGGAAACGATAATAAAAACACAAGAGAATGCATTCAAAGCTTAAATACAATGCAACCATTTAACAGGCTCCACATTTTCATGGGATCCCCAGGCCCGATGACAAAACCAAGTTTTAAGGGCATGATGATGATGATGATGATGATGATGATGCAACTTACAGGCATCAGGTGTCACAGTGTCATTATATAATCACCCCATTTGCACAATGACATCATGATGAGTGTGTTTTAATTTTAACATCACTGTGGCTTGCTATGGACACCTGTGTCCCTGCATCAGTCTTGTGTCTCATTCAGCTTACTCTCTCCATAGCCAGCAATGTCTGTTTCTTTGCGAAGTGCCCTTATATGTGCAAAACAGAATACGCCGTCTGTGGGAACCCTCACTTATTGGAAGGGTCCCTGTCTGTTTTCCTGCCTTCTCTCAACTTGGCACCGCGAATCTCCATCCCCAACCCATGGATCCGATCCTACACCTTTGCTGGAAAAGAGGAGTAAGTGGGTAAATGGACCTCTCTTTTTGCTTACTGGTCATACACATGCAATGCCTTCAGAGAGATGCTGTGCTACATTTATTGGGCATGGCAGCTTCTGAAAGGCCCTTGGTACTTCTGTTTATGCAGAAGAGAAACAAGGATGTAACCCTAGGCCCAGTTACCAGAGGGTAAGTCTCATTCAATTCCCCAGGTTTAGCTCGCACCTCTACTTTGCATTCCTAGTCTGGCCCAGCCAGAAGCAACCAGATGTATTTGGACCAAAGTTCCTATCCACCATAGCCAGGCTAGCAATAAATACTGTTTCCATTTTGTACTGTAAAATAACAGCTTCTAGGAAGCCTAAACAGAAGCTTATATGGGGGCGGGGGGGGGTGCATATGCAAGTGCATGTGTGAAGAGTAGAAAATTAAATTTTCTCCCTAACCCAGTCAGGACAAAATAGCTTCTACCTAAGCCAATGGAAGTTCTTTGGGTGGTTTGGGGCCACCCCTTTGAGTTGCTACAGTGGCATAAAACTGGACCAAAAAAAAAAAAAAAAAAGCAAACACCTATTGTGTGCATTGCCTTAAGTTCCTGGAAGAACGCCAAGATATAAATATGAAAAATCAGTAACATTAGATGTAGGCTTCCCTTGAAATATAAATGCCAACTTTGGAGAACCCATTATTATAATGACTGTGAAGGGGAGAGGAGGAGAATTAAACTCCTTTTCCCAACAGAGTAGAGGGTACTCAAGCTTCTCCACAGATGCTCTTTAGATGTTTTAAAATCTTTACGGCTTTGAAAATCCCTGCCTACTATTTGCATTCACTTTTGGCCTTGGACTCAAGCGTTTGTTCATATGGCAGGCGAAACCCCAAACCATCCACTTCATTTTAGATTCCAGTGTTGCACCAACACCTTTTCCCTCTGTTTCAAAAAAGACAACAGATGGGGAAGATGCTGATGCCAGCAGCAACTCTCCTCTCTTTGATCTTCCTCCCAGGTGGGAAGTAAATCCTCTCTACTGCAATACCGTGAAGGAGATTTATCCTTACAGCAGTGGCAGTCGGCTACTCAATATCATTGACATGGCCATATTTGACTTCTTAATAGGTAAGTAGGAAGAGGGAGGGATTGTGAATCTCGTGGAGCGGATGTGTTCTGTCCAAGAGTAGAAGTTTCTCACGTGGCATGAAATCCAGCTAGCTTAGTAACTTGCTGACAAATTTAGAAACGGTCAGGTTTTCTGAGCTGGATTCTCCGGTTTCGTTACGAGGAGTGGAAGGGGTTGGCTAATTCCCTTGTCCTATATCCACAATCCAGAGGAAAGCAATGCCTTTGGGGTTTTTTTGCTTTTTCTCCAAGAGCAAAAGATGGTTCATTAGGTAATTAGTTCTATTTTATCCTCACAACATTCTTGTTGAAAATCAGCGACTGACCCCAAGTCATCCAGTGAGCTTCTTGACTGAACAGGGAAGTGAGCATGTTAGTCCATCATAGTCCATCATTTCAGCATCCAAACTCTCAATATGGGTTTTGTTGTTGTTGTTGTTTGTTTGCAATGGCCAAATTATAACTGATAGAAACATAGCAGAAGCAAATATTAAAGTTGTAGTCCCCCTCCTAAGATCCCAGTCCAGATGCACTGACTCATATACTTTCTCTGTGCTTTGAATATTATATAGTCATGCAAAAGGGGCAGAGCATTCATTCATTCATTCCAATTTTGGTATTACAATAAAAACAGGTCATGGCATTTTACAAAAATATCAGATGCATCTTGTGTCATGAGATTTTGTCTACTACAGTCCATTCCAGTGCATTAACTTCTCAATGACGTTGATATTCTGAATTGTTTGTGCTAGATTTTGTCTCCATGTTAACAACTAAAACACAAAGGTACATGTCAGAACAAGCCTCTTAAAAGGCTTATTTTCTACCACACTCCATTGTGTATCCTTCCAGAATTTGGCAGCAGGAAGCAAACACATTTTATGACATGTAGCAAATGTCTCCGGTCGATTGTTTGGAATTTTGAGACCATATTGTGAACACACTCAGAAAACGGTTGCCATGCTATGATGGCCTTCAAAATCCCCCTTTATCAGAAGGCAAACTGATAAAGTTGCTTCTCATCACCACTTTTACCTCCCAAGATGCCCTCTACCCCCTCAATTTTGGGGGTTGCTTTTTCCTCCAAAACAGATGGATGCACTTACTAACAAAGCATTGGGTTGCAGCTGTCTATTCTTATTTAATAAGAGGAGCTTTTGCATTTATGTAGGGCTTATTGTATGTTTCAGGGAGTACTTTTCTGTGCAGTGTTCCTATTTTTAAATTAGAAGAATGTAAAAACAATGATCAGGAGATGGTGGGAGCCCATGTTATATTTCCTGGCTTTGCACTATGTAGTAAAAGCATTCCAGCTCTGTTCCTCTGCTGGGCAAAAGGATATTGCATGCTTTTACCAGATTTCCAAATGTCAAAGTCTTGGCCTCGTCGTGAGGCCACATATCTTACCTCCTCTGAGTTTCAGCCAGAGGAAGGAATAATTAAATAGTTGAGAAGCTTGGAGTCCTAATAAAGAATCCGGTGTACATGCCATGAAGATTAATAACCTTTCCTATAATAGTGGTGTCTGGCTGGATTGCAGAAAAGCAGTAATGCCTAATTGACCACAACATGCAACATTAACAGAACTACAGAACAAATGAGGCTGCAATTTTGTTTGTATACACACTGGCCTGGCTATAAATCTAAAATAACTCAATGAGGCTTTCCTCTGAGCAGGCAGACATGGAATTATACTGACAGCCATTCTAGTCCTTGGGAGAAAATAGTGACATTTCATGCATTAATATGTGTGTATAACCAGGAACTCAGTGTGAGCACAGTCTCTGCACCCCATCCAGAGAAATCCAGATGTCCCCTTGAGCATAATAGCAAGCTGAGCTAAGAAGACCCCACAGGCCATAAGGAAAGCATCAAAGAGTAAACCAATCAGTGCTAAGGAAAGCAGTTGTGGATCTGCATCCTGAATTGTCAGCCTATGTGACCCAAAAGCTTTCAGTAAGCTCTTTAAGTTGCTGATGGTCCCCTCACATTAAAAGGGTTTGGTGTCACTTGTCAGCACTTCTTAATCTGTGGATCCAAGGTTATTTCTATATTTAAATATTGGATGTGGGTTTGCACGCATACAGAAATGGATTTGTTCTCCATGCTCCTTCTTTTTGTCTTCTGAAAGGCAATATGGACCGCCATCATTATGAGATGTTTACAAAGTTTGGAGATGATGGTTTTTTGCTTCATTTGGATAACGCAAGAGGGTAAGGCAACTTCATCATTATCAGAGTCCTCCACCTAAGCAACCAGCCTTGACAATTTCCAGGTAGAACTGAACTTCAGTTCATAGATTGCAAAAAAATAAACAGACATAAATTGGCTTATGCAGCATGGTAAAATCCCAAGTTAGATTAAAACAGGGCTTCTATCTGCTTAGGAGTTTCCTATACTGACAGCCCTGATTCCTTTCCACTTTTTTCCTCCAGAACTTATTTGAAGGTAGGAAACCAGGAAACTGCCTTAAACTGACTGATTTCATGCCAAGTTGTAATTGGCCAGGTTCATCTACAGCAGAAAACCCCAAACAAATCAGCCACATGATGGCTGCTCATAGTGCAGTTGGTGTCCCTTTGCACTGTTCCAGAATGTTTGCCCCTCTTGTTCTGGACTGTTGATAATGACTAGTCCTGGATCTCCAGGGAATCTGGCAGCTTTTCCAGACATCCCTGGGGATGCCAGGAATTGGTTTGCAGCCAGGTGTTTTGGCTTTCCTGAAACTGATGACTTCCGCATGTGTGGGAGTACAACTCCACCAAACTTGTTTATTGGCTAGTATTTACTTCACATATTGGGTTTGAAAAGGTGAATTTTCAAATCTGAATTTGACAAAAATGTGGTTGGGTCCATGTGATGGGTGAATTCATCCTTGAGGGAGAGGATGGTTCTGCTTGCCTTGAAGGAGGTAGTGGTGCTCCTGTTCCTCAAGAAGTCATTGCTGGCTTTGGACAATTTTCCTACTCTCCAACCTCCCTGCTTTGGGGAATATTGTTGAGAAGATGGTCAGGTTGTACCTTCAGAGGGCTCTGGAGGAAGTGAAATATCTGGGTCCTTTTGAGTTGGGTTTCAGGCTAGGACATAGCACAGTGATTGCATTAATTGTACTCGATGATGAACTCTGGCAGAACCAGAATAGAAGTGGTGCTGGTCCTGGTTCTCTTTGACCATTGATCAAAGTACCCTTCTGGACTGACTATAGGACTGAGAATGAAAGGTATAGTGTTGTGGTAGTTCTCCTCCTTTCTCCATGGCCAGTTTCAGTCAGTGTTAATGGGGCAAGAAGTCAAGCCCAAGCTTCCTGAGTCATAGGGTGCCACAGGGCTCAAGGCTCTTGACTCTCCTGTTTAATGTCTACCTGAAGCCACTGGATGAGGTCATCCATTGACACAGGGTCAGATATCATCAGTATGTTGATGACATTTAGCAGATACTCACCTGACCAAGTGATGCTGTCCAGATCATATCCCATTGCCTGGTGGCTATTAGAGTCTGAATGGGAAGCCTCAGGCTTCATCCAGCAAGGCAGGGTGGCTGTGGGTGTAGAAGTCTTCTGATACCAGGGGTGGGAAAGGACCTAGATTATATCTTCTGGGGTTGGGATGTACAAATATCATTTCAATACTAATGATACCTGAATCCATGCAAGCAGGTGGCCTCTCTCAACAGCTTCATATCGACACTAAACAAAATTTGTGGCCCCTGCAGGAGAACCTTTGGACCTTCATATGTTGCCGAACCACAATTACTAGCAGCCCCAGTTAGTGTGTCAAATAATATGAGATAATGCAAGTTATGTTCAGTCTTTTCATGGATCTCATGCATGTGCCCCGTAACTCTTTCCAGGCAGGAAAGGGCTAAATTAGATACACGCTGACTTGGTATTACATGCGCTTTTCAGCTATTAATGGAAATCAATGTACCTGACGTGAGCATTCCAATATTCTGCAATCTATATTGGCTTTAAGCTGCTTAGTTTTTTCTGGGGAACCTGGGAAATTATTAATTTTAAACCGGAGCACTAAAGATATCTGTTAGGAAAATTCTGAGCATGTATATTGAACTACAATTCATGGGATCTTGGAAAGAAGTCAAAGACATAAGAGAGAGAGAGAGAGAGAGAGAGAGAGAGATCCCCTCCGAGGTTTCAGAGAGAGATAGAGGGAGACCACACTTTAAGTCAGAAGAAGAATTCAGTAATGGTAGTCAATCAGTACTGAAATATGGACTTGAACCAATTCAAAGGACGTAGTTTGCAGCTGATTTTAAACCAGTTCATACAGATACAATCACATACTTCTAATCAGTCATGTAATTTGGTCTTAGTCGCAGGACTTTCAGGGCAGAAATATCACATGTGAAGATCAGTACAGTATAGGAAATCCTCTCTTTGAGAGCAGGAAAGGCAACAGCTGGCTCTTTAGCTGCTGTAAGACTGCTGCTCTCAACATCCCCATTATTAGCCATGTGGCTAGGACTGATGAAAGTCTGAGCTCAGCAGCAAGTTGCCTATCCTGTTTTAGGACATCAGGGCTTATGAAACTAGAGGCAGCATGACTAGTGGCATAAGGCTGTGCAGCGAATCAGCAAACCCATCCCCCCCCCCCCCCCCAGGACAGATTGTCAAGTGACTTGCAGAGCGGATCAGCAGTATTGTCCTCTGGAGCTATGGTTTCAAAAATGTAGCACATGGGTTCTTGGCCCCTGGTGCAGTATGGTCAGAATTATACAGGTTGACTGGGAAGTCAATCGGCAAGAGATAAGGCTTGTTCCCTACGATAGCCACACCCTTCAGTTATGCTTTATACTGTCATCTGTGTAGTTTTCTTGGCAACCTTAAATAAGTGGGTTATCACATCCTTCTTCAGAATGTTTTCTTTGGTTCCAAGTTGCGCCAACAACCCTACAATTCCCAGATGGTCCCAAACCCAAATATGAATCAGACTGTCCCTGTTTAGTTTCCAGGTTCAGCCAACATTGGCTAGATGCTGCCATCTGTTGATTTTGTAAGCTTCCTCCAACTCCCCATGTCTGCATTTTGGATACAAATTCAGTCAGTATCAAGCCACCCCTTTGTATCCTATTGAACAGTTTCTTTAATGACCTCTCTAAAACAGATTCTTTTCCACCATCTTGGGTTGTTTGCTATGCCATTACACTGGCATTTACTTGTTTGTTCTCACAGATTTGGGAAACATTCCCGTGATGAGGTCTCCATCTTGGCTCCACTTGAACAGTGTTGCATGTAAGTACTTGCCTTTCCACATCGGTTTAGTTAAACAGAAAAGCTACAGGCTGTGGCCTGGGGAGCTAGCAAGCAAGTAATCACTTGTTTTGCCTGATGGTGCTAAATGAGACAAGCCAAGTCCAATAGGTCCAAGTTGTTAGAACATGGAGCAATATCCAAAGGATTTTCCCAACTCCTCTTTATCTCTCAGATTCACCATCTGGAAAATGAGAGAGTCCTAAAGAACCAGGAAAAGTGCATCTCACACCTTGGACAATGTTGCACTTGTTCACAGCCCCGTGTGTGCACGTTTGTGTGTGTGTGTGTTTGTGTGTGTGTGTTTGTGTGTGTTTTCTGTTGATTTTTAAACATCTAGCACATTTGAGAAAATTATTCTACGATAGTTTTCTAAATTATCTCTAACTCAGACTACAACGAATTCCGAGCTGCGTGCACTCACTAAGTTTTCCCAGCCTTACTGGATGTTCATCCCTTTCCTTCCAGACCTGCTATTCATCAAAGCACAAGGAAATTGAGGCATTCATTTTGATCCCTGTCAAGAACATTAAGACTTTATTGGCTTCTAAAGGGACCAAAACTTCATCCATTTCTTTTGTGTCTCCCTGCAGTCATTTTGGGGTGTCGGATTTGCTCATAAATTGTAGTGCCTGTATCCTCTCCAGGTTATTCTTTTATTAATTCATATAAATCAACAATTGGTCCTTCAAGAAGTTGGGCAAAGAGTTATTCTTCCTCTGGGTTTCTTCCTCCAGCACAGCTAACCAATTTCCACTATGTTCCCTCTACATTTCTATAGAAGCCGATGTCAAAAGCATCATCTCAAGCCATACAGATATATAGAGCCTCCAGGTTTCATTTCAAAAGCCATTATTCATACCTTGCAAACCATCTGGTTTATAATTATAGGGTTGCCAGTAAATCTTGTACACGTCCTTCAAGTCTGTATGCTCTAAATTGGCTTCTGCCCCCACCTACCCTGCAATAATCACCTTTTCTCTGCCAAAAACTTTTCCTAGCTCAATATTTTAAAAGGAGGATAGGGCAATTACATCAAATCATTTATGAACATTAAAGTTGCTTATGGTTATTGTCATTATATCAAATATTTTCCCCTTAAAAACTCTGCTCCAAGTATTGTGAGTTTGCCTTGCTGTGTGACATGTAATATATACGGAAGCCATATTCACTTCAGTTTAGCTGCTGTGCTTTCTCTATCTCCTGATCCTGACCAATAACTCTTAATTCTGTACAAAAGATAGAGTTTTGGGGGGGGGGACTTTATTACAGAATTGGCTTTGTGTGCAGTGCACATTTTGGGTTTGTTATAGAACATGGACAAAAAGGGAGCCCAGCTTAGATTTGTGTGCCAGCTTTAAGGCTAATTTTATAAACCTGTATGTTTAGGTTCAACTGCTCTGTGACAAGTTCACAGTTCAGATATAAGCAGTTGTCTGTCAGAAATTTCAGTGAGATCATCTGCACTTTGGAAGAGCTAGGCTTAAGCTGAAATAGGTCGTTGTTCCTAGTTATATAAAAACAAGCAAACACACACCTCCATGGAGTTTCAAGAGATATGAGTAATCATGCTGCTTTTGAGCGCTCTGTAAATTCCTTGTCATTGCACAGGAGAAATATATTATTAGGTGTTCTAACATGAGATCCAGTTTGAATAAGAGTAGAAAATTAACAGTGAGGTCTATCTACACTGTTTGGAATTCAGTCATCACAGGAAATCCACTCATTTAAAGCATCTACTTTCACAGATTTGTTCATCCCCCAAAAGTTGACTATTGAAATGTGAATGCTCCCTAAGTGAAGAAGCCATTGCAGGAGAGTCACTGGGAGTCAGGTGGCATATAAATGTAATAAATAATAGTTGTTGTTGTTATTACTATACACAACAATGTGAAATCACAGCTGCCAGTTCTTTAGCTGGTGTTGGCCTTCATTCGCATTAAGTTCTTCCCAAGAACCCAGGATGCTGTAATGTATTGGCGTAGTATATGTGCAGATCCAAGCAGTGTGGCCTTTTGTAATTGACAGATGGAAATTTTGTCAACATGCAGATTTTCTAAGTGCCATCTAAGGCTTTTTGATAGCTGGCAGCTCAGATGCTAATCAGGTATACTGTTACTAGGAAACAGGTGCTTTGTTTCAATATCCTTCTTATATCAAAGTAACTTTTAAACATATACATACTAAGTGAGGCCATTAGCTACCTGTTTAGCAGTGGCTAAGACTCATCTGCTGGAGCCTTGCACAAAAGAACTATACTTAGAATTAAGCCTGTTCTTAATTGTACAGGATTTTTTTTTTTCCAGAATTCAAGTAGAGCTCATAGTCCTTCCACACAATAATATACTTTGGAGCATGTCAGGGTTTCTTCATGTTACTGTTCACGATGGGTGCCTAGGCTGTGGCTCCTTTTCTTAAGCAACTGAGAGCTTCAATTCTTTACCAAACATTGCAGAACACCAAGAACTAGGAGATCCAGATCTCTTTTGGTTCCCTGATCTTCTCAGCACCAGACAAGGATCTTTCCCAAACCAATTTACTTTTAGTGGCAGGTGCAGACTTTCCACATGCATTGCATATGCCTTAGGTTAGGAATTTGCAACAGCTTTTCATTTTATGTCAAGTGCTCTGTTCAGCTGTAAACTGGACACATCAATATTTCCAATACGAATAAGAATGCTTGCATCTTGAGTTTTTTTCATAAACAGCTTGACTCACATGTCTTTCCCTTCCTTTAGAATAAAGAAGACCACCTTGTTACGGCTGCAGCTTTTAGCTAAGTCAGACTACAAGCTCAGTGATATCATGAGGGAGTCCCTCCTTCAAGACCGTCTTGCCCCCGTGTTGACAGAAGCCCACCTTTTGGCATTGGACAGGAGGTTACAGATCATCCTGAAAACTGTGGAGAAATGCATAGAGGCCTTTGGAGAAGACACTGTTGTGGCTGTTGCTAAGCCTTTGGAACCCATGGCTTTTGACAGAATGACAAGGCCAAGCTAGAGTCTAGGGAAAAACTAGAACCTGAACTTGAAATGAATGATTGTGCTTCCTTAACCTTGACATTAAGACCTGGGAGGAAGGCAGTCACAGCAGACTCAGGAAACAACTGGGTGGTTGAAACCTGCAGCTTTGGCCTCAGATTTATACATGGGAATCACATATACACCACCTACAATCTTTCTGCCTCTTCTTCAAGAGATTGAAGACATACAATCTTCTATAACTACAAAACATGCCCTTCTCAGGATTTGCCTGGGCTCTTGTTGCCACACAGCATCATGGTTAGACTTGATTGGTGGCTTGAATAAAGGAGGGGAGGGGCAATGAAAAAAACATTTCTGGCATGCATCCACATTGTGATTTAGGACAATATTAACAAGGTGGACATGTACCTCCTCAGGGATGTTTACTTTGTGGAGAACCATAGTGGAAAATCTAGCAGCTCTTGGCAAAAGCAAGCAGTGAAAATATGCTGATGTGGTGGACATCCTGGCTCTAATCTACCTTAGACAACTACACAGTAGAAAGAAACGAGCAGGCATAGAAGTGTTATTTTAAGGCATAAAATTTCATATGTGTCAAGGTTGCCAGGGAAGGGGAAATTGCTTTTTCCCTTGTGTAGGGATCCATCAATTTGGATTGCATTGTGGGTGCCTTCAGATGGTTCCAGATGTCCTTGATATCAAAGCAATGCACATAAGCTGCAATTTCACATTATAACAATTGCCACTGAAATCCTTCCAACCATTCACTTTGGAACAATTGAACTGTAGGAGCAGCATCTTGATTGGGGTCTCATCACCAGCTAGCTGTAGCGGTGCTTCTTTTTCACACAGCAGCAGTATCACAGTGGAAGGAGAACTTACACACACACACACACACACACACACACTCAACACACAAACATACAAGAGCCTTCAGTGCAAAGTCTGGTGTAAAGAGCAGCAAACAGAAAATGGGCTGCAGCATAGTAAGTGATAGAAGGAAGTGAACCAAGGTACTCCACACCAAGTCTAAACGCGTTCTGAAACACATATGGAAGTTGCAAAAAGATTTTGCACCACAGCGCTCCTGTTCAGTCAACTGCACACTCTTCTAGGAACCTCCACTTCCTGTCACATTTTTGCTAATAACCACTCTTCAACACACTATAAGCATGGTGTTCACTGACTTTGGGTACTGATTTTTTTTCTCCTCCCTTTTTTTTCTTGAAGAATTTTTGTTCCTCTAAAACTTCTGTATTTAGTAGCACTGATATGTTCACACCGATCCACTTTAGAGGAATTTTTGTTCCTCTAAAACTTCTGTATTTAGTAGCACTGATATGTCCACACACCCAGTTTTAAAACTGGATCTAGCTCTGGCAAGGGAAATATTAAGGTTGGCAGCACTATGACAGGCCCTCTGGACTACAATGTATCATCAAAACTGGGTATGATGCTGATAGTGAACCCATGGTGTTTGGGGAAATGAGATATCAACTGTTCTAAATTCTTTCCCTGGTAAATTTATGCAAGATCATTAAAGTACAGTTTTTTAAAAGTCTGGTCATCTGAACCATGACCTCCACCCCCCTTCATGTAAACTTGGGGTGTTTATCCAATTGCCCTTCAAAACAAGTACCAGATTTAATTCACCAAGGAATGTACACAACTCCATGTGGAGCCCCTACTGCTTCCAGTGATTCAAAATATTAGTTGGTTTCACAGCTGAAAACAACCTCTATTTAAGCTTTCCTTACAAGCATTAATCGTGGAAGTTAACAGCACAGATTCTGCTCATGCACATCCTTTCCCACCTTTTTTGGGGGGGTCTGGACAGAATAGCCTGACCCCTACCCCCAAGGATTACCATTAGGCTTTGGACAGTCATTCAGCATAGGAGGTATGATGATGGAAGTACAAAGAAAGACAAAGTCAAGAGTCTAGTGTCAACTCCTATCCCATGTTGGAATTTCACCCAAACTTCCAAATCCGTTCAGACAACTTTCTGAATTTTCAACAGGTTCACTATTATTACCCATGGGGGTTGAGAATTATGGTAGTGTATTTGGAGAATACCAGGCTAGGAAAAAGCTTCCATATTGAGGTATGCTGACAGTGTATTCAGTTTTAACAATGAAAGCCCCATATTCTTTATGACCCCTATCCTAAGACCTATTTATAATTTTTTACCAATTAATATGCCCAAGGCTAGATCTTCTACAAACAGGAAATGTGAAAGTTCACTTTCCAATTGCTGTCTATAGACACAAAAAGGCATATTCATGCTTTACTATACAAATCCAGGGATAGCATGGCAACACCTGCAAACCTTTGCTACTTGAAAGGATACTAATTCATTATTTCAACTTCTTTGGGCAAATTACATGGAGACTCTCCATAAACTTCCCTGGAGGAAAATAGCTCAATATTTGAATTTTGTGCATCTTGATAACCAAAATTTTCATTTTCATTTTCACTCCAGCACTTGTCGTCTTTGAACATGGTTCATGAAAGAGTATCAAATTGGTTATATTGTGTTATTTATGTCAATGATTGTACAGTAGTTCAGCTCCCTCTACTGATAGTTTCCAGGTATGAAGATTCAAAACATTTTGTTAAGAAATTGCATGGTTCCAAGGGCCATGGAGTTAAAGGAACACATCACCATAATCACTTTGGATCTGAGGCAGTAAAGAAAACTGATCAGTTTCCATGAAGTACAGTCACTGCCTTCAGTGCTCTACCTTCTAGGCACTCTTCTAAGTTTTCCTCTGTAATGCCAACATCAGCCATGTATGATGTTCAACAGTGGGTCCTTCTCAATACGGGAAACTTAAATACTAATTCTGGTGTACTTTATTACTCATTAGTATATAAAAAGAAAAACCCAAGATGAATTTGTTGGCTATAATCAAATATGTGAAGTCTGTCTAGATATTTGGTTATCAAAAGGAATAATAACCCCCTACAATATTGAACACCCCAGTAAATCATCTCTCATCAAGTAATCTTACAAACCGTTCATATTATTTATGAATATTGTGTTTTCATACACAGGTTGATGCCAAAGTGACAGAATATTTCATTCATTTGACCAGTCAGCCTCTAGTTCAATTTCAACATTTTAAAGCATAGTCCATGTTTATTAGTTGCTCATCATTAATTAATCAGCAAGATATACTAATGATTGATTCAGACATTTGCTGGAATTTTTAAATCATGGTTTATTGAAGAAAATGTAATGGACTGGTTTGCACATCACACTCTAAACCATAATGGGTAGGTCCACATTCCACATTAAGCCAAAAACTGATATGTCTTAGTGCAATGTGTGAACCATGGCTCCATTTTCCACATAATTCAGTTGCAACAAGCTTTTTTGCTCTTACGAATCCAACTGAAGTTATATATGTTTATATGAGTCAAAATTCTGAATCAGAGAAGAAAGCTAGCACTAACTATAATTTAACCCAAGTAACTATTTTCCAAGGTGAAGCTCCTCTAATAGAGATCCTAGTGATGTACAGGGCAGAGGGAATGGCTGTGAGAGACAGGAAGAGCCACTATCAAGTCAATGATCAGATAAAAGGGGCCTGAGTCGGGGCAACAACGTAACATGAGTGAACGTCTCAAACAAGCCCCTCCCTAGTTCACACACACAGGTGGAGGGGGGGGAAGTACATTCAGACTTCTAAGATTCTGTTACTAAAGCTTTCCAATAAAAGTAGTACGGACCTACCTGGCATTCATTTCCTGGTCTGATCTACTTTGAAGGCTGACAAGTTCATATCTAACAATATCTGAGGAAGTATGTTACATTAACTAAAGTAAAATGGGGGCCAGTATCAAAAAAAAGTAAGACCATCCCCGGCTAGTCTGTTCCAGCCCAGCATTGGGGGGGGGGCAGCACAGGAAAATGAAACACTGATTACATTTAAGAATTTAAATCATTTTATTGCTTTACCTGCCATTAGGACAATCTATAACAAAAGGAATATATTAGCACATACAGTAAGTCAGACTTATAGTCAGGTAACAATACAAAAATGGTCCTCTGGTTTACTATAGCACTCTAGGGCAGTAGATTTTTTAATTTGCTAAGGTGACCTAGCAAAACAGATTATCTTCTAAAGCCCTGAATGTTAGCTAAGGCAAACTATACCAACTGTGGATTCAAACATATTTAAATTGCACACAAAGGTAAAGCTTTAACTGTGATTAATATTTAACTCAGACATAGCTGGTTCATCTTAAAATCCTGTTGGTAAAACTACAAAAGGGAGTAAACAGCAAGCTAAAAAGACGCAGTAGTGAAACTTGATTAGAAAGCCTTATATAAAAAAATGTGCATTTTTGTAGCGCTTACATAACATTTAAAATCTTTTTGGTGCTTCAACAAGGATCAAATCAAGCTTCAAAAATAACAAAGGTATAAGGAAAAGTAATCCCTGTATAGATTCAAACTGAATAGAATTTAGAGAAAAAAGTAACATTTATGGATCTCTGAAGAATGCAGGTGGATATCCTTAACTTACCAAGGTGTTTAGGATGAGCAGAAGGAATTCACAATGTATATTTTACATTTAATCCAAATCTAGATATGTGGACATATCAACAGCTGCCCACAGTTTTTTTAAAAATATGCTAAGGTTCCTATTTCTCAAACTATAAAATATGATTAGCAAATTTTCTTCCAACAACCAACAAGTCAGAAAGGTGTATACCAGGTCCAATTGTCTGAGGGGAGGGGCTACTAACCGGGCAAGTGGGATTTATAAGAAATAGTTGCATAACTAATGCAAAACACTTGCTGCCACTCCCATATAAAACTCTACAGTAGTTTCAGATAATTTATGTTACAAATAAACTGACTTGCCTACATTATCCAACTGTGAAATTCAATAAAGCTAGTGGGTGGCACTGGGTGCCACGTAGAATATTGTTAACACAAACCTGGTAAATACTGAAACACATTTCAGACTTGACAACAGGATTAACTTTCCAAAACTAGTTATTCCACTAGATCAATGAGAATGTGAGGCAAAACAAATTAGAGCATGTGTCTCATTCAAGCTAAATATTTTAGGAGTTCAACAGGAAACAGGCACTGATTCTTCTGTTTCCTGTCTTTCACTTTAGCCAGAGTCCTATCATCTTCCTAAATTAGATTGTATATTCCGTCCTGCATTGACCACCAGTTACATAAATAGCATCACTGAACTCTCTGGTTCCAAAGTTAACAGGGAAGGCAAAGCTTGGAAAGGGCAGGCATAAGGCTGCATACATAGGATGCACCCTTCAGTTTCCTGTTCTAGAGTGTGCACGGGGTGTTACAACTCACACTAGCTGAAGAGCAGTACACTAGTGTAAACACCTACACCGATATTCAGGGGTTTAGCACATTGGTTGCCTTTTGAGAAAAATTAGGAGAGGCATATATTATAAATATTCACATCTGAGAACAGGCAAAAATTTTTGCTGTGCCAAAGATAGCAACACTTGGCAATAGTTGCCAAAACAAAAGCTTGTATACAAAAACCTGACAAACAATAACCAAGCCATCTTGCAATGGATACAGATGCACAAAACTATCAAACTTCTGTGGTTTTACTAGAAGCCGATCTCAGTAAACTTAACCAAACATCACCCATATCCAGAACATTTTGCCAAGAGGATGATCCGAGACGGTAAGTTTCTCTGTCTGAGAAAAGTACAGTAGAGAGTGACCACAACCTAAAAGGAACATAGGACTCACTGCTGAGAATGCGCCATTTAGAATTTTCCACTGTTACATCCTTAACTCTACTGCAATAACCTTGGTGCTTAGGAAGTGTTCCCAGCAAAAGGAATGGCAGTCACTGGCCATACTGGACAGTGTACATTGCACAGAGAGAAGCAGTAACAGCAAAAGTCTTCATACAATTCCTTATTTTCAATGGGACTAGGAGCACCAAAATAATGCTCTAAAATTTAAAATGATGTGAAAAGCAACTGCTTTCTCCCCCCCCCCTCCCCAGACAGACAGGAAGCTGCAATAGCCAGTGGCCATGTGGCTCTGCACAAGAGTAATGAAACAGTCTGCATTTGTGAAGCATATATTTGAGAAGGAGGGAGACTTCAGACAGACAGAGAGACAAAGCTGTTGTACTGCTGGATGTTTCGTTTCAGAATATCCGAGCATGGACCCAAGACACGCTCAAATCTGGGTCGATCAAGCTTTACACATTTTAAGGGGCCACGAGCAACGACGGTGGCAGCACGAGGACGATTCATTAATAGAGCTATTTCACCTATAAGAAGAGAAAAAGGTATTTATTCCAAATGGACAAAATAATGTAAAACTGATTAGTTTAAAAAAGAAGTGAAAAATAAGGTGTAAGTCTTGGCCATGGGAAGTTGTCAATTTCAGAGAAGTCTTGGTTGCAATTGAAAGCTCTGCTTTCATTGCTTTTCCAATGGAAATAAAAACTCAAAGAGGAGCTTAGGGACTTTGCACCAATTGGAAAAACCAAACACCTGGTCCCTTTCATTATGAGAGAAAAATTATAACAACTCCTGAACTGCTTTTACTGCCATTAGTCCTCGCTAGTGGGGCTTAGTCAATTGTGGATACTCTATCCTTTCCCCCATTATCTCTTAACGGGAAAAACCTGGAAATGACAGTTGTGAAATAAAATCAACATAGTGTGGTATGCATTGTAAGCTTGTATTCTAACTTAGAGGTGGGCAACCTGAGGCTCTAAGGATATATGAAACCTCCAAACCTGATTTTTGAAGCCTTCTCCAGCAATTGCTAAAAACTGGGGAAAATTGCTAACATTTGAAAGGCAGGAAACACAACTGAAGTGCAAGCCTTAAAGTACGTTTTACATACATTAAAGAAATAAAACTCTCCCACAACCCCAGGGGAAAAAACCCAGAAAAAATCCAAATGTGCTGCATAATTCCACCCATTTTCTATGATTGCTCCACCCACTGTGGCTCTCATATAGCCAAAAAGCATAGTGTAGCCTTCAGAAGCCAAAAGGTTATCTATTCCTGCCTTAATATGAATACAGATGTAAAGCTCTGAGGATTCCCATCTTCCTTCAAATGGAAACTAGACATTTGAAAGAAAAGTGAAAAACAAGACCTTAAACACTGTGAGTAAAATGTATAGGAATGAAGAGGCTTGTTTTCACTCCAGTTATTTACCTTAGAAGAATCACTGTTCATTATCCAATGCAATTTTGCTTCATGGCCTCAAAATGTGGGGGGTAAGGCTTCACTTGTTTCTAAATAATAGTGAATGTAGGGACTTTTTTCAAGCGCAAATGATTAAAAATGTTTTTTACAATGTTGGTGGATTGTGTTTTAAAAAATTTCCTTTATTTTCAGAACTGCCAACAGACATTAAATCTGGGTTAACATATCATGTTATGCCGTGTTTTGGGGTCCCCTCCTCATTTTGGTTTTATTTGTAATGAACCACAACTGGCTTAGCACTACTTGTCGTTGCGGATTTCGTATCTGCTGCTCATTGTTAGCACTGGGAATATTAGAATTTGTATTTTAGCAAACCATACATTCCTATGTAGGGTTGAGGGGAGGGTCAAAGTATCTGATCCTTACTTCTCTCTTCTCACATTGATTTCAATTAGAAAAAATGAGTTATGCTAACTACAGGTTGACATAGGGCAGGGGACTGCCTTTGCATATGAAGTGGCTTGCTCTTAATATAATTGGGCTTTGTGGAGCTAGCATAAAACAGCGTGAAGAAGTTCACTGCCTCATTCTAATCCCCTCTCGGACATCTATCCCAGAAGGCAGGAATTATAAGCAATTATACTATTGATTATTTAATATTTATAGCAAACATTAAAAAATAAGTAGACCCAACATTTCTACTGTAGACATTTCCATTTTTTCTTAAATCTCTGGGTAAAAAGAGAAAAACAATTTTCTCACATTTCTGGAAATGTTCAATACCACTGTGGAAATATATTTAAAAGACAGACAATATTCTTTCTTCAGACAATTTGACACTGTTTTTAACTCAATCATACACTCTATTCCAAAGACCATCTTATGATAGATAATACATTATCTAAGTAGGGGACTTTTATTTCAATTTCTGATGTTCCAATCTAAAACTGTTCATGACAGATGTCTAATCCAGAGTGTAAGAAACCTGTTAAGGACATAAAGCTATTCTGTCATCACACAGCAAAGAAGAAAATACATTATCTTCACTGAAATCTATTTTGCTCTGAGGAATATTGCATCTTTTTCCAGTAACATTAAGTAACTTTTACTTAATGGATTAGTATCAGTTTGATATCAACATTTTCTGATGGTGCAATGCATTTCCCTGACTTAAGCACTGTTATAGAAAGTGTCTACGGTAGGGTAGGGTAAGATAGGGTAGGGTAGGGTAATGCCAATGTGCTTATGGGAGATGAAGGAGATGGAAGACAGAAGAAAACCCACCAAAATAATCAGAGGGTGCAAGTCTGCCCACTTCAACAAATTCTTCATGCTCTGACCTGCGCTGCAGCACAGCAGCTGTACCCTGTAAAGGAATCAGAGTGACAGTTTATTTTTCTTCTATGTGCCAAGACAAGAGTTTCATCACAGATTTAGAACGCAGAGGCATCTCCATTTAATAACTCAGATTAATCTGTTCCCTTAACCCTTAAAAGCTAGTGAGAGAGAGAGACAGCGTGCATGCACGCTTGGTGCCATATATTACCCACAAGTTTATTTTATAAGGAAGCTGAATATTTTTTCTGTTTTTTTAAATCATATTCTCCAATTATGATCAAATAATCAAATTAGTGAGAGCCATTTATTTGTAATGAACCACAACTGGCTTAGTGGTTCACACTAAGTGGTTCACAACTTAAAGCTCAGTGTAGTATTACTAGTGTTCATTTCTAATCTAAGCACATTTTTATGTACATTTTTAAAAATAAAATTTTTATTTTTCATGATAGGGATTGGATTCTAATGTTGCAAAAAATTCAAAGTTAAATCAAGAGAAATGCAGCTTACAGTTGTAACTATCTAACAAACAATACAGACTATTACAACTCACCTCTAGTATAATGAAGAATTCATCTCCAGGTTCTCCCTGCACCACAATTTTTTGTCCATCCTCAAACTGTACTGGCTCTAATGCATCAGCCACTGTGAGACGTTCCCATTTGTCCAGGGATTCTAAATTAAAAGGTAGCTATTTAGTAGCAAACTTTGCTGTATTACAAAGATTTAGAATTAGGGTATTTATTCACCTCCAATGAGGATCCTCTGCTCCTATCTACCCCAGCATTCTGCAGCCTGTTTAACTACAATCTCTCGCTTTACCATGAACAATTTAACATCCATTCACATCACAAATTTGGCAACTCAAATTACAACATCTCAACAATGCCCAGGGGGTTATCAAGGTCCTTTATATCAGGTTGGGTGGCTATGTTTCAATTAGTAGGTCAGGGCTAAGGTAACGGTGGTCTTTCTCAAGTCACTGAATTACAAATTCCATTACCACTCAATACTGGTCATGCTGCTTGGGCTGCTGGAAGTTATAGCCTGCAACTTATGAGGAGCTTTTAGTGTAGATACTAGCAATTCTAATGAACATCACTCCTTACTGGCAGCACTTTCTGGGTTCAATAAGGAGATTCTGAAATGCTCCAAAACAAACCCATTCTGTATCTGTGTACATCCTAAGAAACAAAAACCTTTCCTGAATCAAAGTCAAGTTAATTCTTTGGATGGCGGTGGTAGGGTTTATTCAAAATGTTATCCTTTCATAACAATTCATCAATATAAACAAGATATTTTCAAAATAATAAACTGATTCCCATATAAATAAAAATAAAAAATTAATACTCTTTAGAAATAGCTGAGTGCTTACAATTGACAATACTGTAGATAGATCAACACCCAACTGAGAATGTAACAGACCCTTACAAGCAATACGTTTCTCATGAATAGTTGCTTTCCTCTATAGCAAAGCTGCAATAATTTTGACAAAATATTTAATGTGTAGCACAGAAAGATGTTCTGAAGCAGTGCCTTGACTCAGAATAAATCCTGTTTTGGAGACAGGCTACATGAGTACATAAACAAATAAATATGTGCGCAGGCGCACACATACACACATATATAGGAAACATGAAGATATAGGGGGAAAAGTTGCATTAAAAAATAAAGGATTGAAGAATATCAAACAAAGCTGTGGGATAAAACATTTAAGAGGAAGCAGCAACCAACCTATATGCTGAAGCATACACAGAAATGAAATCTATCTCCTGTATTTTTTTCAGCAATACAAGATAGTCACAAAGCCAAACATTTATCAAAAGGAAGAACGAGACCTCTGAATTTGTGTCATTCCAACCATTGACAAAGTATAAGCATAATGATAAAGACAACATCAATATAATAAAATATAATAAATAAAAAGGAGAACAGCAGCAACAAAATCTAGAAGAACATTAGTAACTTTGCAAAATGCATTCTCTACCCAAAAGACAAGTCTGCCCATCTAACAGTAACATCAAGAAATTTGTCACACTTACCAAGTATTGACACTTTACTAAGAAATTCTTCATACATCTTTCTCTTCCTCAGTGTACTACCCTGGAAGTTGGGGAAGGAAGCACACCAAAAAGTTAATATTATCTCCATTTTGCTTTGTTTTAGGGAGCCAGATATACTCTCCTGTCATGAACATATTAAGGTCACAATTAGGTCTGAGTTCTTGGTTTGTTATCTCCTAACTGAATTCTTGTATAGATAAATAGTAATTTAAAGTGCATTATTTAGAGACCCAGGTGAGCAAAAATATCACAATTACATTTTTTTAAATAAATACACTGAACAAACCATATAGACACATACACATCAGTTTCATGTACATCTACTCGGATGTCAGTCCTGCTAAACGTGATGGGACAAGATTTTAGCCTTTAAGAGGTTCTTAATATCTAATATGAAAAAAACCCCTCCCTGTGGACATAGACATCTGGCCCAATATTCACATGAATTGTATTCACAACATACTCTCAGTGGAGGGAGAAGTTATTTTCACTAATTCCTTTTTTTCTTTGCACTCTCTAGCCATCATGCCACAGAACAAATTAATTATAAGCAGACTTAGGAGTGATCTATGTATTTCTGGCTGTCAAAATAATTTGTTTCCTTCAACCAGTGTCTATTTAGGAACATCAACTAATATGAATAAATCAACTTTATTAGGGTGCTGATGCCTGGAGTTTCATTGCCTTCCTATCTCATAAAAAGTACAGGGAATCCCCAGGTTAAGAATGCCTGGGTTACAGACGATCCATAGTTAAGAACAGAGCCTACTGTAGCAAAATTTGAGTTAAATACACAATGATTTGAGTTAAATACACAATGGTTCAAGTTAATTACACAATACTAATCATATAGCATTATACAACACGGATTCCAACTTACATACAGATTCAACTTAAGGACAGACCTTGGGAATGGAATTCTTTTTAAAACTGGGGCTATGTATTCGTTTAAATTAAGACTCTGAAGTGCAACTAGATTAAATGACATATTAAAAAATAAAAAGCTCAACTTGCTTGGCTTAAATGAGGTTTATCAGGTTAAGTTAGAGCAGATGCCAGTCCTAGTCACCATAAGTGTCCCAGCTGAATAACTCCATTACTGAGAACTCTGTAAAATCAGTACTCACTCAATATCATAGTTAACACGGCTCAAAATTTCTGAGAAATCTGTATGTCTGTAATTCACATTAAGCCACTTTCACATTTATAACACAGCAAGTATGAATTTCTGAAACTGAGCTGTCAAGTCATTCATCTTCACAGATGGAAATGATTAAAATACTTAACTGGGATCTAGCAAGCTAAAACTGTACAGGTCCCACTGCAAGTGTAGAAATAAAGAATTGTGCCTCATTTTCATATCACTTAGTTTAAACAACTAATCTATGATATCTTAAAGATAAACTATTCTGGCATAAACTTTTCATAAATAATTATTGTGAGAAAAGAGTATCCTTGAGCAAAAAATTACAAAGCAGATTTATTCATGAATCATGATGAACAAAAACTCATCAAGATGTTCCATTCTTACTCATGAAGTAAGCAGAGACACGGGTATTGATCTGCTCATTAATATAAACACATCTGTGTCACATCCAACATTCATTTTGTACAAGGCTACAATCAGATGAAATTATCACTACTCACTTGTCCTGCCTATCAGTTCATTACAACCTTACTGTTTACTGGCATGCTTCCACAAACACACAAAACCATGGTATAAATAATTGTTTCTTTCAAGATATTAAAATGCTTACCATAAGGATTCTTCTATAGCTATCTCGATCAATACCCCACAGTTTCACATTAGTTTTTGCTTTGACAGTTGCTGCTCGGGGTGTTCCATAGATCAATGCAAGTTCTCCAAAGCTGCCCCCTTCCCCAACACTGGTGGCCCATTCACTGTTTACATAAACCTGAGGAGGAATATATACACATTTATTTCAGAATATTTTTGATATTTCACTTTCAGTATTTACTTTCTTGTTAATTCTAACCTTTTTTAAAAAAAACTGTTTACATTCTGTTTTGTTTTAAATTTTGTTAGCATCGAGGGATTTTCAGAACAGGAAGATGGAATGAAATCCAACAGATAAAAAACATCTTAATAATTTCTCATGAGTTTACAATATACAAACACTGAGAGGATGTTCTTGTTTGGAAAAAATGTTTAAGCATTATTTGCATGATAAAAAGATTCAATTAATTTACCCTAATTAATTTACCCTAGGGTGCAAGTTACTTTTGATTATGTATGTGCCATCAAGTCAGTATTGATTCTTAGTGACCACATATAGAATGATCTGTCCTCAACCTGACCCTTGAAGTCTTCCAATGATAAACCCACTGAAATTCAGTCCATCCATTTTGCTGTTAGTCATCCTACTCCTCTTTTTTCTTCTACCTTTCACAGCATTCTCCAGAGAGCTAGGTCTTCACATAATATATCCAAAATATGATCATATAATATAAGCCTGGCTATTGTGCTTTGAGTGAGAACTCTGGAACAATTTATTCTATGATCCAACAAATAAATGTTGGAGCAACCAAGTCCCCTTAACCTCCTATAGGGTGGGGAAACCTAGGTAAGGGTCTTTCTTTATGTTGGAACATACTTAGCAAGATGTTCCCTGATGTATTTTGAGATTTGAAGATTACCTTTGTATACCTAGGAATAAGCCCCATTTAACTCACTGGAACCTACATATGAGGAGACCTACACAGAACTATATTTTATCTTTATTAAATTTAAATTTATTAAATGTGTATGCCACCCAACTCCCAATGACTCTGGGTGGTTATTGTTCATACTTTTCATTACTTTTATATTACTTTAAGTGCTAGGAAAGTATGCCACAATTATTATTTAGAATCAATAATGAAAAGCATTTCTTTTTGGTTTTCCACTACATAACCCTTATATTTCTACAGTAGGACTGCATACTCTGCTAAGATATAATGTGGTTTGCTGTTGAGTTAGCAAAATGTGCAAACTCAGCCATGATGTTTTATATACCATAGCTTTTATAAGCCATGATTAAAACAAACTGCTTAACACAGTGAAAGCACAAAGTCAATATCTTAATTTAGCCTCAACAGTATCCTGTACTATATCAAAAAATATAAGAAAATGCATAGCTAAAACAAGTTTAGAGAAAGGTAGACTACAGTGGAGAAACTCATATCCCAGCTGGTTATTTGCATTACATTTAATAATCATGTGCATCTACAATATTACACATATTAAAACCATCCAAGTGCACTTGATTAATATATTTAAGGAAAAAAACTTACATCCATTTCTCCTTGATCAACAACATAGAAGTTATCCCCTTCATCACCTTAAGAAAAATGAGGAAGGACAGTGTGTGAAATAACTTTTCTAATCTTTTAAAAAACATTAGAGATGTGCCCCAACTTTTAGTCCTAGCACCAATGAACTTTTTAGTTCTAACACCAATCAACATAATACATACAATTACAGATTTATATTTGGCATGATGTTAGAATATCCACAATTTCCCTCAGTTGTTTGATCAAAATTCATGCAACTCAGACTTCATATTTCATGTCTAACTATTAATAAAAAGATAGCTATTCAGCTATGATTGGGTAGTTAAGGATTAACCAGCTTACCTTAACTGATTGTAAAAACTTCTGCAAAAGCCAATGCTGGCTAGTATTTATTTTTATGGTTTGCATCCCAGCCCTAATCTATGGGGAGTTCCATTATTTACCAAAGCATTACTGAGCAAAAATGAATAATGAACAAGTTGCTTCAGAAGAAACCCTGATTAGTATATTGCATAGTGAGTAATATATTTGGAGTACCTTTCTATATCATATCTTATACAGTAAAATAATAAACAACTGCATACAGCTAATATCTTAGAAGTTAAATTAATTCCAACCAAGAAAATAAAACATCATTTACCTTGCTGTATCACAGTCTCACCAGCAATATAAGTGACTGGAAACATGGCATCAAATATGTCACTGAAAGAGATTACAGGTTTACTCAGCATAAAAGCAAAAAATGGAGCACATTTATGCTAATATTGCTACTGAAGACCAAGTCATCAGAAAGAATGATTTCCTAAGAATTCTAAATTTAATTATGTTCTAGAATCAGCATTCACTTGCTGAACTAAAGGATTCATTATTTCCTCCCCCATTTCCATTTCCATAATGGAATATGGAACAATGTGTTAACAGCCCACTTTGTTTTCCATTTTTAGATTCTAAGACAACTATAATGAGCACCATATTTTTTTCAATATAACTAAACTGGTTTGGCCATGAAACTGCTGGATAAGTTAGAAGAAGACATATAGTATTAATATTAAAAATATCTATGCAGCATTGTATGGGTAACAGCTACTTATTTTTATGAAAGAGCACTTCTACATGTTTCATAATATAGATATGAATACGTGTGCATGCATGTGTACAAGCAAGAGGGTATAAATTACCATAAAATAATCACAAATCTAAAATCACAAAACAAATTTATCTCAGATGAAGACTAGTTTGAGAGAACTAATGAAGCTGCATTGTGCCAATCAAGGGACAATGACAGATTTTTCTTCTCTAATCCTACAGTTCACCTTTAGATACATTTCTAGGTCTTGCCTAGGAAGCAAAAAAGTAGATTGCAAACATCCCCAAAAGTAGATTGGGGATGATGAAAGGTTACTATAATACCCTATGGAATATATACTCTAGGAGGAATGTTCAAAAGACCAAACCTCCTGAGGATACAAAAGCAAACTCTTATGAGATTTCCCCATATTTTCCAAAGAGAGCCATTGTGGTTAAGGCAGTATACCTAGCCAGTTTGAAGGGTCTTCTATAATTGGGAACCAAGTAGATAATCTGCTAGTTTCAGAGAATAATTCTACTGAAATTAAAGTAAATTAAAATAAATTAGAACCAGTGACGGCAGACTCCAGAGTTTGCTAGATTCACATTTTCTGGATGTGCTCTGGATTTTGGACGGACAAAACTTGGAGCAGGCAAGCTGTCATTCTGTTTCAGATGCAGCAGTTACAGAGTCTGCTGCATTCAAAACAGAATGATAGCTCCTATGTAGCACAGTGTGTTTGCTCTGTATACAGACCAATCCACACTTTCCATTCCATGCAAATCTATCAATACAGAATGAGTCAAATCCAAGCTCAATTTCAGGCATAAGTTAAAAAATTGCAATTGAGATCCTTGCCTTTACCTTTAAAAATCTAGCCTTAAAACAAGAAACAATGAGGGTATACAGTTGAAACTTTAATTACTGCCTTTAAATATTTTGATTTAAATAATTAATTCTAAAAGCTATACATTAGGTTTGACCTAAGTTGAGTTTCATATAAGATTCATACAAGAATTTTTGCCTCAAAAAATTAATGAAATAAACTGGGAAACTTTGGTTCAAAATTAAAAAATAAAAAAGCCTAGCATTATTGTAAGATTGTGTTGGGCACTTTGGCATAGAACTTGGCATGCTCTATGTGAGATCCACAACTTTGAAAATAATCCTCAGATGTTTGAAGCTTTGAATTTGTTCAATCTCAAGTCTGATTTAAATGAATAGACCCTACCTTCTTTCATTGTCATCAAGATGAGCAAAGAGCACATTCTTCTCTATGGCTTTCGCCAAAGCAGCCATAGTTTTATAATCTTTTGGAATAACCTGCAATATAGAAGACACCCAAGACGTTTTAGCTGAAGACATGTTAAGTGAATTTATCATTCATCCTGGACTCCAGCATTTTTTATCTGACACAATCATATACCATTTTTCTGGAGAGGTACGTTTTATCTAACATGTAATTATTAATTTGAAAGAAAAAACTTACCAATGATCAAATGTATTTAGTTTTGCCTAAATTCTGAATACAAACTCAGAAAAGAGAAACATCTTGAATAAGTTATTCTTCCCGAAAGAATAGCAGATCTATTGATATTTCTGGAAAAAATAGCAGAAGCCCTAAGATACAGAAAAAATGTTTGCCGCTGGCCTATGTTAACTAGAGTGTCTTAGAAACCATCTCTTGAACATCCAAATAATTCAGAACATACTGATTTTTCTGGAGACATAAACCGAACGAAGTGACAAAACTTATGTTTTACCCTTCCCTCTTGTTGGCATAATGGCACCAAGAAACCAGTAAACATTATTATGAATCTCTCATAGTTCAGATTCCTAAAGTCAGGCTTTGAGTGAACTATGAAAAAGCCATAAAGATCACAAAGATGGTATCAAAGGAGACCTAATATCAGGAAAATGTGAGGCTGAAATCATATAATAGAACCAAAGATGGTTTGTTTCCTCCAAACAGGTTCTAGCCCCCTTCAAGCATGGAAAAAAGATGAATATACAAGCCATGAAGTAAGGCTTATAAGAAGTAACAACTTGAAGCAACACCTTTCTAACATAAGAGGCAGCATCCTCTTCAGTGTAAACCTCTGCACTAATGGCACCACGCCTTCTACGACCTTTTACCACTGGGTTCATCGGCGGTGGGGGAGAAATCTCATCTTCACGGGAATCTGTGCGGGAGCTGGCTTTCTGCTGACTGATAAACTGCTTTGTTTCTTCCTACAAGGAAATATAAGTTTAACCCATATAGACATTACAATCTATTTCTTCTTTCTTCTTTGGATTTATTAAACTCATACACAGTGACACACAAACATGGTTTAAATTGGATCACATACATGACAGAAACCAAATTCATGTTCTTGTCAACTATCTTGGTCTTAGAATTTTCTAAGGCTGCTACTGATTCTTAATAGAAGTCATTTTAAGTCATATGCCAACTGCATATAAGTAGCTGAACTGAAGATCAGCTAGAGGTAAATTACTGAATCAATAACCTGACATAGTCTTTGATATAGTCAGATTGCATATTAGAGCTAAAAAGGGGAAGGGACATATACACTTCTGCAATTTTGGAGCAATCTGCATTACCCTTCTACATTTTAGAAAAAAAGAGAAACAACTTATTTGTCCTGAGGTCCTAATGATCTGAAAAATCTTGTTGTTACCTCCTAGAATTATTTTTAAAACATAATGCCGAAATTCTTATCTAGCAGTTTGTATAAATTGACAAGCAGATTCTGTGTAATGTTTTTGTAAATGTTTAAAATAAAAAATAATTTAATATTATTTTAATTATTTAATTTAAATTTTAATTATGATCATTTTAAAATTATTAAAATATAACAATTTTGTGAATTAAAATGTTACACATTATAAATGACAAGAGAAAAAACCCCCAGACAATTAGGAACATACTAACATCAAACTCAATATATAAATTTATGCAATTTGCTGGTTCAAAAGTGAATGTCTATTTTTGGAATACAATTACTATCCTATAAGAAGTATATCAGACAAACAATAAAACCAGCAATTCAGATCTTGAAAGAACATGTTGTCATGTATAGTAGTCTTTTATTACAAGAGTAGACAACATTTTGAGAATTAAGGGCACTTAAGAGACGAAAATGGCAGAGAATAGGGTAACAATGCAAAATGTCATAATGACACTATTGCAAATTACATAAATTATGCATGATTATGTAATTATGCAAACTATGTTAATTATGCAGATGATGTAAATCACTATGGAAATTGGATCTGCTACACATATAGCCCATTGTACTGTACTGTTTGTACTTGTTTGAAACCAATTTTTTATGAAAACAAAAAACAACTTATTCCAAATAAATATCATTTTTAATATTTTATTAAGTATAAGACCAATATAGCTTTAAAAAAACTTGCTTTAAGTATCAGTCCCTATTCAAAAAGATTCCTGCTAAAAAATCAACTAAAAAAAATCAGTAGATTAATCTATTGGTTTGATACAGTGCACTTCAAAACATTAAATTACAATGAAGAATTTCATCTATAAGATTTTGTTGGATCTAGAAACAAGAATTTTACTGGCTGACTCTTCTTCCCATGACAAACCCCTGTACAAATCAATTCCACTCTTGTGGACTGAAGAGTCCTCTGACATGGCACAAACAGGCCCCAGGGGATAAGTAAATAGAAGAATTCAGAGATTCATGCTGCTGTGCAGTGAGTAGAAGGTCCTTTTGGTTGGCACAAGACCTCTCTGAATTCAAGCCAGGAACTTAAAAGCTCACACAATCACTTGACTGCTTTTAGAGAACTGCATAACTCAACATTTGGATCAAGCCAAATGCAAAGCTGCATAGATCATAAGAGTCTTGCCCATCAAAGCAGTTGTGTGTTTATATGCCCATCTTTAAAGGGTGAATTGAATGTACTTGTACATAATTATCAATAGCTGAACAAAATGACTCTTTTACATAAAACAAGGCATATACTTTTCCAATATTATGTCCCAAGAGAATTAAATGAATTAATCGAACAATTAACAGTGACCGCAGAAATTGCTAAATATTGGTCTTGTGATATGCCTTTAGATAATCAGCTGCCATGCTATGAATGTTGCTGACCTTCTCTCCTTCCACAGAATGTTGACACAGTGATGGGAGAAGCTGTTACTGACACAGCAGTCAAAGAACAAGAAGAAAATATTACTGTAGTCATGCTATGCAGTAAACCAAATTTATGTACTTGGATCTTTTTAAATGTGCAGAAAACAGCTGCAGTTGTGCAAAATGTTTAACCAGATAGGTTACAGATTTAGTAACTGCACTTGCATATGTTAAGGTAAATTAGCTTTAACACTGGGTCTTTTGTATGTCTTACCATCTTGTGTAAACTCAGCCCACTTGGTTAATTAGTTCTATTTATGGTGTTGAGTCCCCAAAATAGGTTAATTCAGACTGGCAGGTTAAGTATCTTACGTGAACAGTCACTCAATATGTTAATCTCAAACCAGTTTTGGCTTAAGTGAAGATCATATTTTTATAAAGTACATCAAAACCAAAGATTCTGGGATTATGAGTATAACATTATATGTAAACAAGACCATATCTCCATGACAAATCTTCAATGAGTTGAAGTATCTTTTCTTAACACTCTATAAATTTTTCTTCACTTGTTACCTTCTTCTGCAATTGAGACATGCTGGCTGCATTCATACTAAGCCATAATGTAGTTTGTTTGGGGATTGTTTTGTGTGAAAACAGCCTCCTTGTCTGTAAATAATGTTTATGCCTTAGCATTATTTACTGATTAATTCACACAATATGTTAAGCCAACTCATGATTTTGGCTTGACATGCCGAGTTTATCCATTTGCTGAGTTTATAATCCATGTTTCATGGCTTACTATGATGTCTGAAACCAGCTATTTTAATTTCTTCAATCATGCAAAACAAACCCAATTTCTTTGAAGACAGCATAAGATTCAACAACATGAATGAAAGTATCATCTAAACTCCCATTAAATAAAACCTTAAAAATGGCACCAACCTCGTGCATATTTATTTATTTGCAGGGCTTATAGGTTACTTTAATCAGAACTGACTCTGAGTGTGGGATAGCATTGAGAAGAATGCTATCCCGTACTCAGCAATACTGAGCAATGGGATAGCACTGAGAAGAATCAGATGTAACTTCTCATTTACCAAAAAAAGTATAGGTGCACAGAACATTTACAATCCTAATCTCTAGAAAAAGTTAAACCTCTCTGACCACAGAATACTCAGATACTGTGCAATCACAAAAGTTTTTCTGCCTGCCAATGGTAATAAATAGTAGGAGTTTTCTATGTTCCAATTACTCTTTCCATTTTGGACCATGATGTGCTTCACATAGACTCAAGCTTTTCCTGTCCAGTTTGAAAACTGACGGTAAAGTTGATTTTAAGAATATATTCAGGGTTTTTTTGTTTGTATGTGTGAAAAGCAAAGAGCTAAAATATTCTACATAAAAATCCCTTGAAGCAAAACCAAAATTGTCCTATGAATATGATAAAAAATCCAGAATCTTACAAAAAGTGACCTGTCTCTGTAATTTCCTCAAAGCCTATTCCTATTCACATTTCAGAAAACTAAACAATGCTGTACTTTTTTGAAATGTTGATGTGCTCCAGGTCAAGCATAGGATTCACTGTTATTTTGAGAGATGCTGAAACTGGTTTTCCCATTTTCTACTTATTTTATGAAGTCTAGTTTTTACCTTCTCCAGTCTTTCAAAGTATTCCCGGAGGAAACCCATGGGTCTCTCAGGTCGCACTGTACAAAGCTGGACAATGCAATCTTTCAGGAGTTGCTGGATGTTATGTTTTTGGACATAGTGTTCACATTCACGGAGGCTACGTTCTTCTTCACTGCTGCTACTGCTAGAGGCTGCCATTGCTGGTATCTGAAAGAAAACATATTTGAAACACCCTAGCATCTTTCACAACTTTAGTGTACTAGTAGTGTACACTAAGCGTACTAGCCTTACATCCCTCAGCAATCATAACAGTCAAACACTAACTTATTTGCAGACATAGTAGCTGGTTATAAATAATGGGAAAAAGTCAGAAAAAAATTAAAGCAAAATTCAACCAAAGCCCATGTTCAATTATCTTAGGAATGTCAGATGCTAAGCTACTTCCAATAATGAATATGAGGGTAACATAATAAATTAAAGTGAAAATAAATGATTTCACAAATGTCAGCTCCCAAAAATTTGATTGGAAAGAAAACTGCCATAATTAAATTAAAATATTCATTAATGGATTTTCTAAAAAATAAAATTTTATGGAAATAAGAGTATTTTCCAGCTGATCACCACTTACTTGAGATGCAGTCAACAGCAACTATAGGTATGCACAGAATTTGTAAGAGACTGTTGATCCCAGTATCACCTTTCAAAACGGAAATAAGAAAGTGAATAGTTGGAACACCCCTAAGTCCTATTAATACATGCTTTCCTATGTGACATATTTAGATACACCACACATATGGTAATATGCTTACAGTTATAAACACATGCCTCTGATTTTCATTGCTGAGGATTATATGCAGGTTAAATAAAACATGAAGATGCTGAATTGCCTCCCCTCCAAAGACACTGCATTCTTGTTAATTCTTGCAGAGTCTAAAGGTTACAGTAAACTTTTTTCCTGTTTAAACAGCACACATATGTTTAGGTGGCATTTACAATCATATTGCCTTAAGTTCTACAGGATCAGTTAGCTCTTCTGTTTTGACAACTTGCATAATGAAGGTCAGTAATACACAGCTTAATTAAATGTCCACAAATTACTCTGTGGCTCTATGACAGCTTGCAAATTAGTCTGTGGAAAAAGCATTCACACTGTTGACACACAGCAGTGGACAACAGCGCTTAAGTGCAGTAACTGAAAAAGTAGATAAGAACTTTTTTTCTCAAGTATTTTGTGAGGCATGCTACTTAATTATACAGAAGTCATTCCATTTTTAGGTAGAATTTACTTTGAGAACAATGGCAACATATTTTTGCACACAGATACCCTCATCAACTGAAAATTCAGTTCTATAAACACCTTTATGTTTCTATCAGTATTTGCAATGTGAATTAAATGGATTCCAAGTAAAATCCTTCTAAATTCACTGCAATTAAAGTCTGCTTTCAGACAAAGAAAATTTGTTTCCTACATGAATCATGAGGGATAAAAAATGAACAAAAAAGAATCTAATGGCAATATGCAAAGATTCTAAGTGAGTGATAAAGGGAGCCCTCTGTTTTATTGAAATAATGCTGCACCCCTAAAGAATAGACTACTACAGAAGGACTCTACTAACTTTCAACAGTCTGAACCACTTAACTTGTTTTAATTTTATTTCATGTTAACTCCCTGTAATTCTCCTTAGGAAAAAAAGCAACTGGGAGATTACAAAATGCTTTCTTTCTGTTAAGAAGTAAGAGTTCATTCACCAAGACAGGAAAACCAAGAAATGCAAGAGATTATAAATTATGGACTATTTTAAACTTGGCAGTTTTTACTATGAGAAGAGTCTCTCATTTTAACCAAGGACTAGTCATTATTGTCAAAATAAGCAACCTGATACCCTTATGGGCTTTAAACTTCAATCTTCATCAGCCTTAGCCAGACTGGCCAGTGGTAAAATACAGAAGGAACTGTTGACAAAATCATCTGGAGGATTTCATGCTTTTTATTACCACATAAGAAAATGGTATAGGACCCTTTCCCCATACCCATAAGAAACCACCTTCTACAAAGTCAGGCAACTTGCAGAAGTTCTCTGGGTTTCAGATTATAATTCTACTGATTTTTCTATAGGAGATGGAACTTATACGTGCAAACATAGCTCAACATTAAGCACTCTGGAAAAACCCAACAAATAGTGACATTAAAACATGTAAAGTCAATCTCAACTCCTCGTGACTACATGGACATGTCCACCATGTTTTGACAACACTACTGAAGTGGTTTGCCATTGCCTTCTTCTGGGGTGTTCTTTTTTCAAGTTTCCAGTCTAGTCTCCAGCTCTGAGATTCTGATGGTTTCCTGTCCTAGTATAAGCCAGGTCCACTCCTGCTCGCTTAGCTTTCTTGAGATCAGATCAGCCAACGTTAACTAGGTCTGCAACTACAGTAACAACAAGTGGTAAACTGTGTAGTAAATAGCTTAGGGTTTGTTTTTAATATAATATGGCTTAGAGTTATCCTAAAACAAATAAATACACTGAAGACAGCAATCCAAGCTGTAGTTCACTCCACCTTTTAATGAGATCATTACTTTTTTTCTTTTCACATACACAACGTCTGTAGTAATAAATTCGATTCTCAACACAACCCTGCCTTCTTAGCTAAATACAAAGTTTGCCCCCAAATCAGAGGCCTGAGTGGCTTATTTTCAAAAAGGATCTTCCCTCCAACCAATCTATCAGTTAGTGGCAGAAGCACAGCCAACCCTTCCTCATTTCTGTCTCAAAGGTGACCAGTAAAAACCAGCCAGCCACTACTTCAAAGCAGGGCTTCGTCCCCAATTCCTTCTCGCTCTCTGCCTACGCGCCAGCATCTCCCAGGAGCCGCGCTGATGCTCCCTCCGCTACTCACTGCGATGCTCGCGTGCAGAGGCGCCGCTTGCTTTCTCCAGGTCCTCCTCCAAACCCAGGCAGGCACAACAGGGTACCCGCCAGCGCCATGCCCCGCCCCCCGGCAGCGTACTTTTGAGCGTCCCCCGCCCGAGCCCCTAACCTCGCCTCCACGACCCTCACATTTCTCCTCCTCCTCCTCCCCCCCGCCCGGCGGTTTTCACTGTGGCGAGATGTCCCTGGAGGAGTCAACGAAGGCCTCGGGCTCCTCGCGTCTCCCAGCGTACAAGCCGCCTCAGCTGAGCGCGCCATTTACCGGGCCTCGCGCTACCTACGTGCGGCTTCGGGAGCGACTCAGGCCCAGCCTCGACTCACCCCGGGTCCGAGCGGCAACTCCCTGCCTGGGCCTCTCCGCGATGGGCAGCCCCCTCCTCCTGTCCCGATTTGCGGCCTCCTTCTCTTTCTCAGCAATCGCTCCCACCGGAAACCCAGCTCTCTCCGCCAATCACCGCCCAGCCTGACGTCAATGAGGCTCGTTCTCACTTGCCGAACCGTCCCCGTGGCAACCTTAAAGGGGACGCGCTACGTTCTGTCCACGTCTCCTTCCCCCGCTCTACAGTAGCAGAGGCCAGAGAAGAAAGGCGGCGGCGGCGGCGGCGGCGGCGGCGGCGGGGCGGGGGGGGGTAAAGAACCGCTGCGCTCAATTGCTAGCTTTTCCTTTAACTCCCGCTGACGTCAGACTGCGGGTTGAAACGGAACCGTCATCCTCCCCGTTCCCCAGGCATGAAGCGCGAGGGAGGGGGAAAGATGCCTTAGGAAGGGAGTCCGAAGGCGCGGATGTGCTGGCGGATCGTTGGTTCTAAGATGCAGCAGTTGCGGTTACTGTGTGCATCAGTTACCCTGGAATGCAAACAGTCACATGAAAGGGGCTGCTGGTTGCTCCATAGCACTTTATTGCAGCGAAAGCGAGAGGATTTGTCAAATTGCAAGTGCATTCCTAAAGTTTGGGGTAATCTTATTTAATTTAGTGGCACTCGCCTTTGAGCGTGACAGAAAAAATAGACTCGTACAATTGTGATTTCTCAGTCTCCCGGTAGCTAGGCAAACTTCCATATTGTGGCTCAGGAAAGCGGAACTGTCAGGTGTTGTGGAACTGCAACTCCCAGAAACCCTCTCTGGTCATGTTCGTTGGGGCTGCTGGGAGTTTGCACGAATTTTCAGGGGGGGAGAACGTGTCTCCGGACCTGCACGAAGCGTTTTCTGAGACGTGATAAATTTAAAGGTTAAAAAGCTAAGGACTTAGTCTTCAAATTTTTTTTCACGTGGCTCTTTTGTGCTCGGTGCCAACCAGTGTATTTTACAGTAGCTGTTCTTACAAAATAGAAATGCAATTTAAGAAACTAAGTAACACACCATTTAAAATGGGCTGGACTTCTATTTATATTATGCCGCTGCTTGGCAGACATCAGTATCACAAGATCCTTGTTGGAGACAATGATGTATTCATTTGTTTGCGCTACATCACATCAAAATAATAGATAACAATATACATAAATTATTGAAAACCTAATTTAATGTTAAAGTGCACGGCCGGAAATAAAAGAACTTAGCTTGATTTCATAGTAGATTTCATATTAAGATTTTCTAGCTCTTTTTCTGGGCTTTGCTTTTCCATATTTTAAGTATATCTCTAAGCCAGCCTTCCCCAACTTGATGTTTCCGGTTGTACTGGCCAAACTGTGAAACTATCCATTATGTTTAGTTTTATGTTCAAGAAATCATGATTAAATGAGGTTTAACATTCTATAAAAAGACAGCATTATATTACTTGTATTTTCCATTTCATACCTTCAAAGTTCATCCCTGCTTACAAGGTTTACATTTGTTGCTTAAGATCTGAGCTCTCTTGTATTTAGGTTTATTATAATATATACGGAGTTCCTTGAGTCCCTGTGCAGTTTAATTTTTAACAACTTCTATATAAAATATAAACAATCTAAAAAAATATAACTCAGAGGGAGTTTATTTAAGATTTAAATGAAATTGTTCACGATTCATTGATTCTAATTTCTTTATTTTTCAGGTCATAAACTCTTCCCTATACTGAATGGCTTCAATTGAACAAAAGGTAATTTGTGTTCTCCGGTAGCTGAAATCCGTATCAACTGTCAGAAGGAAATTTAAATCTTATTACAGCAAGGAAGTCCCCCCCCCCAAGGAATTCAATTATAAACTGGATGAAAAAGAATTAAATAAGTTGGTTCCATTATTGATAAAACCATTAACTGGAAGACTAGTGGTAAACAATGAGACTGTGTAGAGCAGGTCTTCACAAGGAGTCCACAAAAATCCATTTGGCAGGCTTCATTGGAACTAGGGTTCCTAGAGCAACAGTTTATAGAATTCTCAAAACAAAACTACATTAGCGAGAATACATGACTCACGTCTACCAGATTTTGTTGGAAGAAGACTACCATGCAAGATTAGTTTTCTGCCATCATTTTAATCATGAGGTTGAAAATAACATCTAATTTCTTGATAGATCATTATTTAATTATGAAAGAACATTTCATATCAGCAGCAAGGTTGTCATAATTGCTGTATTTGAGGGACATAGGAACTCCAGAAGGCTTGGGAACATGGAACGGAACGTCTGGTACACTCTAGGAAAATTACACAAAATTGGCTCATTCTTTCTTGGAGGAACTGTCATGAATGATCAGGCTTATTTGGACATGCTGCAGAATTACCTTATTCTTGAACAGAGGCAATCAGGATTTATCAACAGGAGTGTCTTTCAGCAAGATGGGGCACCTTGCCACTTTGCCTGCAGTGTTCAAGAACATTTAAATGTGGTTGCTCCCAATAGATGGATTGGGAAAACTTGCATCCAAAATGATGGTAGTTATACTGAAAGTTAACATTCCTGCAAATAAATATATTACTTATTAAAAATTAAAACTGCACAAGGATTTTATACATAACCTGTATTTTTCTTTTTTCTATTCAGGAAGGGTTTTTTGTCTTTTTTTTGTGTCTTTTTTTTCCTTTTTGGACTTTAATGCTTTTTTACTCTTCTTTTTGTTATAGATTAAAACCATTTTAAAAAGTTCATTCTTACTGTAAAGGCAAGATCCTCATTCAAATTTATTTAGAGGTGAGTTCTGTTCATCAAAAGCGCAGCTTTCTTTGCTCCTGCTATTTTAATTCACAGTTTGATCCTTGTCTTACTTTTAGATTGGATTCAAATATCACATTTATTTAAGTATAAATTTACTGGATAAGCTACAATTGGCTGAGTTTACATAATATACATTTAAAAATTATGAATTATAAATCAGTGTCTGGGTTCTCAAAAAAAAAACAGTTCTACAGTGCATTAGGCAAGTAATATTGAAAAATAATTTGCTGGCATGAAGAGTTTTCCATTTATACTCTACTAGTATTGGTTACCTAGATTGTCCTGATTCTACTAGCATTAGTTACCTAGATTGCCCTGGAGAGCACTATATTTCATTTGCCAAGAATAATTTACCTGGCACTTTATGCATTAACTTTTCAAGTCATTTAGACTTCAAAGAAAGACATCTAAATGGAAATTAATGCCACTTCAGATGGTTTTAAAGTCTGACAATAGAAGGATAAACACCTACTTTGCACTCTGACACCTTTTCTTCATATGATTTTGGGTTTGTTTATTAGCCATAATTCGTTAAATAAACTGAAATTGCCTGGGGTCCATAATACACTAAGCTGTAAAATACGCCTCACAAATGACCGTGGCTGGGTTCATACAATGCGTTAAGCTGCAACCAAATTACATTATGGCACAATGCAATGTGTGAAAGTCACTTTAAGGCTGCCGTTTAATCCTCTTGATAGGACTTCAGATCAATTATTGCACATTATTACTGGGGTCTTAATCATGCCAGCTTGAAAGCAAGACCATTATATACCATGAAGCTTACAATCCAGTAAATGAAGTTCTTTGTTTTCTGGTTGTTAGGCCGAGCTCTCACTAGATGGCAGCATTCATTACTAGGGATTTTTTTATACCATGCAACAAGCAGCAGTAGTGGTTAATAACAGAGTTACTGAAAATGATGCATTTGTACACCAAAATTTGTAAAATGTATGATGATAAATGTAAGGCATGATTATAACTGTGATGGAATTCTTGCAATTTGGGAAACAAAAGGTTTTGGTTTTGAAAACATGGCAAATGAACAGATGGACATTTCAGCTTTATGTCCCAAGCAAGGCATTAAGCCGTCAGGGAACCTGTGAGAAAGAAATCCAGACAACTCACAGAGACCCACCTTAATGTACTCACTTATAAATGAGGACAGAGGTTCCAAGATTCTGTAACGTAAGCCCTTTGGTCATATGCTGCTGTTAGGAGCTCGACATTAATCTTTGAAATGCACTATTCTCCTTTATAAGTAAGGCTATCTAGTTTTGTTTTTGAGACCAGACAATGACAAGTGACCCACTGGAATACCATGGGCTATTTCAGCACCAGCAACAGATAGATGTGCAGATCACTAGTGGTAATAATATTGTTCCTCAAATTATAAAGCAAATCATTTAAGTGCTGCAACAACTAGGGCTGCCCTTCATGTTGTTTCTTGCTCTTCCACCCTGCTTACTTTGCTCTCCATGATCTTTATAAGACAAATGTAATGGTGCTTGTGACAGGTTCAGACCTTTCGTATGTTTGGGAGACCAGCTGAATTTTTCACAGACCATTCTTAAGCAGTCTTTATCCTTGTATTCTTGATAGATGGAATTGCCAAGTGGGCAGTTCCTGTTATAGACAACCATAATCCCATAATGGATAGCTTTCTCAATTTTATGCAGAGTTTTACAGCTGCCTTTTATAACTCTGCCAGAAGAGCTACTGCTTATTGGGAGATTCACAGTTTGTACCAAGGTAAATGTAGAATGTATGCATATAGCAAAATTTCAACTGTATGCTATAGATGTTCATTGGAATAGATCAAGTTTTGGAAGGTCTATCAAATGAACTGTATGACAAATTAGTTCTCCTGGGCATTCCAAATAGAATGTCCATTGTATGTGGAAATCATAGATGGAAGATCTCTATACAAGACCTCTATACAAGACCTCACTTACCCACAGTAATTGGGACTGGGAACTCAGTTGCTAAGTAAAGGCAGTTCCGGCAGTCCCAGTTGCTGTCATTAGGCAAATTCTGCGTGGTTATAGTGTCCTGCAGTCATGTGATCACCATTTGCAATCTCCTGCCGGCTTCCCCATTGACCTTGCTTGTTGGAAGCTGGCAGTGAAGGTTGCAAATGGTAATCACGTGACCATGGGATGCTGTGACATCATAATTGCAAGCCAGTTACCAAGTGTCCAAATCATGATCATGTGACCATGGAATGCTACAACATCATAATTGTGAGCCAATTGCGATCACGTGACCACGAGGACACTGCAATGGCTGCAACTACGAAGACCTATTGTAAGTTCCCCTTGTTCAGCACCATCGTAACTTCAAACAGTTGCTGAATGAGTGGACGTTAAATGAGGACTATCTGTATTTTGGTCCCATTGTTGAACTATTGCTCTCCTTCACCTCATTACAGTATAAATGATAAATTGAATATTCCCCTTTATCTGTATGAAAGAGGCCACAAATATTTAACTGTCTTGGACACATGCTGTGAGAAATTTGAGTATATTGTGATGCCTCTTGGATTATCTAATTAATAGTATTTATGAGATTCATGAATGAGATATTTTCAAACATCCTGGGCTCTTATGCCATAGTATATTAATGCATAATATTTGTTTAATCAATGACCAGCAAAATTATTTTTTTAAAAAAAAAACAGAAACAGAGTGAAGCCAATGGTATATGTCATGATATATTAGATGACTCCCCCCGCCAAAAAAAAAAAAACTCCAGCTGCTCATCCTCGTCAGGAATGTTCTGGCGATGCTGAGTACACACAAGCTACATGCTAAGATAGAAAACTCTGCTTTTGACCATCCTACTCTAGGATTTTTGGGGCTACAGAATTTCTGCAAATGGCATTCAGAAACGATTATGCTCAGGTGGACTCCATTCTGTCCTGGCTTCAAGGACAGTTAAGGATGTGTGGTTTTGGGGGGGCTTTTGTAATTTTTACAGATGTTTTATACCTGAGTTTGTTAAACACTCCCATCTTAACTCACCCTACTGGTTAACACCTTATTCTGTTTAAATGGACTTCTCAGGCTAAGGCAGAATTCCAGGCTTTGAAGCAAGCTTTCACCTCTGAGCCCCTGTTGCATTATCTGGAGCATCCTTTCATTGTTCAAGCGGATGCATCAGACTCTGCCTTAGGTGCTGTTCTCCTTCAGGCTATGACTGAATATGGAAAAGATCTGTGGATCCTTGACAAAAATCCATCCAGTATTTCAGCAGTGCAGACCCCTTACCTGCTGTGCAGCTAATATTTCTATTAGCAGGGAGAGAAGAATAATTTGTGATGGAATGTATTTTGGATTCCAGGTGCTGGAGAGGCAGATTGGAATACTTCATTCACTGGAAAGACTACTCTAACAAATTCAGAGAAGCTGACAAATTCAGAGAAGCTGCTGCTGAAGTTCATGCACCCTGACTTGTCCATCAGTTACAGTTAATAAGCTGAAATCCCCAGATATGCTCAGAGGTGGCCACTGATTCTTATGACTCTGGAGGGGAGGACAAAAGCTTCTGTCTGCTCCCCTCCCCTCTTCCATCCCACTCTGCATATTAGAAGGGAGATAGCTACCCAAGCCATCCTCCTTTTGACTCTAGAGGGCCCAATTTAAACAACTTGCCTTCCCCTTCTTCCAGGACAAGTTATTTTTTTCTCTCTCTGGACTCTATGGAGGAGCAGGGTAGAGAGGCAGAACGTGATCCAAAGAATTCTTGGAGTCGGAAAAAGAAAAGGTTTTTTTTCAAAACATGGCAAAAGGGGAGCAAAGGGACATTTCAGCCTTATCTCTTCCGAAAGGTTTCAGTATATCAGGGAATCTGTAAGAAAGAAATTCAGACAACTCACAGATATATTAATGTACTCACTAATCAGTGAGAACTGCTGCTTTCAATTTAGCCTCCAAGATTATTTAACCTCTTTTTACTGGCATTAAAACTGATCAATGAGACGGTGAATGAGTTTTGCTTCCTTGATCATGCACTGCAGTTAGGAGCTTAGCAGTCACAAATATGTGTTTAGGATCACATTTCACAGAGGACTGGATAATCTCACAGGCATTTTGGTAGGCGCCTGAAGGTGTAAGACCTGACTGTAGAGAATTGTGGAAATAACCTTGAAGAACATACGCAGGAACAGTTAAGGCAGAATAAGATACAACTCAGTCCTTGGAAAGAAGGCATGAAAGAGAAACTGGAAAGAATCCCACCCTGAGTCAGATTGGTATAAGAAGGAGCAGAGGGAAGCTCTTGAAAGCCTACAATCTTGAAACTCTTATACCCTTAAAGCATCATTCCTGTAATCCTTGTGCTGTCTTCTGACCTGGCCTTCCTCAAAGGGCTGACACAGACAGAAGACTGTTACTTAGCCTGGAGCGGGTTTCAGAGGCCTAAGAATTTATAGCCTATATCTTTATGGGAATATGCTTGCAACAAGAGCTTGGAGAGGCAGCAATGGGTGGGGATTTTTCTTTTCTTTTGTCCCTCCAGGAACTGAGAACAGGGAAAGAGAACAACTTTCTCTTTTTGGGAATCCAGTACCATGAAGGGTTTTCTTCGAAATTTGGGGAATGACAGGAGTCTATAGAAGCACTAATATAAATTACTCATTTTACTATCAGCTTGTATGCACATACTGTATGTGTCAAACAACTTTATATCACCTAAGTCCATAATGAGTTCCTTCCAAGTAAGTTAAGCCCTGAAACCTCTCACTTCTCAGAAATGGGATGTATGTAAGTAATACCGAGAGTAGTTTAATACCTCACTCAGTGTCTTATGAATATTCACCAATAGGTACTTATGGAAATTTATGGATTCTTCAGAACGAGCTATCAGGCCAAACATGTTATATTTAGAATAATTCTGTGCATTCAAATTAAATCCCAATTTAAGTGGGGTGTGCAGAGGCTTCTTCTAAGTTGTAAAACAGGTTCATGCTAATGGCAACCATGGGTGGAGAGAGAGAGGGGACAAGGCAAGTCAGATATCCAAGTCACAGCACAAGGATGAATTGTTTGAGGCAGGCAAGAGTGAGACACAGAACATGACTCAAGTAAAATGGTTTCCAAGAACCTGTCCAGGAAATCAGGCTCTGATTTATTGTTCTTGAGGCCTGATCTCACTTTAGCCCAGATGGTCTTAATTATTCCCCAGCTGTATCTAGTTTAGCACTCAGGTGAGTTGATTTTTCTGGCCCTACCCAGTCTTGCTCCTTTACCTCTCATGACATTGCATGGCCACCCAACAATGCTGTCTTCCTTTAGGGTACATCCTGAACTTGCAACTGCAGATGTGAATTGCTGGGAGTCTTCTGTTCCTGATACTTGCTGGGCATGCTCTGTTCTTCAGTCTTCAGCATTGTCTCAAAGACAGACATGGCATCTCTCAAAGATGCTGTGGACTTTATTGCTTCTTTTTCATCCTCTGAGCTGCTAGTTATTGCAACTGTGCCCAGTCTGCACCAAGTTATGTAGCCTTTCTGCAGGCCAGGGGCTACAGCTAACCTTGAGCAAGATGCTGAGAGCTGCTCTCCAGTAAGTGGGAGTAGGACAAAAAACCATGCTAGGCTAGTTAAAAGTATTGAACTTAAAAATGTTAATATTAAGTATTATTATTATAATTTTCCATATTGTCACAATAAAACTTATCCTTTCTTGGCAACTTGGGGGAAGCTCTAGAATTTGCTTCTAGGAGCAGCATATAACCCTGACAGCACCTAATGGACCTTGGCTATCTCAAAAACCTAAACAGAGTACAAATTTATTAGTCCTTGGTGGGAGATCACTAGGAAATCCCAGGACAGTAAGCTAGCCTAGGAAGTTGAAAATATTCCAGAAGAAGGCAAGAGTAATCCACTTCTGGGTTATTGTTAAGAAGAACACATCAATGTGTCCAAGAAACACATCAACCTGAGGAAGTCTAACTTTTCATCGTATGATACTATGTGCAGTTTCAAAGAGGGTGAATGAATAGTGACAGTGAGAAGCAATAGGGCCAGGAGGCTCTGGGTGATCAGCAGTGACAAGTCCCTGCAGTTTTCTTGGCAAGATTTCAGAAGTGGCTTAGATATTGCCTGCCCAAGGTCACCCAGCTGGCTTCATGCCCGACAGGACTAGAACTCTTGGTCTCTAGCCTGGTGCCTTAACCACTCTACCAAACTGGCTCTCTACATATGCTGTACCATCCTATATTTCATGGAGCTTGGGCTAAGTTCTCACAAATAACAGATGACTTGTTTTTATTGCAAATGAGGGCTTGCATGAGCTTTTCCCTTCATAATTGAGTTTTCTGGTGCAGGGATCTTCCTGAATTGCACAGGCTTATCTCCTCATTTGTTGCTTCTTCAAAATATGTATTAATTGCTCTTAAGACTTCCTATGTTTATGACAAAAGAATTATTTTCATTTTGTCCTTCCTGTCTGGCTTCCCGCATTTCCTCCTGCATATATATGTTTTGAAGTTTTTTGTAATCTGAACATACTAAATAAATAAAGTATATGCCAATCTGAATAACTGATATAGTACTAACAGGCAGAATTTGGGATTTATGGTCATATTTCTTTGCTTCTGATGCACACGCCTACTCTTCCATATCTGCTATAGTCTGCTGAAGTTTTCATATAATATCCTGTCACATATGAAGCAATTGTAGTTAAAGCCCTAGACAGAAAGTATAATTACCATAACTCCTTTGATTTGCATAAACTTTACAACTTACAGGAGCTACATGAGATTGTTTTTCATTTCTAATAACTATGAGTGCTTTTAAATGCCTGTAGTTGTTTTTCCACATGTTAATAGTCTATTTAAATAGAACAAAAACCCCTGTGGCAACTGATCTGGTTTGCACATCAGACTAACCTATCAATCTGTTTGTTTAGTTTTAGCTTAGCATATCTTGTAGATCCAATCATTTTGGTTTGCCGTTTTATGTGTGGACTGAGCTAATTATAACTTATTCAACAAAGTGTGGTTAAACCACAGCTTATACAATGTATAAAAGCCAATGACTTTACAATGTTAGTGGCATGAGTTTCCATGTATGCAAAGATGTGTGAAGTGTCTTTTTCCTGCAGTGATGAAGTGGATTCAGGAGCGAAGGCAACTTTATTATTTGTTATTTAAAATCAGTTTAAAGGATTTTGTACATCACAGACCTATTAATAAATAACAGCAACAAAATAACTACCATTATCCAGACTGTGTACATTTATGTCAGTATCAGATCAGGCATACTTTCACATCTGGCAATTACGTATCACAGTCAGGACTTGTGAAATATATTTTTATCAGGTCAGGAAACCTCAGCTGCTTTGTTGATTATTATTTTTGGCTTAAATCCTTGCAGGAATAGCAATTAGGACTAGTTTAGGATATGAACATTTTTATGTTCTAAGTCTGCTTATTGTATAGGATTTCTAGCAATCAGTTTCCTTATTTATTTATTTATTATTAGATCTGTATCCTGTTTTCCTCCAATTTCCCCCCACAAACATATGTGGCATTTGGGCTGAGGCGCAGTGATTGGCCCATCGCAGTGAGCTTTCGTACTTGAGGGTAAATGTGAACCTAATTTATCTCACTCCTATTCCAGAACACGCCTTAATCCCTACACCAGAGAGTGATTTTTGTACTAGCCTGGCATTTGAAGATTTTCAGTGATCTATTCATGAATAAATATGATGCCTTTTCTTATAACAGATGACTCTTTGCAGCCCAGATGAAAACATATTCCGAAGTAATCAGTGATAAATACTACTTGCTATACACAGCCAGGAGAATGTTGCATAACATCTTTCATTAAATTTGTTTCACTTCTCCTAGTCTGTTAATTTGTTTCTCCAGTTTATCTATCCTGGTCCGTTTTTGTAGTTGTTTGTGTGTGGTCTGGACTTAGGCTGCTTAGATAAATGAATTAGTTGACCGATTAGCTACTTTAAACGATTGACTGATTATATGCCATCAAGTTGATGTCGATTTTTAGGGACCAAAATAAGTACAAAAATAACTCTGTGTGCAGGGTGATTCTGTGTATGTTTCTTTGAGTAGGCGCGTTGGAGTTAGATGTAAAGATGCATAGGACTGTAGTGTTCAGTCGCAAGTAACGTTAATCGATTATTTTAGAGTAATCATTCTGAAACCTAGAATCGGTTTGCTACAAAAATGAGCGGAGTAAAGAGCTGCACATCCACAGTATCGTCCCAAGCGTGACGTGCAAATGGAACAGGAAACGCCCCGCTTTGCGAGCGTGCACCAGGATACCGCGCGGAGTTCGAGTCCGCAAGAGAGCTGCCACCTCAGCCCTTCCGGCCCACCTGCCGCCCACTCTTGTCCTCGCTCCAGTCTGATGCAACCATAACACAACCACGTGGCCACAGTCAGCTGTTTCCACCTCCTTATCCAACCGCTGCCGGCCCTGTTGGCGTCGTGGGCGTGGCTCGGGAGCTTCGCCTCCTTAGTGCGATTGAAAGCTTGAACTCGGTTGGCGGTGGCCGGGCCGAGGTGGCTGGTTCGAAACAGCGTTGCCCAATAGCAAAGCGCGGGGAGGTAGAAGGCCCCGCCTTTCGGCCGGCCGTGGTTATGTGACTTGTTCCTTCTGTTGTGATCCGGCGCCGGGAGCTGTGACAGCGAGGGTAGGAGGGCGGTGGGAGTCCCTGAGCCCCGCTAACCGGGTGAAATCGAGGCCGAGGATTCAGTGCTGTCGGTGTCTATGGAGGCCGCCGCCGCCGCCGGGGAAGGGGAGCGCGAGGCTCTGACCTGCTTTTCCTATAACCAGGATTGCACGTACGTAAATGGGGATGCGACCGAGCGGGGCCAAGCCCTTAGCTATCGGGACGGTGGCGGCCAGGCTTACCGGTCTTGTGGAGGAGGTGGAAGACTCGAGTAAGGGGCGGGGTGGAGGGAAACGGACCAGGATGTGTAATGGACGGGAAGAAGTGAAATGAAGCAAGTTGGGCTGGAGAGGGGCGGGAAGTGGCGGTTTAAGAAAAGTCGCCCATTAAGTGAATGGGCGGGTATTTGGTCTAGTATAGAAGATTCCGAGGGTGTTTGGTCGGTTGTTTAGCTTTTAGCCTGCCCTTTCTGTCAGCAAGCGGGACTCAAGCAGCGACAGCCTGTGGCAAATATAGCTGTTCAAGAGGGACCTTTTGGAGTAGTCGCTGGTGGCTTGGGGTATTTAAATTCGAAAGGTGTGGGTTGTCTTGTTGTCTGTGTTTCCCTTTCTCACCCTTTTTTAAAATGTGGTATTGAGGTGAACTTAATGAACCTCAAGATTGTTCCGGTCTTCCTGATTCTATATAAGTTTGCCTCCCACCAGCTTATGAATATATTGGTACTTTCAAAACTCTGAAGCCAGGGGCTGAATGTTTCTCCCTCCAGCTTTTTGCACTGATGATGTCCTGGGTGTTGATTTTTTTTCTTTTCTATCATCCCATGATATAAGTATCAAGGAAAGTCCTATTTATAACAGGAAAGTAAAAAAAGAAATACTGCATCTGTGTGTTCACAAGTTAAACACTTCTTTAAAAGTTAGCTGGAAAGATGCTTGGAGAAAAGAAACTGTGTTTTCCTAGGTGAAGGAGCTTTGAAATAAAACCAGACATTTTCTTAGTATAAAATCTCTAGTGTTTCCTTGTGGGGCCATATCACAGAATATTTTCCTCAGTTGCTTAACATTGCCTACAGAATAGTGCAATAGGTGTGTAAGTAGGCACATCCTTTTTACTAGTTGCATACTTAGGAAACAAGCTGTGGGAAGCTGTAATTGACTGAGCCAGCTTTTTGTAGCATAAGGTATTAGTAAAAAAGATGTCAACTATTTTGTATAGTATAACGGAAGTATATATTAAAGCTTTGAGATATATGAAGCTGCTTTTAGTGTGCTAATATTAGAACTGGCATAATTTAGAATTCTATATTGCTATGATTTCATACATTCTTCCTCACAAAGATTTGGCATAGTATTTTATTTCTTTTTTGTTCAATTTATGTGGCTGTTCACTTGCCAGGTGACTCTGAAAATCTGTTTTTCCAATTCTACCCACAATTAGCTAAATAAAAACAAGCTTTAAATCATCATGGTGGCAGAAAAGAAATTGATTCTAATATAACAAGCATTGCTGATGAATGAAAACTAATAGAAACAACTGACTGTATGCTTTTATTCATCATCATTTCCCCTATCTTCTTATTTTTGTATTTCAAACATTGAAATTTGCAACTCCCTGCTAAAGATGTTACTAAATTGCCACTTCTAACTGCAGTTTGGCATTAATCAAGTTATACAGTTAAATGCAATTGACTATCATTTAAACAAAGGCATCTGTCTTCAATATGCTTGCGAGGTACTGAGCAGTTGGTAGTAGATTCTGTGAACGTAGACATTATTTTTAAAATGTGGAGGAAGATGTACCATAGTCTGGCTTTAAGAGGGTACTATTAAGTAATAGTGGTAAAAATGAAACATCTAAACCACAGAAAGAAAAGTCAACAGGAAATATCTTGGTATTCTGGTAAAATGCAAGAAAAGAAGGGCATATACTGAAATTTCTAAGGATTAGATTCAAAATGAACAAAAGGTAGACATGTTCATAATACTTGATATTTTTGGTCTGTGCAACACTTCAATTTGTGCTATTTGTTTCTTACTGCAAATTAGTTTAAAATATATAGCACCTTCTGGGTTAACTTGCTAGAATGATCAGGATATTATTTTTTCCTGCTTTTAGAGTTGGATATAAGAAGAAATCCAAGCTCCTTAACATCTTTATTTCCTCAGATATCTTGTCAATACTAGAGATGGTTTCGTTTTGTAGCAATTCTTGTTTCTGGTTAATAAAATGATACTGAAAATGATATAAATTATAAGTTGGAATACATATTGATATTTATGTACAAGTGAGCAAACAAGAAAGAAAAAGAAATTGCCTTGCTGGATCAGATTAAATGTCCACTGGCCCTGTGTTCCTTTTCTAGCTTGTGGTTACCCAAAGGTGCCTAGAGAGCCACAAGTAATAAAGTATAGGCCAACAAGCTATTCTGTGTTTATTCCCAGCAGCCTGTGAATATGGAGGTTCTGCACAAGAAATCATGGGTGATTTTGGAAACTGTATAATGCTGAGATATACCACTAGTCAGTACTGTTAACCTGTGTGGTTTTGGCTCTCTGGGATTTCAGAAAAACATCTCCTTAGCTTTATCTAGAGATGCTGGATTGGGAGCTAGAATCTTGGCATGCAATCTATATGTTCTACTGTTGATCTGTAGTCCAGTACCTTTTCTAAAATTGAACAAAGCATAGCTAATAAAATAACATTCAGGTAATACCTTAATGAGAGTGTTGGCTTCTAAAGGAACTTTCAGCTTGGTAGAAGGCATTGTAGCTATTTCTTCATATACAAATTGTCTCATGTTTCTGTTCATCTGACTACCAGATATGCCTGTTTCAAGCCAAAGGAAAGCTTTTAGGTGAATTAAACATACTAGGCTTTTCCTTTTTGTATTTTCAGAATAAGCTCCTCTGGATGGAGCCGCTCAATGAGTCAGTATTCATCTCTATGTAATGTTAGTTATTTGGTATTATAAGAAAAAATTATCAGCTTGTGGGAATCCAAAGTATGGCTGGTGTCATTGTTGTTAATTTATGTAATATTTGTAATTTTTACAATTACAACTTCACGTTTTTTATCATGTTCAAGTAAGTTATTATTTCTGTGTTGTATCTATTGAATTGATTAGTCCATGACTGTCCACTAAATTCATAGCAGGAAAGGGATTCTAACTGCACCTCAAAATCTGCTTGCTCCAGATAGGCTATTTTGTACTAGGTACGTGCATTACTATGGTTGACATGGTCTCTCTGTTTACATCTATACAGGGAACTTGTGCCCCCCCCCCGCAATGTTGCTAAACATGGCCAGTGGTGAGATATTTAATTATTTAATCAAATGTTGAGGCCTCCTGACTCCATGCCAATTCTAGGGAGCTTACAGATTAAAAAAATACATGGAAACAATACACAGAACTGTCCAGGAGAGCAGGATACCAATTATAAACCACCCACAACAGAAGGGGTCACTGCAACCACTCTGACCCTAAGGCCTAGGAGAACAGCAAGGTGTTCATCTGTTTCTGAAACAACATAAGGGAGGGAGCTACGTGAATCTCTGAGGGAATATCATTAGAGGGCAGGTGGTGCAACTCTTCCTGGGTCCTATTCTTCCAGGTGCTGGGAGTTTGCTATAGCAATCTCTGAAGGACTAATCTAGATTATCTTCCCTTTATTTTCAGCCTATGTCAGTTGGGCAGCGCAAAGATATAGGGCAGCCTTCTCTAATCTGGTGCCTTTAAATTTGTTGAGACTACAATTCCTATGGCCATAATGAGTGGAGTGGTGTTGAGTTGAACTCCCCATGCATCTGGAGGGCACAACAGTAAGAAGGCTCATACAATGTGAAGAAGTCAGGAAATACTAGATATTAAACGTAGTAGGAACAGGGGAAAAGCAGTAGATGAAAAAAAAACCTATATTGACTAAAAAAACCCTGTATTGACTAAAAAAAGACTAAGGTGAGAACCTGGATATTGGAGAAGAAATTGAAAACAAAATTTGTTCAACATGAAATTATTCAGAAAGCATGGAGCTAGGAAAGACATGCAAATCGTTTCCAAATGAGCCAGCATCATCTTGCTCCAGATTGTTGTCCCCATGTTGATGCTTTTGAGCTAAACATAAGAAAATTACAGATGGAAAAAATTATACTTTTATTCACTTCCATAAAGCACAGAATATTATTTATTTAAATCTTTAGTTATTAGAGTTATATCCTGCTTCTCATTCAATAAGTTAAGGTAACATATATGGTACTCCCTCCTCAGCTGCTACTTAGATAATTCCTATGGCCTTTTGTGTGAGCTAGCTGTTTAGAGTAAAACTGTATATTCAGAAATATTTTGCAGTGCATCCTGACTCTGCCACTTTAGAATGATAGTGGAAGATAGTTTGAAGGAAGCCAACAAATTATTTTGAAAGGGAAGAGACTAGACTAGAACATTTTCCCTGACAGATTGGCTTTTCACAAATAGAATTTGCTGTGGAATTGGTAATGATTCAGATCCAGACCAATAGCTATTTTTTATCTGAATCTAAAATGATATATTTCAGAAAGGGCTATTTTATAGGAATTTTGTAGAATTTTGATCTCTTCTAAGTGCTTTTCTTTCCAAAAAATAGTTTCTAATAATGACACTTGGCTAATGAAAAACATGAACTCTGGTTGGGCTCATCTATTTTAGAGATGGGGTGTGACTTGCTTGGTTTAGTTTTGAAGCTCCTGCTGCTTATATATTTCTTAGTACATTCACTATTCTCATTTAGAGCCTTTCCTTTTATGCCCTCCTAGAGCTGCATCTAATGGAATGTATTTGTCAGTCTTAGACTATTACAGTGCTTAATTTTCTCTGGCATCACATTTCTTGCTTTACAGGTTTGTGTCTGTTGTTTTATATCCGGTTCATGTCTGGAAGCCTGGCAATTTGCAAATTGCTCTAAACAATAATATTCAGATCCCAGTAGAAATATTTGACAGAGATTGCGGGTGTGTTAGATTCAGTACCACTTTTCTGTCAGTTCATTCTGAGAAATAAACTGCACCTAATTTTTCTTTAGCACATGGGTAAGTGACATATTGCTCACTGGAAGCAATTGTCTTTAGGTATCTTAACATCTGTAAGGCTTTTAGTCTCTATTTATTTACAAAGAAGGAAGGAGGGAGGGAAGGAAGAAAGGAAGAAAGGAAGAAATCTGGCACCAAACTCTAGCATCATTTTGCAGAAATGTATTTGGGCTCTACAAAAGTTTCATTGGGATGGTAGTAAACTATCTTAATCCATTTTATAAATTCCAGAGAAAATCCTAATCTATTTAGTACAGCAAACATATACTGTTTATGTATTTTGTCAAAGGATTTTTCAGCATCTAATAATAAAATTACAAATTTATCTTTGTTTTTATTCAAGTCTATTAAATTTATAAGTAACCTAATGTTGTCTGCTGCTTGCCTAGCTTTTATAAATCCTGCTTGATCATTCTTAACGAACATTATCACTTGCTGTAATCTATTTGCTAACACTACTGTTAAAATCTTTGTGTCAACATTAATCAATGAGATTGGACAATAATTAGCACACTGAGTATGATCTTTACCTGCTTTTGGTATAACTGTAATATAAGCCTAATTAAATGCCGGTGATAAAATTCCCTTATCAAATACCTCTTCATATACTTGACAGAGTTTTGGCACCAAAAGATCTTTGTTTTATAGCACTCGTTAGGGAATCTATCTAATCCTGGTGTTTTACCATTTGCCATTTTTAAAATTATTTAATCTCTAGCTCAGATAGTGAAGTGAATAAGAGTTGGTTTTGTGTATCTTATAAATGTGGTAGGTTAATTTTATTTTAAAAAGCCTCTATATCTTCATTTGATACATCCTCTGGTTTACTATATAATTCTGAATAAAATTTAAAAAATTGACAACATCCATTGAAGTTTTATACATTTCATTTCTTTCACTTCTAATGATTGGAATCATTGCCCTATCTTTTTTTTTTTTTTTTGCTTTAAACAATTAGCCAAGATCTTACCGAGTCTTTCACTGTTTTCCCAGTATCTCTGTCGTAAACATGTTAGCATAAATTCTGTCTGCTGTGATATTATAGTAGTTTTCTGTATTTCTCTGAACAAAACTGTAGATGGGCATCTAACCATCTATACCCATAAATATTTCAATTCATATTTCAAATTATTTTCCCTTTTATTTTTAATCTTATTTTTGTGTGATATATAAGCTTTCTGTTATCTGTTGAAGAACTTCTGTTACGCCTTGATTGTTGCTGTGGAATACTGTTGTGGTGAATAAAGATAGGAAAACTGAATTTGTCCAGGCCACACTATTAAGTACAGTGTATTTAATTCTTCTTTTAAATGATAGTAACAGCTTCATATCTGCATAGCAAAAACCAAAATACAGTAGCATTTTGTCAAAAACAGAATCCTGTGACGGTACAAACTCTCTTGGCCTAGGCCTAGTGTTTGGCAGAGATAAGCAATATCCCAATTTGGGAGATACTTTATGTATTGCATGCAGTGGATTAGTGTATGAAAACTTATGCTATTATATTTTGCTGATGTTTTGGATATCACATCTTCCATGGTTTCATTTTTATGGTTGCAGTTGGATTCAAAATGTTTCAAAGCGAGATAGTAACAAAAAATCCTTACTATTCCAATCACTATTATCCTTGTTCAATATTCAACTGTCATGTGGTGGCTTTCTTTATTACTTACAGAGGTGTGTAGTATGTAAGATTAAGGCTGTAGACTAAAGCTAAAATATAAGCTCGCACATTATACTAAAGTAAAAATTAACAGACCACTTTATCATTTAATAGAGTATGTAAACTAAGCCTGTCTTTTCTGGAAGGAAAGTAAGATACGAATTATAGAAATACTTTGTTCTATCAGCAGTTTGCTCAGTAATAGACTTTTTTGGACAGCTGTCAGAGAGGAATTAGAAAGAGTCACTTTGTACTGCTGTGCTAGTGAGGAGGTTCTCTACTCCAAATGCTAGCAGTAGGCCCGCAAGATGAGACGTTTCTGTGGGGTTGAAGAAAAGTGGAGCGATACTGCTTTTGGATTCAAAATCCCTTCATTTCCCAGGAATATCCCAGGATTGGAGTTACATAATCCCCCCCCCCCATTTGAAGAGTTTGTTAGGAGAGACAATATGGCAGAAGAAAAAGTGTCCAACACTTGTATACCTCCTGTCCTAAATAGTATGAGCTGTCAAGGTTTTGGTTGGCAAAGATCTGCCACTTTGCACTCTAATTTAGATTGCCATATTATTTTTCATCTTCAGGTTTAATCAGAGTTTAAGAATTATTGACCATGGATTGGGCAACTTTCTTTGCAGCCAAGAGCTATGCTTTAAAAACATATTTCTTTGTGATTGAAGGATCCATGTGAACATCATTCTTGATCTAGAATTTCAGCAATTATCTACCAGATAACATTACAATCAAATATTTAGCAAATGGAGAGTCTGTATAAATTTTGCTAGGTATTGGTTGTTGCAGGCTATTTGTAAATAGCACCATTTAAGATGCAAATATGTTATTAGTGAAGATTATTCATATGAATTTTCACATTGAGCAGGAACAAAATTAAGTATGACTGAATATATAGCATTCTCCCAGGATCTGTTAACTTTCTGTGAATATTCAGTTATCTGGATAACTGTCCAGATAACACTCATTTGGCCCTAGTTTTGAAACTTAGATCTGAGCCCAGCATCTATTAATTAGTCCTTCAGTTAGGGCTACTGTATATTTGATGTCATATAAGGTCCTCGTGCATAAAATGATTAACTAAGGTAAATATATCTATAGCTAATCTCCTGAAAGTGAAACAATTCTTAGAGATTAGTTCTTTCTATTATGCATTTTTAAGAAAAGGAGGGGGAAAAAAGAAAACAAAATGCAAAACAAAAAGGGAAAAAGAGGCAAAAAAGGACAAAATAAAGCAAGTAGATAAACAAGGAATTTACAAGCATTATAGAATTATGTTAAAAATTTCAATGTTTCATTAATTGAATATACTATATTGTTTTAAAAACTACCAATCATTAACATCTAATTAATATATGAATATCAACAGCAATAGTCAACACACTAAGTAATAAAATGACATCAAGAATTACAGTAATTTCTGTTTGAGCAACTAAACACTTTCGTTAAGAGAAACCTAAATTTCGGATGTAATTCTAGCCTATACAGAGAGTTGTAATCCAAAATGGTTTCCAAATTGAATTAAATTCTATGTCAGTTTTACTTTTGAAATATGTTATTTTAGACATCAAGGAATTACTGCCTTAATTAGCTATTTTTTTCCCAGAAGGAATTGAGTGTACTTTCCATTAGGAAGCATAGGATATCCTTGCAGCAGTTATCAAATATAGAAGTAATTTAGCATACTTTATAGGGGTGTAATGTTTATTAATATTTAACAGAAACATAGTCTGTAAAGGAAATTCAAATTTTAAATACCTTTCCAAAATTGTTGAGCTTTACAACATTATTACCAGTTGTGGGAAAATGATCCAACCTGATCATTGCATTTCTAACAATATTTAGAAAATGAACCGTCTATTTTAGCAATCAGTATTAGAATAATATGCCAACAGTAAAACATCTTATACCGATTTTCTCTAAATATAATATTCAGTGTGAATTTAATATTCTTCTCCCATTGAAATTCCCATTGTTGCATATTACTTACTGTATCTAAATTCTGAATCCATTCAATTATATCGTTTTTAATTTATTTAGTTTCTGAGTCATATTTCACCAACAGTTTGTAAATAAGGCCTAGCAAATGCTCTAGATTTTGAGTTAGAAGGTTTTCAAATTCATTCAAGTCTATAAGAATTCTGCGTTATTTTTGCAGTTCCTTTCAAGCTATTTTGCTTATCTGAAGATATCAAAAGAGACCAGTTCTTTCAATTATATGAATCAAATACAGTGGAACCTTGAGTTACGAATTTAATCCGTTCCATGACTCTGGTTGCAACTCGAATTGGTCGCAATACGAGGCAAATTTTCCCACAAGGTTCAATGTAATTACCGTTAATCTGTTCCGGCGTCCGCGGACCACGTGTCAGGGGTGGAAAAACGGCCACGGACCACACGGCAGGGTGGAAAAATGGCCGCGGACCACGTGTCGGGCGGAAAAATGGCTGTGGACCACGTGTCAGGGGTGGAAAATGGCCACGGGCCACGCAGCAGGGCAGAAAAATGGCCGCGGACCACGTGGAATGGGCGGAAAATGGCTGCGGACCACATGGCACGGGTGGAAAAATGGCCGCGGACCACAAAACGGGTGGAAAATGGCCACGGATCCGGTTCGCAAGTCGAGGCGAGTTCGCAAGTCGAGGTAAATTTTTGGGGCCAGAGCTGGTCGTATCTCGAAAAATTCACAAGTAGGGGTGTTCGTAACTAGAGGTACCACTGTATTTGTGTGACCCTTGAAGCTCTAAGAATCTAACCCAAAGGTGTCAGCTTTTTGTCTTTCCATACATGCTAGGAAGGTCTTAGTAGAGAGAGAGAGAGAGGGAATAGATAAATTCTCTAAAGCATCTTGTATTTGCATGTAACTCTTTAGAGAAATTACTATAAATCCCTGTTAATAGCAAACAAGAGAAATGGTCTTAAATGCAGTTAAAGAAGCTTGATGGCAGTTGGTAATAACAACAAGAGCAAAAGATAGACCGGCTACCTTTTGGAGATTAGTTGCATTAGCTCTGAATGCTGAACTGTCCTGTACTAAATATCAGATCAGTGATCTCTTGAGAGGCCCTTTTCTGTGCACCTCAAAATCTTTACTGCATTCAGTTGGGTGAGGGTATGGGCAATTTGCCTATATCTGTTTCAGCTTCAGAGGTAGCCTAATTAATCTGTCAGTAAATTGAAATAGCCCAATTAATCAGTTGGATGAGGGATTAAAAACCATTCAGACTGGTGATCTCAGGCGCTGGTCTTACTTCCACTAACAACTCAATTCAAATCCTCAGAAATTGGCATTTGGCCATTATTCCTATCTTCAGGTAAAATAAGAATGATCTGTAGACATCCTATTGTGCTATAAGCCTCCTAAGTAGAAGTGCCAAACATTTGTATGGAGAATTGCAAAATTGGCTGGTAAGTGAGAACATGTTAATAAACAGGCTGGCTTCTGAAAAAGATGCACAGTGGACCAGGGTTTGGTTTTCCTTTATTCATTTAGAAACTGTACTGTATATGGCTATCCAGCAGGATGGTTATCAGAAGTGATTCCAAGCAAATAATATCCTTGCTCCTCTCTTACTTTACTTCTCTGTTAATTACATAGTAAATGATCTAAACAAACATAACATCCCCCAAACTAGCAAACAAGTATACAGTAGTATTGCTGTATGTCAGTAATACAGTGGTAGGATCAAAGTAGGATTAAGAACAGCAGTAAAGGAAGCAACACTCTTGTAAAGCCCACCTGTTAAAAACTAAATAAAAAAAACTAAAATCATGGATTTTGATTTAAAAAAATTTTTTTTCCTGGAATATTGAAGAACATAGAACCAAGCAAGACAAGTTTTACAGTAAATACTGAGGGGTAATTTTTTACACTGCCAGAGGACAAAAATCCCCTATTACATATACCTCCCATAATGCCTTAATTGAGCTGCCATCATATCCTTTTTCAGTAATAGAGGCACTAGATCCCAGCTGAACTAGATATATCCAGCTGCAAGAACATTATTTGAAGCCACAGTGATAGAACAACCTTTACACAGGAACAAATTAAATCCAGACATTAACTTTGCTGCTCTCAAAACGATCAAATCAAAATGGCTAGAGAAGTTATTCCAGGTGATCTGTTGTGCCCCAAATGTGGCACTCTGCATCAAACCAGCCCTGAGCAAAATGAAGACTAGGGGTTGGATTGTAACTATTTCCTAAAATTTGGGGCTCTGCAGCTTTTGGATTAAAAGTGGCTGGGTCTTTTCCTAGGATTGTGTGGCTGGCCTCCACAGTTGCTCCATTATCCTGTAAATGGGCATGTTACAGAGCAGCTACTTTTGCACTTCCATGTACTTTGCAGTGCTGCATAGCCTTATTAAAAATACATCTCCAGTGATAAAGTTTGCCCCCTCAGACTTCCTTTGATCATTCCTCCTGGGTAAAGAAGATGAAATGGATCTGTTGCAGTATAACTTCTCTCCTCAATCATTGCTAGCCTTGGGCTACAATCAGGTCAAGGCAGAGCTTAGATAAAAGTCTTAGACATGAACTGTCAAATCACACACAGCAGAATCTCGATTCTTGTTCCATTAGGAAATTCAACAATTGCTTATAAACCTGGCAGGCATCTAGATCAGCTTATGATTTCTGAACATCACTCAGTTTTTATACTCTGTACTTTGATGTCCTCCCCCCCCCCCCGCCAGCAGTGATAGAAGGCAGATACAGTATAAGAAGATCCTTTAGGATCTAGGAACCTGAAGTAGTGGAATCTTTGGACCATATTGCCTTTTCTCTAGAGATGCCAGGGATGTGAATGATGTTCCACATTCACACTCTCCCCCAGGGGCCTAGATTCAATGTCTAGATTCCAGAATAACTGTAGATACCACATTTGCTGTAGTAGCTTGCAGAATATGCCAGCAATTAATGTCTAACTTCCTAATATTTAGTTTAAGAAATGTTTGCAAATAATTTCATTCAGCATATCTGCTATTTATCCTTGGCCAGTTTAATTTAGGTGTTGTATTTGTCTTGTTTCAGCAATGGGAAAAGATATGTAATGTATTTTAATTCTTTATTTTTAATGCTGTTGTACTATTGGTCTGTGGCCAAAAATAATAATAAACACTGAGACTGTGAAATGTTAATGACAAAATGGCATCACTTGGAAAGGGTGAAATTTTCAGTCTTGTTCATTTTTTGGATTTCTGTGATTTTTAAAATGTAGAATAGATGCATTAAGACTTACCGGACCTATTTTATTAACTTGCCAAGAAAAAAATTCATGAGGGAAATCTGATACTGTATTTGATGATTTGCTGATCAACTTTAGTGGCAGAAACCTGCTTCTGGCTGAAAAAGTTGTTCAAAGCTGCATCATCTTGCATTCATCCTTCACTACCTTTGTCCTTCCTTACCTTTTATTTTGTATCCCATTCTATTGCTTTGAATGTAGTTTCATGAAAAGAGGTTTACTCCTCAATATCATTCTTTAAATATTTTAGTATTTCCATGCACACTGATGGTACTGCTCTTAAAAAAATGTTTGATCATCTCTTAGGTAAGAAGACTTCTCAAAGATTCTTTCATACCTTTGTCCTCAAACAACTAAGACTTGTTGAATTAGTATAGCAACTATTTCATTATATTGTCTTATTTTTGTCATATGATTCAAGGTGACATGCCTGTGGTTCCTAGTTAATCTTCCACTATAGCTATTTCTGGAAAAAATATCCAAATATTTCAAGAGTGTTTTATATGGGATGTACCTTATGGCATATAATTAGTGTCCTTTTTCTCTTCTGTAGTTCCTTGGCCATTGGAACTAAAACTGGATACAGACTTTTTTCTCTAAGTTCTGTGGAACAGCTGGATCAGGTCCATGAAAGCAGTAAGTCTGTTGTGTTTTGGCATGACAAAATATAGCTGGTGATAGTTTTTATTCTGCATTATAGCACATTAGCATGCCTTAAATGAGCAATTCCATTTTATCTCTCCTGCTAGAAAGCAGATGGCATTTCTTGGACGCAGTCTTGCTTGTATTCAAGCAGCATTCTAGATTCAGCTCTGTTAAAGGGACAGTTGCATGCTAAATATATCAAAACAATAAATCAAAACATGTGGGAAATTCTCCTGTGTTTGATACCAGTATCAGTAGTGCTTAAAAGTTTGTGAACCCTTTTGAATTTTCAATATTTCTGCATAAATATGACAATAAAACATGATCTGTTCTCCACATGTCCTAAAACTAGATAAAGAGAACCCAGTTAAACAAATGAGTAAAAAATACTGTATTGTTCATTTATTTATTGAGGAAAATAAAATAAAATTATTGTACTTCTCAAAAATAAAATTATTTATTGAAGAAAATTATTTATTGCAGATGACATTTATTTAGCATGACATTGCTAAGAATCACAGAATGAAAGTTATGAAATAAATAGGCAAGATTGTTGGTGAGAAAGCACAATTCGGAGGTGGAGAGAAGAGGTGATTATAAGCAGATGGCTGAAAAATAAAGACCCTTTATTCCTAAACACAATGCAGTTAGATCAAAAGAATTCAGGTTTGTTCAGCACAGAATAGCTGCATCCAGATATATACTATACTGTGATTGCCTCTAGCATAGAAGCATAGAAATTAGAAGTTTCTGTTTTAGATTTAACATAGTTTAGTGTTTTGTCCAAACCAGATGCACAAGTAAATATTAATTATTGATATTATTAAAAACAAGCCAGTTTAATAAATTATGTTTTGCATTTAACTGATTTTGCCAGCTATAATTAAGATTAATCCTAGTTTTTCTAGGTTTAGTTGATATGGAATGGCAAGTTTGGTTTATACAATGCAGAAGTTGAAGCTTTCAAATTCTTGTGGCTATCTTACTCAAGATACATAGGTTGGGAGTTGGCTAAGGTCTACTCTCATACTTAGTGAAATTGCATCCACATCAGCCAAATATTATTTTAATGAGGAAATTCATTGAATCTTATTCTAGCCTTTTCAGAGCTGTTGTTTCTGTTAAGTGGCTTCCATGCAACTGCACTTTTTTTTTCATGTTTGATTGTTAGCTCACTGAAGTTATCTTTAAATAGCCTAACATAGTGTAGATTTGACCACAGGAATATTTCCCATGGAATTCTGCCCACAAAATTAGAGTTGATAGATAACCCTGCTTCCCAAGATTTAGCTCTCCCAGAAATGCAGGAATGAGTAGAAGTCATAAAGAAAATACACTACTAAAGTGTACCTGCTGTGAACCAACATTGTGCACAGAAGAAATTACTTGGCTAACCAGACGTCCTCTTATAAATAGTCTGAAAAGCAGGATATAAATGTAATGAATAAAATTTAACTTCAAGTTTCCTTCCCTGACTTTTATGCTTAGTATTATGCTATTGAATGATAAACTAAGCTTTAGGTTTGTTGGAGCAGTCTCATAAAAGCTGTTGGGTGTTGCTAATCCTCAAAGTCAGGGCAACTGTATCTGAGCTGTGATGACTAAATGGCAGCAAAGAGATCTAAATCATAACTTACAGTTTGCATAACACACTACACTGTGATTAATCTCAAGCAGAAATAAAAACTTTCATCTAATCCTGGCAGCTATGCCAGAAAAGGAAGAGGAGAGAACGTATGTCTGAGACTTGAACTTCTAATACTAAAGTAAGCTACCATATCTGGAATGCAAAACTCTGGACAACAATTAAATGGCAACAGATATACCCAAAAGATTTTGCTGTTGTTTAGTGGTTGTTCTAATTTTTGCAGATATGCTAGACTTGGTTAGGGCTATATCCAAATGAAGCCATTAGAAAGGAATACTGTGCAGTACAATCCTATGTATGTGGGTTTGTTGAGAACACCCTCTTGCAAGTATTGAAACTTAGATCAGAACACAGGTGCACACGATTAACCTAAATCTCTGAAAAAGCAAAAAATGTATACCTTCTTATATGAAAAGTTAAAAGAAGAACAATGGTGAATCATAATTTTGATGTCAGGAAACGAAAGAGAGGGAATTTCAACAGCATTGTGTAAAGTCAAGCAGTAGAATTTACTTGTGGCTCAACATAACCTGGTAGGTCAGGATATATTGAACTACATTCTTACTATCAGGACACATGGTATTCAAGGACACAATTCCAAGTATTTTTACATTTGACTCAGGCAGACAAATGGATATCTCTGTGTTGCAACATTTCATGGTAGAAGATTGTTGATTTTAAGGTTTGCTGAGAGCTCTTTAACATGAAATGCTACAAATGTGTAGGACATGCTAATGGAAACTTAGGCTTTTAACCTTTTTAAATTAAAGGCTTAATCTTTTAACATTTTATCTTTATTTTTTATGTTTAATTGATTTTATTGTAATTTCTTTGATTGTTGCGAGCCACCCAGAATCATTGAGAGTTAAATTATTATGTATATTAAATTAATGATTTAATGTACATAATTTTTCCTCATTATCCCAGCTACATGGCTGTGAGTACTTCTAAAGTAGGTAATTCTGCCGTATATAAAGTATAAAGGCCATTTTAAATTAACAAAAGCACAATTTCTGATGTGCCTGGAAGCAATAATATTACCCCAATCTTACCTAATAAGACATCATGGAAATACAGTACTGAGTTTTGAGAAAAAGGAACATTAAGCAAGGATACGAGGGCAGTTTTAAAAAGAAAAAAAAATATATTGACTTAACTGAAAATATTTTAAAAGTGATTTTGGAAGCTGTTTATCCCGTGCATTTAAAGGAATGGCCCCTCAAATTGCTTGGTTTTGGCTTGATCTTTGGTATCAGTAATAGAGGGATCACTGTTTTAGCTTTCTCATTTGAGATTGGATAAGAAACAGTAGGGCTATATTACAGAATGACAACATTGAAATAAATGTAGGGATATTCTATTCCAAATTGCTCTACTTCAGAAGAACACTGCCAAGGATGCAGGGAGATCTTCTTTGAACACCTTTGTGTTGTATGATACAATATTACAGTATAATTGCAAACAAACAAAAATCCCACAAGGAAATACTAGCTATACTACAGAGTATATTAAAGTGTTCTTTATTTTCACAGAACATATCATCATCAGACTTTGAGTTGGGCTACCATACCTGGCCTGCAAAGATCCAGAAATTTATCTCTTTGTTACCATCTAGTGCTCATCCAGATTCTTACAGACCAGATATGATAGCCCTACTTTAACATTAGAATTTCTAGCCTCAGACTGATTTGCTCACCTCTTCCTCTGCTGGCATAACTACAAGGATTTCATGAAAGTTTCTTTTTCTTCTTGAGGGTAATTGCAGTTTGCTATGTTAAATTATAGCTGGTGGCTAGGCTACTTACCATTGTAAAGTTTAGGGATCATATGACACCTTTACTGAAATATCTGAGCTGGCTATCAGTTGCCTGCTGGGCACAATTTAAGGTGCTGATGTTATGCTTTGAAGTCAAACAGATTAGGGCCAGATTATCTGCAGGACCACCTAAGAACTTGCCCCATTATGTAGATAGCAGGAAAGGCCCCTCTGAAGACGCTGCCACTGACTATTTGGTACTTCTCTAGCGTGGCTTTTAGGCTACAGAGCAATTTCTTAAAGACTGTTTTTAGTTTCCACTCTCCCAGTATTTAAGTAAATGGTAAAATATACATCTTTTGCAAAGTTTTAATTGAAAATAATTTTAGTGACTAATTTTGTTTTGATATTGATTGCATTTTTGTTCTGTTATTTTGCTTTTATTGTTGTAAGCTGCCTTGAGTTTGGAATAAAAAGAAAGATGGAATGAAAATTCAATAATTAATAAGTAAATAGATTCAACATTTTGGCTTTTTCATCAGTGTTGGAATAGAAATGTGGGGTAGAAATCAAACCAGTAACTTTTTCCTTACTTTTTGAAAACATGTTGTCTCTATGATAATTTTTAACACTTCTATCCAGATGAAATCCCAGATGTTTTCATTGTGGAGCGCCTCTTCTCCAGCAGTCTGGTGGTAGTGGTGAGTCGGGCGAAGCCTCAGCAAATGAATGTCTATCATTTCAAGAAAGGGACAGAAATCTGTAACTACAGCTATTCTAGCAATATTCTTTCCATCCGGCTCAACCGTCAGGTAAATTCTAGAGGCTTTTTTTCTCTGACAGTAAATGATCTGCATCTTCTTGGTGGCAAGGCATCCATCTTTCTCTAGATCACCTTCAGAAACATTGAGCATCTGATAGCTGCCTAATTTTTTCTTGTGAAGCATTTACTCTAGAAATAAGAGACTGGATTCACATGCCATGCTAAATCATGTGGTTTATTTGCCTATATCACCTGTGATGCATAAGCTAGTGTGTGAATCTAGCCTATTTTGATGTACTCAACTAATCATGGTTTAAACAAACCATGGCTTAATTGAAGTGTCACCCTACCTTATGTTTCCGAGTGACATCAACTTCCTTTCTTTTTTTAAGATTTTTTATCCCACCTTTATTATTTTTATAAATAACTCAAGGCAGTGAACATACCTAATAGTCCTTCCTCCTCCTGTTTTCCCCACAACAACAACCCTGTGAGGTGAGTTGGGCTGAGAGAGAGTGACTGGCCCAAAGTCACCCAAGCAGCTTTCAAGCCTAAAGCAAGACTAGAACTCAAGAGTCTCCTGCTTTCTAGCCTGGTGCCTTAACCACTCGACCAAACTGGCTCTCTTTATTATTATTAATAATACATGAAATATAAATTATTAATGACATTATTCCATATCAAAAGTAAGCTTCAGTCTTACCTGAACTGCAGTCTTTCATATTCCCCTAATTTTATGAAATGTATCCAAATGTATCTTCACAATCCATCTCCCTTCTAATATATTATAGCAGCAGCATCTGATATGAAAAGTGAAGAATACCCACTTGTCAAGCATGGCTCCAGTCCTTAACACAAAAAGCTATGAATGTTACGATGAAAACTATGTTATTGTTACAAATAATGAAAAGCGTAACAGCTTTTGTGCAGTTATTTTTCTTGATTGGATACATGAGTGGAAAATCTTTCTTTTTTAGAATAGAGGAATCCTTTTAAATTAAACTGCTGAAGCCCTTCAGTGCCAGATCATTATTAGTCACATATGTTGGCAAAATCAAATCTGGTTTCCGGATGGTGAAAGGGTATGGTTGTTTATAAGCAGAGTTTTAAAAAATGGGAATGTGAGTATGAGCTGTCCCTCTGGAATTAAGAGCCTGATTTGTTGGTTTGCATCAGGTTCTGATTCTTAGTAAGAAGGTTCTAGGCTTTTGAATGAACTGCGTCATGGTTTCTCCAGAAGCTTCTAATTTGTGGGACTGGGTATACTCTTGATCACCCTCACCAAATGTGCAAGGTACTTCAGCTTGCCTTGCTTGTACCTAATAACACTGAATTTTGAAAATTGCCTTTTTGTATCGGACCAATTATAGAAATCATCATTTAATAATGATCCACCGGGATCCTCTGGGATACAAGCAGGGAATGAAGGTATTGTCCTTCCATTGTTTCTTTTGAACATTTGAGAACAAGAAGTATGCTGCTTGGACAAAAAGGCTTATCTAAAAAATGTGTTTAATCCTTTGAAAACTCAAAACATATTACTGTCTATCACAATTGTTTCTTAAATTCACCACCATTGCAGCAACAAAGCCTTGTGGTATTGGAAAGGCTGATTATTCCATACACTTTTAGATCATAACCATAGTCAACTTCACTAAATACATGAACTGGATTGTTATCCATGAAGACTTCTTCAGTAAGAGATTTCTTAATCTTTAAAGTGACAAAACACCTTGTTTTTGTTGTAAAATATTAACATAGCCACTCATATGGAAATTGAATTTCAAAAACTAACAGTGTGCTAGGTATGATAGGAATTTTTTTAAACCTGTCCTGACCTTTTTGTCTGTGTGATTCGTTGTGTGACCTTGAGAGGAATACATGTGTCTCTTCACTATTTTCATGGTCAGAAAAAAATTCCATACTTTTGACTTGCCATGTTGCACTGCCTCCCCACCCCCCCACTTAACTGAATATCTATAATTTCTCAAGTTGTTCTTTGTAACTGAACTGTTCTACTCTGGTTTAGTTATCCTTTTCCTTTTGTTCTCCTAATATCCTTTGTTCATGCCAGGTGAGAGATGCAAATATTCCCTTTTCCATGGAATGTTTTCCTTCCTCCCAGTAGGAATGAGGGAGACTGTGCCTAGATCAGTGTTTTTCAAAGTTGGCAACTTTAAGATGTGTGGACTTCAACTCCCAGAATTCTGAACAATGTGTTTCTGAACTAATTATTGTTTTCTTGTTGGCACTTGGAGTTGAGTGTCACTGGAACCTAAAACTTAGGTTTAGGCACATGGCCCATTGCAAAACAGCATGTATGATGTTAGGTGCTCATCCAAGAATCTAGTCTCAAGGTTGGCATAATGCTGGAATGTTGTTTTAAACCGCTCAAACTGATCAGAGCTCACTGTGAGAAAAGGAGGACAGGTGCTGAAAATCAAAGAATATAAAGAGGGAGGGGAAAAAGTCCCAAATGGCAGTGAAAGTCCTGATGAATTTTCGATTTACACCTTACCTTCTTCAGGGGCCCTTTGTAGATTGGCTGGAACATGTTATAAAGATTTCAATGCAATAGGGCCTAATTTTAAAAAGTTTTTTTTCCCCCCACTGGCACATGGAACTGTTTCCCTCCATTTTACTCAGAACCCAGTGAGCTCATTGTGTAAATGGATTCCTGTGAAAATGCTGTGTGCATTTTTGGTCAGTCCATCTTTTTTTTAAGGATTTAGAAACAAAATGGGGTGTGAGGAGATATGATGAAATAACAGAAGGGAATCTTGGTTATGTTTAAAAAAGTAGCCTGCTTTAGATAACAAATGGGGATTTCTTATATTTGAAAAACATTGATCTCATAGAGAATTCTGGAAATTATATAACCATAGTATTTCGTTACAAAATCCAAAGCTAACCATTGATAATGAAACAGGCACAAGATATACTCTCTTCTGCATGAAACATTTTAACGGAAACTCTCTGGTTACCTTAGTATTATGTATGAGGTAGTGGAAAATATAATGCTATATTATTCAGAAATAACATGTTTATTTATTGAAATAACATGGTTCAATCACTTGACAATCCTTGTTTGGAATGCTGTACCTAGGAAAAAAATGATTTGTTTTCTAAAAAAATAAAAACCTGCAGGATTCAAGTGCTGAATCCTATTTCTTTAGTAATTTCAAATCTGAGTTTTACAAGTCTACAGTTCTTCTTAAAACATTAACTCCTCAGTGGCCTCAGGATTCCAGGCTCAATATTAGGGTGATTTCAGGTGCTTTGTGTTCATTCCCGTGCTAGATCTTGTAAGTGGCTTCTGTGTCTTCATTGACAAAATCAGGACATCTAGATTGTTGTGACTAGATGGTCACAATGTGGTTATACCATTAGCAATGGGTTCTGGCAATGCTTGGGGTCTTTCTAGTATCTAAATAACAGGAGTTCTGTTTAAATTTTTTATCCTTGCAGAGACTGATTGTTTGCTTGGAGGAATCTATTTATATTCATAACATTAAAGATATGAAGCTTCTGAAAACAATCCTGAACACCCCTCCAAACACAACAGGTAAGAGAACAAGCATGAATGGCCAAAGAAGTGTAACCTAAATATAGATAACCTGTAAAGGGCTTTGTGAATAGGAGATTCTTGCTTGTCATCTTCTCTTCAGAGTGCTGTGTCATTTTTTTGAAAGCATTCAATCAGTGGAAATCCCTCCTCTCATTTCTTAATCTACTGTAGAAAAACTCTCCTGTAGCTTCCTGCAATAGGAGTAGCTTTGTCTTGTTGTTACTTCTAACTAGCTGTAAACTAACAACTGTAGCAGATCAGGTGAGTATTTTTTTGGCTGTATTCTGTTCTAACCATTGCAAGTTACATCACTGTAGCTGTCCTGGGGTTATTGCAACATAACTATTTCAAGCGAGCATGTTTTTCTGTAATCAGAGAGTGTTCTGCCCACTTCTGTTCCCCTTGAGGCTATAAGCAAATGCTCAGGTTGGTCTCTGTCATCGCAAACCTGTCCTGACTCCAGTGCAAGGCAGCGGAAGCTCTGAAGAAGGTACGTGTCGATAGTAACCTCAGTTATTCTGAGGCAAAAAGCTCCTTTGCTTTCCCCATGCAGTCCAGCCAGCAGCCATTTGCTAGTGTCTAATATTGGCTCTATTACAGACTTTTCTCTATGGCCAAGGCACATCAGTGGGAATAGCTGCTGATATTATCTCTCTCCCAGCAAGTTTTGTTGGATCTTTCAGCTACCCACCAAAGCTTACTTCTTTTCAAATGGAAGCAAAATGATAGTGCCTCCCAGTATGTGGTTTGCAAGGTTCTCTTTTTGCTCCCACATTCCCCATTTCTGCACTGTACCATCTGGAGAAGGGTGCTATAATGTACTACTTGCCTGGCTATCTGTACTACTACATTTTAAAAAAATAAAAGCATTGAAATATGATCAGCTTAGTTAATAGCAGGGTATGTTTGGGGACTGATGTTCTGAGCAGTCCAAAATACCTTTATTTTTTTCAGATTGCAGAAATTGTTCATTTGCACACTGTAGCTGTTAGGCAGTAGCCTCTATTCTGCTGCCCCCCCCCCCCAGACACATATTTATACAAAAATGGTAGGACACTGTTGGGCATTTGGGGCTTGTTGGTTATTTTTTACAGATCAGCAACATATTTCTATAAGAATCTGAAATGATATGCTGTTTGCAGCAGTGCAAGACACAAGAGTATATGGATTGCATGCTCCATCTGGAAAATTAAGCTGTTTCCAATAGTTCAAAAAGTGGAATGCTTGTTTTAATCGTGAGCAACACAGAGAATAAATACCCATTCACTATATTGCATGGATGGGGTTTAAGGGTGTAGCTGGATTTAAATATTGTGTTAGGCAAAGCTGAACTAACCATAATACAGCTTAGTGTGATGTATGAGCTCAACCATAATAATTCATAAATGAAGGTTTAGTACTGGCTTGTTCAGTAATTGTGATTTAGTGCACTGTGTCAACCCAGCCTATATTGGGCTCTGCTTTAAGTGTACTTAGATTGCAGTCCTAAGATTCCTTATTTACATGCAAGCCTGGTGAGCATTCTTTTGAATGAATACAGTTAAGATTGAGCTACATCTAATCTGCATATATGGGCTACTAGATATTTCAAGAAGAAAGTATTTCTATGGGAATGCCATGCAGAAAATATAGACTGCTTCTGAAGGGCTAGATTAATTCTCATTGTCAGGATTCAGAGCAGTTCATCTTGGCAGTTCAGAGTGTTTTTTAGAATTAGCTGGCTCTGCCCAAGATGGGGGCTGCTAAGGGTTTTCTACAGCTTTTGGTTCATAGATTTCTTCTCTTGAATTGAGCCAAAAGTAATGAGCTTTTGTTCTGCAAAGTTTGCTTATGCTATGCTCAGATCTCACGTAGAGGCATTTTTGTGCTAATATTGTCAGAACTGCATGTATTCTCTGCCAAAGGAAAAGAAAATCTCATTTTTTCAAGGTGACCTTGAGATTTATGTGAAGATATTGCTACCTGTAATCAAAAGGAATGATGTAAGTTATTTCCATAGCATGTATTTGCTTGCCTTTAATATATGGTAGCACTTTTGAGATGAAGGTTCTCAAAAAACTTGAACTTGATTTAGCTGTTGAAGGTATTGTGGAGGACAGTTGGAAAGAATACCCAGAATTAAGAAGAAAATTGCTTTGTAACAACAAAAAATACTATTTGTCCAATTCAGGGCTGTCTACTCTGACAGGCAGTGGCTCTCAGGTTTTCCAGTCCTGGAACAAAGTGCTTCTCAGTATAAAGCTCATATTTACCAGTAGACATCCTGCTACAGATTCTCCCAGCGTCTCCAGGTTCTGGCTGTTGATACTTGGCTTGTTACCTATTTACTTATTTAAAATAAGCACTGTTGAACTTAGTGAGAGGACTTAGTTCTGACTAAGGTTATACAGGAGTGTTCAGTTAATGAGAAACATCTTAACGGGTCCTCACAGAGTTTTCTAAAGCCTTCGAGGAAAAAATCTTAACTATGATAAATTGATGGTATAAAGATGAGATCTTCTACTCTTATGCCTCCAGAACCCCACTGATGGTAGAACAGTAAGCAGACAAACATTCCTCCCTGTGGCTATGGTAATATATAATACAAGTACAAAGTTCAAATGTAGCCATACTGATCAAATCTCAGATGTAGTCTCTTATCCCAAGACCTTAGTAAATTAGATCTATGTGTGGGAAATGTCATATTACAGATTAATTTATATTCCATGTATATGTGTCTGCTTTTCTGTGGCATATACTGGAGTTTTAGCCATCTACAATATCTAAACCAATCTCGAGACAATTGAATTCTGCACCAGATCAGGACTGCATAATTGAAGGCTACATTTCAAGTTCCTTGAACATTCTTGTGGAAAAAACCTCAAGGTTACAGTGACCCACTGAAGATGAACCCAGAACCTCTTTACAGTGTGTAATTAGTATTTCCTCAAGTGCTGTTAGGTCTAAGTAGTAAAGAAATATAATATTTTCCATCATCAATCTTAGCCTCAGCTGTGACATTAGAGAAGTTTGTTTCTTAATTTACCAGCCTTGCCCTACTGATTACAGCTGAAGGTTGTGAGTACTCATGTTTGGCCAGAATGCTATCTGCAGATACCCCATCTCAGTTGCAGAGTTAGACATGGGGGGAGAGCTGCACTTGCAAGTACAACTATCTTTGCAGATAATAGGGTTTTGGATGGGTGGGTGGGCCTAACGGACCGGGGGTTCCTCACTTCTACTCTAAGATTTATCTTATCTTGTTTGCTAATTTTTAATGTCTGAAAAGTCAGACAAGAATCTCTACTGTAGAGAAGGTTCCAGAAAGTTTGCTTTCATGCTGATATTATAAATATATATGCATCCTCAAAAATAATGGGATTGTTTCTTCTATAATATACAAGCTCTTTCACTTCATGGAAATATTGCAGTTGGAACAGTTGAGGGCTTTTGAAGGTTAGAGGCAGCACATTCATAGTTATCCAGGGCTGTCAGATCTGGACTTCAAAAATCCAATACAAAAATCCAATACAAATCCAGACAATTGCTAGTAAAGTATCTCTCTACTGCCATCTAGCAATTGTCTGGATTTGTGGGGCCCAGATCTGGTTGTCCTACCTTACCTTCACCTTTCCAGTGCAAGTATAATAGCAAATTAATAACTTCATGTCTTTCTGTAACTGGAAACGAAGAATTTTGTAGGACATTTTAATTCTGTAGAATATCATTTAGACCCTCACGGAAGCCCATTTGGCATCCAAGAAAGCCATTGGTAATACATGAGTTAACAAAGCCAGCAGGTCACTGTATGGTTGGAGCCGAGTGATTTGTGTCATACAGACACTGGCCCTGTGATTACATGGCAGGGAAAGGGACATATTGGTTTAGTACATTTTTAATTTAATAATATAGATTCCAGATCTATATACATGCATACATAACTTTATTATAGTTAAGTTATGCCCATATCTGTACTTTTCTGAATTTTGAAATGGAGCTAGGAACTCAAAAACCTAAGTAAAAATATATGAGAAAGAAATGTGCACAAATGTCCACCAAAACAAGTACTTGGACAATTTATAAAAATCACAAACTAATAAAGATGCAGGCCAAAATGAACTTAAGTTTGGGAAAATGGGAGCCGCAATAAAATTGAACTTAATAGATTTGCCCGGCACGGTAACAAACTCTTTCAGGACAGGAATTTTTTTCTTCCCTGCAGTGCAGTCTCTGTCCTGCAGTGAAGTCATCTTTAGTATCCTAAACAACAAAAAAAGAGACAATGAGAAGAGAAGACTTCTATGATAATTTGGGAGCTTGGATTCTTCGGGATGAGCAAACCATAGGTCACATAGGACTCCTTGTATCCATTTTTGTTGCCCCAAACTTCTCCAACATCAAGCTGAAATGTGGCAACAGGTTGTTGAATTCCCAGAGTGTAAAAATCCATTTTTGGAAAAGAAAAATAGCAATAAATTAGATGTGCTAAACATCTTGTAAATTTAATATACCTATTTTACTTTAAAAAAAAAGAAAAAAAAAAGGAGGAACTAACAATTGTCAGCCCTTCTGGGGATGTCATCAGTGCATCTCTTGTGGCCTTGGCAGCCCTAAATTTAAAAAAATGCAATTTCTTTATGCAATTTCCAGCATAAAATGGGTCCCAAGATGACATTTTCCATACTGTACTTCATATCTCCCATACTTTCATGTCAATGTTGTGAACACAACCTGCTAATATTATGTTTGGCCCAGCACCAAGTGGCATTAGGAATACAAAGAGAGCTTTCTGTATTAGCACAAGGACTTGTCCCTCCTCCATGGCTGGACTATTATGACATTTGTGAACATCAACAGTTTATTATTTGTGATGGTAAGTTTGCTTATAGGCCAGGAAGGTACTCTGTAGGATGGGGAAAAAATTAAGTGTGAGATCTGAAGACTTAAGGAGGCTTAATGGAGCAGCCTAGTGAATCCGTTCCCTTCCTTTAGTTTTGTCTGCCCAGCCCATGACAATAATTTGTCTAAGAATTCTTGGAGTTGTGACTCCAACACATGCAGAGGGCAGCAAGTTGGGGAGGGCTGATCTGTACAAAGAATAGTGTTTTCTCCTCCGCTTTCTGACACAGCACATTCCTAGTCTTAAACTGGATTATCTGTGTGTGCTGTAGAATCATCCCTCATTACTAAAGTCAGTAACTGGTGTGGAAATGTGCTTGCTGCTGAAATATGCAGAAAGATTGAGTGAAGTGGGTTCCAGAAGATGGGGATACGCAATAAGGTTTTTGTGTATGGAAAACAAGGAATGTGCACAAAATGGAAAGTGGATTTTGTTTTGAGCTTAGAACAGCAGTCTAACTCAGAACATTCTGTTGGTACAAAATGTGAAACAGCTTCAGCATTGTGTCTTCCCTTCCAACAAACCCCAAATCCTCAGGCCCAACCAGACAAAGCGTTGCCAGCATTAACATCTCAAAACTCAGCACAGAACAAAAAGGGCCTTTGGGGAGAGAATGGTCATCATTGCACCTATTGTTTTCTGGTAGTTTTGTGTTTTTATTGGCTTTTATGTTTTTTATATTTTATGGTGTAAACCACTGGAAGTTGACTTCTGAGTCCTGCAGTTTATTAATTAACTAAATAAATAAAAGCCATCAGACATACAACCTTTGTTTAGCAAAAATAATAATAAAGTTTATACTTCAGTTGCCAACAGATATGGGGGGGGGGGGCTCAATACACAGCCCAAATTGGCAAATGCATCATTGCAGCAAATGCATTTTGAATTGCATCAGTGGTGCACAAGAATGCGAATATAGTACACAAATTCTCAAGAGTCCACAATCAGGAGGGCACAAGAGCGTGCATAGAGTGCTTATTGCTCTTTTTCAATTCACTGGCTTGCTCCCAAAAAGCTGCCCCTCAACCAGTCAAGACAGAATCCACAATGTAGGAGGAGAGTGGGGAAGGGGTGGATTTGGCATCATGATATCATGCTATTTTGTTGTCATTGTGGGTAGGAATAGACAATTATATCAATTAAATCAGTGTAAACACATTTTGAAAAGATACTATGTTAATGACTTTGTGAACAACTTTGTCCTATTAATAGTTGGCTTTCAAAGTGGCTTTGAAGTTGAAGACTTGTTTCATTTTCAACTTTAGGAGGACCCAAAATCATACACAGAGGGCTAATGCATTTCTGAGCTGAATCAGTTAACCAAAATTGTGGTAATAGCTTCTGGATTTACATTAACTATCATGGCATATTCAACACTTGCGTGTTAACTGAATACCCAAATGAATGCACATACCCACACACCTGCATTCTACCTTCAGTTCCCTGCTTTGTTTTTCAGTTTATGGGTATATAAATGTACCACTTGATATCCAACTTCTCTACAGCACAGAATCTTGAAGTAAAAATGGAGCAGCTTATCTTCCAGGCAGGCAATGGCATTATGATACTGTGACACAGCAGTCTTCTCTTTTGCCTTCCATGCTACTGTAAACATCTAACCTCAGAGCCAGCACATCCTTCTCCTTGACCATGCATGGAGGAGGAGCCAATGGAAGTAAGCCAGAGGAGGGTGAAGGGCCCTGTGTGGGATGGTGAATGAATCTGATTGCATCTTGGGTACTGCCAGGACTATATTGATTCATATGGAGTCTCCATCCAATGTGAGCTCTTTTCAGGTGCTGCTCAAGAGTTGGGAGAAACACCCAGGTGAGCCATGTAGAATCTCCAACCAGTGTGCACATTTGGGTAATGTGAGCAAGTTAATGACTAGCTTAGGGTGTAGACTAAGTGAAATGATGTCTTAGGGATGGCACTTACCTCCTCACCATATATCATAACTGGGAGGTAGGCAGACTGCTGCCAACAGTCTGGGGAACAAGGAAACTAGCCCATTACTCTTGCAGTGGCCAATCTAGAAACTCCAGTTAAGTAGTGGTTCATTTTGAGGAAGACAAGTTGCCCAACAAAATCAGAATTCATACAGGAGTGAATGATGTCTCCATGTAAGGGGTGTCTACATGGGGGCATTAAAAAAGTCAAGTAGGTGGCCATGACTGTATAATAGAAGCCCCACCACTGCTTCAATCACATGGAGTTTTCTTCACCAGGAGAGATTGCCACAGTAATTATGGATCCTTCATCCTTGGATTACAACACACAGGCTAGAACATGGAAGTGCTTGCTCAGTATCCAAAGGATTCAGTTGGTTAATAACTCATGTGAAACTAGATAATGCCATTCCCAGATTCCAGCTTTGCCTAAAGTTCTCCCAAGATGTTTTAAATGGCAGAAACTGACTCAGCACAGCTCTTTCTGCACTTAAGAGATTTGTCAAAAAGAACTGTTTAGATATAAAAATTGCTTTGTCTGTGAGTCTCCCCACTGAGCGGTCCAAATGTGGACAAATACCTTCCATGTCAGATATGATCACTTGTTTGATATTATTTTTTCTTCTTATTAGTAAAATATAACAACTACAGTGACAACAAAATACACTAGCAATTGTACAGTAAAAAAAACCCCTACATTACAGTGCTTAAACTAATAAAAGAAAAAGGAACTAATAAAATAAAGTAAGATCCATGTATTATCAATATAAAATTAATTCATTCCTTAAATATTAAATTGAGACCATATAGAAACATACTGTTCCATCTTCAAAGTGAAACGAAAAGCATGACCATTTGTTACTCAAAGAGGTAGATGAAATAGACATTGGGTTAGATGGAGCTTTACCTAACCCTGGTACGTAGTATCCACCTACTCTTAGCATTCTGATGAAGATGATAATGATCTCATGGCTCTTATCTGTAAGAGTGCTGGAATAATCTTGGTGTTTGCCATTAGGCTGTCCTGCACAATTAAATGCATGTTGTGGTGATGTGTCTGATCTTGACGGTTCTCCATTGTTGGCTGAAATTCCTTTGTACATCAAACTATAATTGATGGAGTTCATGGCTTTGCTTACTTCATATGCTGGATGGGCCAAGTCCAGTGCCTCAGCACAAAGCAGCATATGTCTGAGGCTGAGTCCTACATTATGAAATGTGCTATGGTCTTTAGCAGCAACTGGCCCCTTTGGCTTCGTGTAGATGTACATATACCTTTCACCTCAACTGATCCAAAGATCAGAAGATGCTATATGACCTTCGACCAGCTGATCTATGTCTTGCAGTGGTTGCAGGCAGCATAGCTCAAGCTTGATGGCCTTCACCACTTGCTCGTGGTGAGTGGTCTGCTGGTGTCTCTGGATCATTCTTACCACCAGCTGTGGACTTGGATGGGAAAAGTTTAGATGGAAAAATAGGTGCCTTAAACTTATGGATGCTTAAGGTATCCCTTGAAACTCTTGGAACTTTAAAACTTTGGAATGCAAGTTTTAACATATCCCTTAAAACAAGGAGTGGTATTTCAGCTGATAGATGTTGGGCATCCTTGTGTTTGTGTTCTGAATGTATGTCTGTAATGTCTTATGTGTATTTAGCTTCACAAATGGAAGTTTATTATAATAATCCTATATTTTTATTATACTGTCTTTGCCCTGACTTGTGTTGGAAGGAAAGCTGGTACATAAATAGAATTAATACTAACAATAACATAGAATACTTAGCTGTTGCTTATTTCAAGTAAAGCTAGATTTGGGCTAACTCTGCAGATCATGTATTTCAACTAAGGTGGACTAAAGTGAGCTATTGAAGGGTTTCAGTAGCTCATCCACATGAACAGGGTATGTGAAGGGGTTATTTAGTGGGTGAGCAAGTTAATGGTTCCTTTGGTCTGCACTAACAGTGCCACTATTTCATTATGTTTTAAAATCCTGCACGTGGACTCTATTCGCTGGATCTGTTCCTCAAACTATGTCAAGAATATTTATGTCTCTTAAGAATTCTACCATTTATGCCTTCACAAAATCAACATATAACTGAATTATTTCCCAGAACTTTCATGGCTTGTTTTCCTGTCTGATTCTCCTAGCTAAAAGCTTTAGGCTATTCATAATCCAGCTGATTCTGTTCAGCTTCATGATTACAATTATCTCAAATCATGTCCAAATGAGTGTAGGAAAGGGATTTCACTACAGATTCTTTTCATGGTTTCCTACAATGGAAAGCCTGGTTTTTTTTCAAGATTCTGGCTTCTTGGCACTTGCAGGGAGGTAGGTTCATTTTTTAAGTTGTTTTCTGTAGTCTCTCAGAAGGATTCCTCCTGATGCAGATATGACATGCAGACCTTTGCTGGGAATATGCCATAAAAGCAGGTGCTCAGTTGTAGTAGGAAAGTTTGTCAGATATTTTATCTTAGGAGCAGTTGAAGGCTGTGGAAGGAACATTGTAGTAGTCAGAGCAAGGCAGTGAAGATGAGGCCCTAAGTGAGCCATTTTGGGACTACGTTGTACCTCTCGCCCCCACAACTAGCACGCAAGGTGGGGATGATGGGAATTACAGTGTAAAACAGCTGCTTAGGGAAGGTTGCTCTAGATAACAATTGCCATAAAAGTGGGTAGTCACAAAGTGCAGTTTTATCAGATTTGGGGGTTAATTTGCTACTAATTTGAGAGTGTCTGTAATTATTTGTAGATACAGGTTTAAACTCTGCATTTCTTTTTGGAATGTCATGATATCAGAACTGTACAAAGGAGGAAGGAAGTGGGCTATGCCAGAACACAGGGACCAATATTGAATGCTCCAGTTTGGATGTATGAATAGAATTCAGCTGGAGGATTTCAAGAGACATGCTTGCCTGCCTAATTTAGTCTCTCTCTCTTTTTCTCTCTTTCTTGAACAAACATCTTTATCCCTTTATGCAGAAAAGTATTATTCTGATCTTAACAGAAGTGCCCTATGCTGTTTCAGCCATTCTGAGTTTAAAACAGGTGCTTTGAGCTTGAAATAGGCCTGTTTTAAGCTGAGGACATTTCCAGAGTAGGTATTTTGAACTCAGAACAGAGCATTTTGAACAAATGGAGTCTTTCACATATAAAACATTTTGAACAGAAGGGATTTTGCATGTCACTAGAAAATTAATGAAGCAGACTGTTTTGGAGTATTAGAAAAGCAGGATCTACAAGTGATTAATCATTTTTCATAATAAGGAATTCAAGGGGAACTTTTGAAAAGAGAGGTACAATTAGCAGCCCCTAATTTGAACCCCTTTTTCATTAAAACAACTTTGGGTTTTTGCTTTAAACAAAATGCAAGAGGACTTGGAAAGTTAGAACAACTTTAAAAATATACTGTAGTAAGATACTGAAGAATAAACAGTTTTGACAAATCCAATTACAGTGTGTTGAAAGTATGCAGGATGGATTTTGAATCTCTGAAAATCATTTGTTATCTCCAATGTGATACATCTAACATTTTAATTCCTTATAGCTTTCATAAAGCGATGAAAATAAGGAAACAAATGGGAATAATGCTGGACATCATGTGTGGTTGGTGGGTATCTCTCTACATGGTAACAACCACTGTGTGACATATTTTTAAGCTGCCATGCTATGGTTTTTGAACAATTTCTACTTCTATTTATTTTTTGTTTCTACTTTCTACTCTTTCTGCTTATAGAGCCTGCTGATCTCTTTCTGGTATAGTAACAAAAGCGCTCACATTCAAGTGAATTCATTCTCTTCGTATACACATTATTTTGCTTTGCCCATTGTGCATTAGACCGTGAAACTAGACTTGCCAGCAGTTTCCCAGGAGAATTCCATTAGTATCTCCCTGATGATCTCTGAAACTGAATGGTCACATAAAGGAAAAGTCATCCAGTTAGGGGTGGATTTGTGAAGGGGAAAATCAATCAGAATGTCACATTTTATGAGCAAAGACTCTGAATGGAGCTATACCATCTGTTACCTGTAGATGTCACAAGAGTCAAGAGAGAGTTTCTCCAGAATGCTTGTGGCTACAAGCATTAGTCAAGCACAGTTAAACTTCTCCAGGAGAAGCCATGCTGATATTGTTGTCTTTAAACTCCCTGCTTCTATCCTGAGCTTAATTACTTCCTGATAATGCTGTTTCTTTTCTTGGCAGGTTTATGTGCACTTTCTATCAACCATTCCAACTCCTACGTGGCATATCCTGGTAGTCCTGTTGTCGGTGAGATTGTGTTGTATGACGGAAACCATTTGGTAGGTGCAAAAGTGAACTATAAAGGTATTCTGGGGCACAGATTTGGTGACTCTGTGGCTTGAGATTTGAATTTAAATGAGGTAGGAGCAGATAGTCCTTGTAGCATGCATTGTAACATCTCTGCTCCTAAACTCATTTGAATGCTAGTAGAATATGGTTTATATCTTATTCAGCCTGTCTCTGTCCACCACTAGCTGCTGCTTTTTGCTTAGAAAGTAAAGTAAAGCAAAGCAGAAGACCTCTAGCCATTTAGGCCTGTGCTAAAAGTTTTCTTGTTTAGATGTTTTGACACTCTGGAGTCCATTTGGGATGTTCCCCTTTTTTATAATGTTGGCTGCCAGTATTTTCCCAACTATTTTTCCAACCATCCCTCCCACCCCCTGTTGAATAATCACATTTGTTGTTCCAGCTTAATGAGAATCATATCATGAACATGATTAATTTACAATAGAGGGATGCAAGAAAGAGAAAATGTGTTTTGTTCTGTGCATGGAATAAACACTATGGCTGGGGGATTCAGCTAGATTGCTTCCTGATGGATCATGACTTGTCCCCTGCTCTCCTGGTACTTGGAACCATGTGGTTGACCAGGTTTTTGCTGAAATAGATTTCAGATAGGTCTTGCAAGGTGAATAGAGCAAGGCTGATGTGCCTTGCTCCTCTCTCCTCCACATGGTCTGTGAACCAGCCCACCTACTGATTATCCCAGTGCCTTCCTTCTCCTTCCTTTCATTGCTACCGCCATACTTGAATTCAAGGTCACTTTAACCTAGCTAGTCCAAGTCTATGTTGGACTTCCCCTCATTGACTCAGTGCCTTGCTTATCCTTACTTTCCCTTCACTGCTGCCACATTCTGCTGTCAGCTTTGCCTTCTCTTCACTGTCTCCCACCTTGGAACATATGTGTTCTAGATAATGTCTGGACCAAACATATATGTTCTAGGTGCAAGTCTGGATGGAATGTACATGCTGGAACTGGGCATAGGCCATCCAAACCTGGCTATTCTATACATGGTTCCATGCATTGTACATTTTGCATATGCCTATGTCATAATGTTAGGTAGGCAATGTATTTGGCTATCTGATGGTGCCATTGGTGGCAAACAAGAACAGTTGTACATGAATAAATAAGAGCTGTAGGTTCTTGTATTTCTGAATAACCTTCAGCCCCTTTGAAAAACTCACTGCAAACTGGGGGAGTGAGAAGGGAGCCTTCTTTTCAAAGAAAGTATATTGTGGTCCCTAGAAAAGAACAGAACAGTTTCCTGTTAATTTAGGGCTCCTTATTTCTTTTGGTGACTGCAACCTGCTATAAGGAGAAAAAGATTCTCTGTTGGGCTGCTAATTAGATACAGGAAAACAATTGCTGAGATGCAAATATTCCATGCAAAAACGAAGAGTGATATTTACTGTATCTCTGCTCTGTTTTTCATGTGGGATACTGAATCCTTACATGGTGATGCCAAAATTTCAGCAAAGGAAGAGGAGTTGAACAGAAGTAGTAGAAAGATAAGAAAAATGCTAGAGTAGTTTCTTGCTTGTAAGGATAAGTAGAAGTGACTGAAAGGCCTAAAATCACACACTGTCTTTTACTTCAATGGGCTGAAATGTGTTTTAGTTAGTACAACCATATTTTATTTTTCCCCTGCTAACAGAGAGATGTTTGTTCTATTTCTGCCCATGAAGGGCCCCTTGCAGCCCTGGCCTTCAACTCTACAGGGTCAAAACTAGCAAGTGCTTCTGAAAAGGTAAGTAAACAAAATGGCTGTCAAAGTAGATCTTGTATTTTCTCAGAGGAAGTGGACTAAAGAAGATGAGTATTTGGATTACCATTTGATTCTGTTGACTATCTTTTTCCTTCTGTAGGAAAAGCTTCCAAATATTTCATTTCGTTTTTTCTTTCTTAAGTTAATGCTGTCTTGCCTTCCCTTCAGCACAGGACAGAAATGTAGTCTAGTGTTCCTCATGCATGCTCAGGAACAAATCCCATAGAGATCAGGAGTCTTTGTTCTAAGGCAGCATGTTATGACCCAGCTGTAGCCACCTAACCTTAGGCAAACATATTGCTTAATCCTAAATGTATTTAGATGTAAATTCTAGATGCAATAGCTTTCTAATAATGGTGCTTAGGACTGTGGCGTTAAAAGTAAGTAATCTGTTCATTTGTGTATTTATTTAGGGTGGACTTTGCTCTAATATCTACCTATAATTGTTCCTAGGATAACTTTAAAAATCACTAATATTAGGCCCTACCAAGAAGCTTACAAATTAGAAAATGGAACAGATGGGGGGAAAAAGATGGCTAGGAAGAAGGGGTAAAAAAGCAGATAGACAGAAAATAGGTGTTTGGAATAAATCCCTGCCCTTTTCTGGAACTGAGGAACTTTTGATTTATTCTACTGTGCTGTGTAATAGGTGGGAGGCTTTGTGGCCTGCATGTAGTTCTATGGTTCTCCCAGGTTCACATTGCTGAAATTTGGTGCATTTTCCATTAAAAAGCAATGAAATAGCTGCATTGAGCATCTGTTAGGTTTAACCCATCTATTTCATAATAATAAAAAGCCTTCTCCATAACCTTAAAGTGGATCTAGTCTAGTAAAATCTCTTCTAGCCTGGCCTTACTTCTCTCTGATGACAACAGCATCTTTTTCGTGTCCCTAGCTACAAAAAGGTTGTCCCACCCCCCAAGTTAAATTGATGGTAGCACCTCCTCTCCAAAAGCATCAAAGCAAAATGCTGCTGTTGCCTCTCATCCAATTGCTTATGACTTCTGTGCATTACATCTTTCCTTTCAGGGAACCGTCTTTCGTGTTTTTTCCATCCCTGAAGGACAAAAGCTGTATGAATTCAGAAGAGGAATGAAGAGGTTGGTCTGCTCCTGTCATACCAGTATTCCAACTGAAATAACAGGATATTTATTTTATTGGATTCTGAGGCCACTTGACTCCAAAAAGACTCTGGGCAGCTTGATTGATTGATTATGTGCCATCAAATTGTTTTTGGCTCCTAGTGACCTCATAGATTTTCTCCATGATGATGTATCCCTAACCTGTTCTTTCAAGTGGCTAGCTTACAATATTTAAAAATACATAGTTTAAGAAACATGACACCTGTACAAAACCACACAAGTAACATTTTTAAAAAAATCGACACGGGCTCCACAAATACAGTAACCCCAGGCCTGGAATGGAGCCAGGTCTTAAGAGACTTCCAGAATACTTAAAGAAAGGGAGCCATACATATCTCTGATGGGATGTTGTTGCAGAGAACAGAGGCTGCCACAGAATAGGTTCACTTCATCAATTCCACAAGATGACAACATTTAATAGAGGGGATCTGGAGCATACCCCACTCTGCCCAAGTGTAGTGGATTGGCAGAAACAATTTGAGACAGGAAGTCCCTCAAATAACCAGGCCCTATGTCATTGAGGGGCTTTAAAAGGGATGATCAATACCTTGAATTGCATCTGGAGGCCAACTGGGAACCAGTGTAGCTTATACAGTAGCAATGACACATTGGCATAGCACGGAATACCCATTACCACTGCATTTTGGAATAGCTGTAGCCTCCAGATGGTCTTCAAGGGCAGCCCCACGTAGGACACATTGCAATAGTCCAGTTGTGAGATGACTAGGTCATGAGCGACCATCTGAAGGGTGTTCTTATCAAGGAAAGGAAGCAGCTAGGTACAAGGTGAACCTGTGCAAAACTTCTGGCCGCAGCTTTCACCTGCTCTTCAAACTGTAGCTGTGAGTCCAGGTGGTTTCCCAAGTTGCACACTAGTCTCAAATGGGAGAGTACAATGGTGAAAACATCCCAGAGCCAGTGGTCCAAACAGCCACAGCCATTCAGTCTTGTCAGGATTGAGCTAAAGTCTGTTTGTCCCCATCCAGACTTGAACAGCTTTCAGTCCGGGGCTCACCCAGTGGTTTCATGTAGATGTTAAAGAGGAAGGGTGACAGCATCAAAGGTTGAGGCACCCTACAAGTGAGGGGCCACAGGTGCAATGTCTCCGCTCCTGTCAAACTGAGTGGAACTAATTGCTGAGGAAAGAGGTGAACTACTGCAGCATAGTGCCCCCACTCCTAACCCCTGCAGCCAGTCCAGAAGGATACCATGGTTGATGGTATTGAAAGCTGCTGAGAGATCAAGGAGCACAAGGTTCACTCCCATCCCAGCTCTGCCAAAGGTCATCGACAAGCATGACCAGTGCTGTCTCTGTTGCACAACAGATATGAAATGCCTCAGTGCCTCCATAGGGAATGAGCACCTCAGAGTTGCAGGGACAGCTGGACGGCCTTTAGTCCATCTGAACCTGCAAAGCAGTGCAAGCCTGCCCATGTATTCCCTCTTCTTGTCTTTCCAGATGTTGAATCTTCTTTGCGTGGAATTTACTGACAGTATTCCTGAAAAGGACAGTGTTAGTGGAAATGTTTCAGTGATACATTATATCTTATTTTTATTACTCTAAAGTAATAAAAATTACTTTTTGGGATATTCTTATGCAGAAACACCCACAGAGATAGAAATACAGGGAAACGATGATTGATTTGCTAGACCTCTATCCCACCTTTCATTCAAGAGCTCAAGATAACTTACATAGTGTTCCCTCCTCCCATTTTCTCTGCAACAATAGCCCCGTGAAATAGGTTTAATTGAGAGTGAGTGATTGGCCCAGTGTCACCCAGGAAACTTCCATGGCTAAGAATGGATTAGAATCTGGTGGTCTGCGCTCCTAGTCCAATACCCTCATCACTACACCATGCTAATAAATTGTCCAGGGCTGTTGCTCATGTGACTTTTAAAAAATGTGTTCACTCCCATAAGTCTTATTGATGAACATTTTGTATAAAACCAAAATATTCAGGGTAATTTTCATGCCACTGTATAGAAAATGGCAGGGGACTGAACTGGAAAAGTGATTTGCTGAAGTTAATATATGACAGATGTTGAATTCAGGACTTCACAGCTCATTCTCTTAGCCATGGTGTTATATTGCCTCTATAAGTTGCTTGTTCACATGTCCGAAGCAACAATCTAGGATGCCTAATGGAGTGATAGTTTCATAACAGGCTTCATCTGATTATACTATGCTTATTTCCATCCTACAAGAATCTCTCAAGCTTGCTTATTTGGACCAATTGATTACCTTTTCCAACTAGGCTGTCTGGGTTCTTTCTTCCCTTCACTTTAGGTACGTGAACATCAGCTCCCTTGTGTTCAGTATGGACTCCCAGTTCTTGTGTGCATCAAGCAATACTGAGACAGTGCATATTTTTAAGCTGGACCATCTCACAGACAGGTGGGTATCCAAATGATGCTGCCTGTGCCACGGAGAACTGAGCTGTATCGAGCAAAGCCCCTCTTGGCAGGTTCTTGTAGATGGCAAATGGAAGCTGAGAAAAATACTCCTTGCCAGGTAGACCTGCTTATGGACAACCAAGCTTTGCTTATTGGGAGAATTACTGCAACAGTCTCTCCCAATTTGCTGCAGCTGTTCTCCTACATGAATCACTCAAGCTTTGATTTGGCAGCAAGTTTGACCATCCCAGCAAGCCTGTGGGCAGAATGGAAAAGCACAGCTCTTTCAGATCCAAGTTATCATTGTCAGTTGGGTCCAGGATTTGGGCAGATGTATGTTCAAGCTAACTCATTTCCAGTGGCTGACTGCAAATGGCAGTATTGGCATCTGCACTTTTGACACTTTTGTGAAGCCACACAGTGAGATACAGTTGTGGCTAAGAAATGGATTTGTTTGAGTTTGTAAAAGCAGTTGTATGCCTAGTGGTAAGATCAGTCAGGGAGCTAGGAATAGCAAAGTGATGGACTTGGGACTGGAGCTCAGGCTGGACTCAGAAATAGAAGCACTGACCACAGAACCTGTTCAGTTGTCTGGCCAAGGCTTGGTTTCCTGGCCGTAGTGTTTATCCTAGTCCTGGTGAATCTCCTTTATTGGGAAAGTGACTGTGTTGCAGTGATGTTACCGGTTCTTTGCTGCTCCTGTTTCCAATCTTTGATGCAGCTAGTTTGAGGCTTGGAGCTCCTAGCAGAAGTGACTGCTTTTGACCCCATGCATGGGTTACTAGATGAGAATGGTTGTGTATGTTGCATCATACTTTGAATGCCTGTCTGAACACCAGCCAGAGAGAAGTCACAGGAGAGGAATGCCAGAATTGAGAAAAGAACTATCTTTATTATAACGTTGGAATGTACGGTAACCATCCATTATAAATGTAGAAATCTCCATGACTAGTACTGCTTATGTCCATTTAGGCTGATGTGTCAGCTGTATCCTTTCCTTATCAGGAAAAGTTTGAGCATTAAGATTCATGCCTAACTTACCTTAAGAATGGATTACCGTGGCAAGCTCTATATGACATTGCCATGGGCTTGCAGTACCTAGAGGTGAATGCCACAACAGGGTCCTCTTTGAGCTACCTTACCACAAGTGGGCAAAAAGATCACTGCTAGCTCCTTCCACCCTGCTACTAAGCTAGGCTCAAGGTTTTGGTATTAGCATGCAAACCCCAAACCATTCAGATCAGTCTACTTTATATTAGCTCCTGCAGATGTCTGCAAGTCTCAGAGGAGGTCCTCTGGCATGGCTTGCAGATTGCCAGTTGAAGGTGGGTCTTCACAGCAGTGGCAATTCTCCTGTGAATGGCTTCCCTTCAGTGGTACTTTAGTGCTGAAGTACAGTAGGTGCTTTTTAAAATGTCATCTTTTATGTTGGCTTTTCTTATACTCAGACTGATCTTTCAGTAGATTGTTTTGATTTCATAACTTGTTTTAAAGTTGTTGCTGTCAATTGCCTTTGGACGTCTCTGTTTTCACTGATAACTGGCATTCATCCTGCGATAGCTTTAAAAAGGGAGTTCAAGCTTTGTGCCTACCACAAGACTCTTTTTAGCCACTTTTTAGCTTGGTGAGAAGGGCTTTTGCAGTGATTTCCTCTGAAATAGGATTTCATGCGATGGGACATAGCTACTGTACACGGCTTTCCCCTTCTCTGTGCAAGAGAATCTTGCCTGATTATTGCAGATGGACAGTGATCTCTGGTATTGTTGCCTAAATAAGCCTAGGAGTACAGTGTTATTATGTAAATCAGTAACACATAATTAAACAGCTGATGCAAATGTCAATATTTTTACCTCAGATTCGTTGCTGCTATTTTTATAATACCATCTGCATCTGTTGCATTCCACTAAGTCTTAGGGTTGTGTTCTTGCATTAGGAACATCTGAAAGGACAGCAGTCCCCATCTCTGAAATGTTGAAGTGAAGGGGAAACAGGAAAGTCTAATAAGGGGTGAAGGAAAGCTCATGAAATTGCATGCTTTAGGTTATAGGAAATGAGGACCTTGTTGCTATTGTACTGATGCTCCTTGTTATAGATAATGGAGTAGAATTTTATAAACTGGCATTTTGTTTCTCTTAGTCGGCCAGAAGAACCTCCGTCCTGGAGTGGCTACATGGGCAAGATGTTCATGGCTGCCACCAACTACCTCCCTTCTCAAGTATCAGGCATGATGAGTCAGGACCGGGCTTTTGCAACTGTGCGCCTGAACTTCTCTGGACAAAGGAACATCTGTGTGCTCTCCACGTACGTAAGCTGAGCTATAGCAACTAAACAGGATTGTCTTCCTTTGCATTGGACCAACTATTTTATTTAGAAGAGGCACACTGGTTCCAGTGGAAATGTTTCATACATGGCACAGTGTGGGGTGAGTCAAATAGTCGTGAGTAAGGCTAAAACATTTCCCCATTCTTTCATGCACACACACAAACTCATTCTTATACACATACAAACTAATCCATACACACACTCTTATTTCCTCACTTTTTCAAAGCAGCAGGAAAACAGGAACCTTGATTAGGAGTAGAGTAAAGAAAGCAGATCTTGGTCAAGATAGCTGGAATGGGAAAATCTACTTCTCATTCAGGCTGTTTTGATGAAGTTTGCCTATTTTTTTAGCAGCAAGGGTCAGCAATATTGATCAAGAATGTTTAACTTCAAACTGCAAATGTAAGCACATGTCCTCATACATGCACATATATGTGATTATGGTGCAAACCAGATTGAAGTTGGTCATTCAGTCACTTTTGATCACAACTATGGTCATAATTTTGCCAGGACTGTTTTTCAGAAACTGTTTTTTTGAATGCTTGTAAACTCCTGTATGTGTCATCAGTGATAATATCTAGCCACCTTGTCTTCTATTGGCTTCTTTTTTGATTGCCTTCAATTTTTTTCAAGGCTTTTCCAGTACACCTTGCCTTCACATGATGTATCCAAAATATTTAAGCTTTAGCTTCCTTATTAGTGCCTCCAGTGAATAGTCTGATTTTGTTTCAAGTATTGTCTGATTTATTCTTGTTGTAGTCCAAGCACATTACAGGTAGTTCTCATTTAGCAGCCACAATTGGGACTGGCAACTCCATTGCTAAGTGAAGCGGTCGCTAAGTGGGAAATCACATGACAGTGACTGTGCTTTCCTTGTCCCCACTCGCCCACCCTTTGGAATGTTCATCCCAGCACTGGGATAATTAGCAAGAAGGAATCAATGTTTGTATTTATATTTACATTCATTGGAGAGGAAGGGATTACAAGAGAATAAGCAGGCATACAGTGGGGAATACATATTGAAAGCAGTGTGTGGAGAGGAGGGGACAATGGGTCAGGCACAGGAGAGATTGCCTACAGAAATTGTTTGGGGTTTTTTCTCCCACCTTACCCCACCCTACCTGGCAGAGTGGAGAGATTGGAGAGGAAGGGATTATAAAGCAGGCACACAATGGGGAATACACTGGGCTGTTTGCGTAGCACGCTTGCGGCTGCCAACACCAGTGCATTGCTTTCAGTGTGTATTCCCCATTGTGTGCTTGCTTGCTTTCTTGTAGTCCCTTCCTCTCCAATCTCTCTGCTCTGCAAGGGGGGGGGGAGGAAAAACAACAGGTCAGGCTCAGGACAACACATACTGACTGTCATGGTGATCATGTGACTGAGGGACACTGCAAAGGTCGTAAATGTGGGCATTGGTTGTAAAATTATTTTTTCAGTGCTGTCATAACTTTGAACTGTCGCTGAATGAAGCAGTTGGTAAGCAAGGACTACCTGTAATTTTTTTTCATCCAATCTTTCTGATCCACTTTTACACCCACAGTTATACCTAAGAAAACCATAGCCTTGACCATATGTACTTTTGTTTTCAGTATGATGTCTCTGTACTTTAATATTTTGTCTAGATTTATTATAGCCTTCCTCCTAAGTAGCAGATGTTTCTTTATTTGATGGCTACAGTCACTATTACTATGAATTTTTGAGCCTAGGAAGTCTCCTGCTACTTCTCTGTGTGTTCACCCTGGGCTGACGTTTGCTTCATACACCAAAGCCAGATTTTCCCATTATTCCAAATGCTATTTTATTTTCAACTTTAGTATTCCAGTTTTCCATAGTTAATATAACATCTTGTTTTTGAAGTATTGATGTCAACAAGTTATTGCAAGTTGCTTTAAAACGTCGTTTCTGCTTCCTTGGCATTTGTGGTTGGAGCATAGAATTTGATCACCGTAATAATTGAGCCTTGGACTCAAATTGAAATCATTCGTTTCTGGGTTTCTGTATAAGCACTGCCTTAGAGTCCCTTTTTTATAATAATGGCCGATCCATTTCATCTATGATTTTCTTGTCTACAGCAGGGCTGATGCTGCTTTGATGTAAAGCGACCCATTTCACTCCATTTGAGTTCACTGATTTGCAGGATATCAATGTTCAGTCTGATCATTATGGTTGCTAAGAGCTGACACTGACTTGATGTGATATAATCAAAATAATCTAACATTAAGTTTGCATTGGTTCATGGTTCTGACATTCTATGAACCAATAACATATATCTTGACTCTAGACACTTCAGCAATTAAATGTCTATACAGCTTTAATCCAGCCACCTCATAAATACCAGTGCTATTTGTATTTACTCTCTGCTTGTTGGATGTCTTCTGCCCTAGGAGATCTTATTTCAGCATCATGTTAACCTTGTTCTGGTTATGTTTTGATTGTCCATTGGGTCGATTGAGGTTACTTTGTTGCATATGATTAAGGGAAGGAGAGACATTTCCCCATTGATTTTATTCTCCCCCACCAGCTGATGGCTGATCTGTTGGGCAGTAAATGAGGAAAAGTGGCAGGGCTGTCTGGGGTGTATAGAGAGCATACAGGCAGTCTGCAAACCATGGTTTAATTCTGGTTTATGCAGACAGAGGCTTTAAACGGTACAAAATACAGACCTTTCTCCTCTGCATTGATATACCACCTGCATTTATAAAATTTGCAATTGTGTTGATTGTATCTTGTATACACAACAAAACTGATTTTGTTGTGCTAAACATTCTGCATTGCTCTTCATATATCTCCTGAACTAAATCTCTATAGATACCTTTCCCAGATTTAGGGGATGTCTGAGAGCATAATAATATAGGCTATACCATTCATGGCTATTGTTTCATGACCCAGGGCTGAAAGGGAAATGATTTTTTTATAAGTTTAACACTGGGTCAAATCTCAAAGGGAGAAGAAAGTATCTTACAGTATTTTTTTTTAGAAATAGGCTTTGGATTCCATAGCAAATAAAGAGAAATGCATGAAATAAATTGGTAAGTGAAGGAAATGATTTTGCTCTGTTCCAACAGCTGTGCTGAACATCACATACATGTTGATAATATTCATGGTGGCTATATTTAGGAGAAAACTTCCTTGCTGTTATGGCTAATACAATTTTATAGTAGGTTCAAAACCAGTATTTTGTGTATGCCTGCATATGTCTCTACTTTTTTTTCCTATGTATAGTTCCTACTATTAATGAAAAAAATACTATAGTAATTGTTTTACTATTTATTTATTTATTAAATTTGTATGCCACCCATCTCCCCCAATGGGTGACTCTGGGTGGCTCACAATGAAAAATCAAAAGCGTATAAACAATTAAAATACCCCATAAATAATTAAATACTCAATCCATTAAAATCCACTATAAAACAAACCTTATACATAAATACTAAAGACATTCAAGATGATGGGCGGGGGGTGGTGGAATCTGCTTATTGAGGAATAGGCAAAACCTGGCTGCCAAACCTCTCCCATAAGCATATTTGCCTTACAAATCCATACTCCAGGAAATCTAGGATGGGCAAATAGATGGTCTGACCCATTTAGAGATTGATTCAGCTATGCTCCTGTGCATTTTTTGTTAGGATCCAAAAGTTGCCTCGGCTCTTAGTTACAACATCTGGTGGACATCTTTACATCTACAACCTGGATCCTCAAGATGGCGGAGAATGTGTTTTAATCAAGAAGCACAGGTAACAGCTTAGCTAAACTGGAATTTAAGTATTCTAGGAATTAATTTAGCTGTTAGTACATTCTCACACTTCTGTTGCATAGATTGCAACTGAGCTCTCCTCTGGCAGAGCCCTTGATTTAGATGTTAACCACTCCCATGCTTGGTCATGAGTGTGAACTGCTGAACTTTATTTCTTCCTTGAATGACCTCTTAAGTATTGCCTGTAGTTTAAAATTATTCTCTGGGGTATTGCATTGTGTGGTGCCTTTAGGATTTGGTTGAAGGAACAAGGGTTGGATAAGAAGATTTAGGTTAAAAGTACATAGAAGAGATACTGTTTTCTGTCTACACAAATAAATAAATTTTGCTGGGAGGTCTGTTACAGTCTTGATCTTCAGATGTCTCTGCAATAACTTTACATCAGCATAAGCACCTTTCTTCCTGTCTTCCAAGCGTCTTTGAAGACCCAGGCTGCATCTGTGTTCTGCACAGAAGGATTATCTCTGTGTGTTTGGCTCGGCCAAACAATGCATCCTATGGACTGGAGATGGCACAAAACCTCCATCTCTATTAAGCCCAGTTTATCATTAATCATGCAACCAATAAAGGTACATTAGTTGTCGGAGTTACTGGGTGACTGGATATAATGACTAGCCTTTATTTCAACCCCCCACACCCAGGCCCATGTACTTTTAGCTTGCTTGACTTGGTAAAGCCAGAAGAGAACAAAGAAAATGATCTTCTGCCTCCAGCAACTCAAACCTATGCTGCAACAGTAGCAAGGCAGAGTTCAGTGCCTTCACCTTCTATGATGCCAGGTCAGTACCAGATTTACAGCAAGCTACAGGTTGCTAATTTTGGTCATATCAGAATTGTTCACTGCTATGTATTTGCAAGAAATGGAGTTTCTATGCATCATCTTTTATATTCTTATGAAAATATGTATACTGTATTATTTGATGTCTTTGGCAATGCCCTATACCAGGTATTGGTAGCATTGAAATGTATGCTGAATTCAGGTTAACCAAAGAAATTGAAACATATCTGCACACTTTGCTAATTCTTCCTTATTTTGTGAGAACCAATTTTGATAGCACTTGTGATAAGACACAAAATAACGAGGCCAGACTATGTGTAAAATCATCAAGGCTGTGCATGCATTGCAGAAACATGGGGGGAAATCAGTCATGACATAGATTTCAGTGTCTTAAAAATCTCAGCTTCCATAAAGCAAGAATGTGAATTAACTTAAGTAAAAGTAGATAGGTAGGTGGTTGTGTGTGTGTGTGTGTGTTTGTATGAGTATATATAAAGAAGAACAACTATACAACTCTGAAAAGAGCCAAAATTAATAGCAAGAACTTTTTCAATTATGTTTTGTTCTCTTGCCTTAAGATACAAAGTAAATGCAACAATGGCAAACCCCCCAATCCATGGGTTTCTTGGTGTTGCATTACAGCATGTAGAATTTAATTATTTGATGTATGGAAGTCTTGTTTTTAACTCTTCTGATCACATAGCATTTAGTAGTCCTAACATCCTTCCTTCCAAGTAAATTTTGGTGAATTTTGAATAGCCAAGCATAATTTCACCCACTGCTCTTTCCTCTATTCCAAGTTGTCCTCTCCCAGAAGACTTTCAAAGCTCAATATATGAGGCGTGGGGGGTAAACATGCATTTTGAACTCATTAACACAAAGGCATGGGAAGCTGGCGAATTCTGGACAGCTGTCCATCCCCAAATTTCCTTTTCCTGTACTTTATTTTTAACATAGCTGGTTGCAACGTTTGGCTAACCTTGGCTGATCTTGGAAAAAAAGTGAAGCTGTGTTGGACCTGGTTAATAATGGGACTGGAAACCACCAAGAAATATCTGGGATGTAGACTAGATTGGGAAATTGAAAAATATCCCAGAAGACTATATTGTATTACAGTATTGCCAAGAAAGCCACATGGACATGTTCATGAAGTAATTAGGAATTACTTTTTTAGAGCTTTTCCGGACTTGAGAGGTCCAGGGGCAGAATGCTGATTTGAATTCCACAATCAGTGCTGTCTTCTCTCTGCATCCATTCTTTTCTCTTGCTTGCTTGCTGCCCGTTGAATCAAACAGGAGTGAATTCTGGCTCAGCTCTTCCTTATGCTATCTTCAACCAGTTGGGAAGGTTGAATGAGCAATAAGGATGCAGCAAATAGCAGATTCTTGGTCTTGTTCAGTTGGACTGGATTGTCTCAAAGGGCTACCCAACCCCAGGCTGCCCTTTGGCAAGGTCCTAACACATTTTATATTTCAACAATGTTTCTTGGAGATATGCTAAAGTATTTTGAAGCTGTAGTAAGCTGCCTTGAAATGCTTGTGTTCTCTGAGGCAGAGGTAAATAAAGGAAGTTATTTGTATTTAAAAATGGTATGAAAATGGTATTCTGTAAAAAAAAAAAAAAAAAAAAACCTCACCCAGAAATCCAGAACTATGAATATTTGGAGCATTTTTAACTGATTAGCTTTACTGCCTTTAATAAAGACTGTTACTCTTCTGATCCTTTCAGATAACTGAACTGTTGTTTAGATTGTTCCATCTGTTGTGCCAAGGCATTTGCCCCCATGGCTTCTCCCCTTTAAAGAGGCCATACAGCCCACACATGCTATGACCAAAACTAAGCCCCTCTGGTTAGTTTCAGTGTTTTGCATGGCATTCTCCCTTTTCCCCAACCCAAACATATCATGCAAACAGAGCTTATCAATCTCAAGTTCAAAGGGCTTCTCTTTTTGTGGCTCCAGAGGGTCACCCATTCATTGGGATTTGGTGGGGGCAAAAATGTAAGCTTTTTTTTGGGGGGGGGAATGAGATAATAAGCTTCACATAGATTCTGTAAAGGCATCCCTTTCATCTCCTAAAACCCCAGCCTCTCCCCCCATTTCTAATTCCTCTCACTTTTGGAACCCAGCCCTTGACATGCTGTGTAAAGTCCAATGTGACCCTTGAATTCACAGATTTTGCACACTCCTGCTTATAGGTATAGAGAAGAAGCTGCAACATCACCTGCCAGGTATCAGGTTTAGGATATTGTCTTGAGATATCCATGAGGGAGTCCTAGGGGCCAGAGATCTCCCTTGCTTATCCGTGTGGGAAACTGCACAAGCAGAGAAGGGTCACCTCGTTGCAGGTGCAGAAACCTTATGGCCTTTGCTGCCTCACCTCTGATGCTTCAGCTGCATTGTAAAAAGGGCAAGCCAGGGCAGACTGGGGTGCTTGCATATTGTGGATCTGCTGCATCTAAGACCTCCCATCTTTCCAGTATGGCTGTCCTGATGCCACTAGTTGTTTTTCTCTCCAGTCTGTGTTTTTGAGAGTTGTCCTCTGGCCTTCCGATTTCTCTTCTTTTTGCGTTCTTTTTTACTGACCAGCTTTTTATTGCTGTAACCCAAAATATGCAGCATTTGGGAGCAAGGTAATCTTCGATTGTTCTGGAATGGCATGGGAGTTAGGTATGGGTGGAGCAGGGAGAAGTACATACTGTTACACACACTTGCTCACAGCAAACGCTGATTTTTCTCTTACACACAGGCTTGCATATCCGTTCTTAATCTCTTCCCAGCCATTCTTAGCAAAAATCACTAAAAAGGGAAAGAACAAAAATGTTCCTAATCTATTCTCTGTGTGACATATTTGGAGCCCTGTTACCTATTTGCAGTTCTAAGCATCCTGCATTGGAATATTTGTATTTTGTCAACAAAATTGCTGAGATGGAGTGGGAAATATAGTTTACCCTTCCTGTGATCCATCACCCATCCACTCAGTGAGCTTGAAGAGAGGCACAGTGGTCTGGCGTGGAGAAAAAAGAAGCAGGAACAAAGGAATAAAGAAGAACTCAAAGAAATGGTGTGGAGGTCAGGCAAAGTGAAGTATAGGTCAGCGCTAACTGAAAGGATATATGGTGACATGGAAGTTACTAACCTTTATAATACTCTATCTCTCTGCAGTCATGTGGAATATTAGCAATGTGCGTCAATATTTGCTGGAAGCATCAGCAACTATGCCCAAGTCTTAGAGGCAGCAGATGTGGCCAGCAGGATCTGCGTCTTTGCTCACCTTAATGCCCTGTCTTGCCACCTTTCTCAGAATCATTCTTTGTTTTTGCTTCTTCAACTGCATGATTATTATACCTTGCTTTCCTTGCGTCTGCTTCAGTGCCGTATGTTTTGCATAATGGGAGCCAGAAGCCTTTTATGGTCCTTCAGCATCTCTGAGCAATACTTAAGAGACTGAAAACATTTAAAGCTTGGATGCGTTATAAACATCTCCCTAGAACTTGTTCCACGCCAGCATAGCTCCCAGCTACATTTTGCTAAGCAGGCCTGAAATGCCAGAGTTCTGTATTGCCAGAATAAAAGCAGGATGCATTAAACCACATATAGGAGAACACATCATCCCAGAACCTGAATATCTTACTCTGTTGTGTTGATATCATGAAAGAGTTGTTTCTTTTGGCCCATGAGCTTGAACAAAAATGGGTGTGAGAAAGTTTAATATTAAAAACTCAAAGCTCTTTGAAGCCATAAAGTGCGCTGAAGATTATAATAGTTGTCAAATGCCAACTGTTTTTATTGTGTTCCTCAATCTTGCCTTGTATCTCAAGAACTTTGCTAATGAATGTAGGCTTGCTTCTCTTTTTACCTCTCTGCAAATGTAATGGCTCTCTATAGGTTGCCCAAGCCAGAAAATTATAGAGGAGATCAGAGTGTGCAAGGGGTAGGAAGGAGAGGATATTAAATTTTGGGCATAAGATGATGTGTGAACCATACTGTAGTTTGAAATGAAGGGTAGTCGCTAATTGACATGAAGATCATCAATGACAGTTTGTGCTCAGTTGTTGGGTTTTGTTCATTTTTCATATTTCCACATGAAAGTTCTAAATCATGTTCTATATATGGTATTTAAATAACTAAACCCTAAATAATGATCAGTTTTTAAAATTTCTGTTCACAAAATGTCAAGAAACTGGTTCTTAGCAAATCCCTTGATACCTCAGGCAACACCTATGTATTATTTGCACATGAATGTGCGAATGGACTTTGATAGATATCAGCAGGATTTTTAAAATAAAGTCCTAATTGTGGTGTTTCATCTGTGATAGTTGAATGACACATACAGACCACCACTTGATGCTGTAGCCATCCAATAGTATACATGGAACTAGGTGTATGTGTGTGTGTGTGTAAAAATCACTCTATAAGATTCAGTTTGAAGACTTCTAAAGCCTCTATGTAAGTTGTCTCCTTATTTTGCAGGTTACTCGGAAGATGGAGGAGCCCTTCGAGGAGAGATAATACCTGAGCATGAATTTGCTACTGGGCCAGTATGTCTGGATGATGAAAATGAATTTCCACCTGTGAGCATTAGGAGTACTTAAAACAGCATTGTGAGATTCATGCTGAGAAGAAAAGCTGTATCTTTTCTTCCAGGAGGTCTATCCCTTCCTCTCCTGCTTGTAGCTCCTGGTAGCCAACTCTATTCCACTTTTAAAATAAGGGGGGAGGAGGGGTGACTCCCACCATAGGCTTTTGGAGTAAGGCCTTCTACAAACCTGTTTTCCAAGTATATTTGAAATAGTAAAGCCTACCTTTACACAAGGCTCTGGACTGCCAGTTAAGGGTGTGCTGGGTTCCATGCCTGTTCCATGTAGAAGACTCATGCACTCCCAGGCCATGACTGGCATCCTTACAAAACAAACTGTCTTTCCAAGATAATTACGTCTTCAGGGCCTAGTCCAGTTTTGTGAACATGTTTCAGATGTCAGAGCAGCTTTTGTCACATCTGCTGCTTTCCAAGTGGATCAAAACAAGCCCCAAAAAGAAGAGAAACTGACAAAGGGCTGCTGTCTGAAAAATGGGAAAGGAGGGCTGTCTGTGCCTTGTAGTTCCAGTGTGACTGCTCTTGCCTTCTCTTCTACATCCCATAGTACTTTTGTTGGTGGCTGCAGCTTCAGGGTTGTCCGAGGCTTTGTATCTCCCCTGCCCTGCTTTTTCCGCACTAGGCCATAGCGGACAGAGGAGGTTTGTAGCAAGGCCATGGGAAAGGGACGGCCAGCATTATTTGTGTGGCTGCAGTGGTCGGGGATTTACTGCCATGACTGGGCTGTTGGAGACAGAGTCTACCTACGTCAGGTAGCAGAAGGCAGAAAAAGGCAGAGCAGCAATCCCAGCAGAGGCCTGAATTCACTGAGTTTTGGGGCTGTTATCTTCCAAGCATCTCAGTCTCTGTTGACGAGGTTCAATACTAAAATATAGTGGGTGTAGGAAGAAGAGTCGTGCTCACTTTATTTTCATAGAGATGTTTTTCAAATAAGCTATTTATATTAGCTGGCATTTTCCTTCTTCTGGATGTTTGTTATCTTGCCAGATCTTTTAGTCAAGGCTTTTTTGTTCCTAAGAATTAACAAACCCTTTTCAAAGATGCATGGCTTTCCGTAATAGCAGGGGCTGCTCCAGCTTGTTCTTTATATGAGATGGCAGTGGCTGAAAAACAATCCCAAATATCGAATGGGATCATGGGAGAGCAGCCTTGCTAGAGCTGGCGATTGGAAGATGGCACTGGCAGGAAGCCCTCCAGGTGATCCCTTCCTTCTCAGGGGTTTTAATTACAGAGTGGTTTTGGAAGTAGCCAGGAAGAAAGGGGTACCTCCCGTACCATAGCTTGCTTAGGTGTCCATATTGCTTCTGCTATTACTTATTATTCTCCTTTCCTCCCCTTTCTGCCACTGCCTTAACCAACTAAGTGGTTTGCCAAGGCCCTTAAAAGCTGGGAGGGATAATTGGGAGGTGGCGTGCTGCTCTGTGCAACTTCTGAAAAGAGTGGCTCGCTCTAGAGCATCAGTTGGCCTCAAAGATGTCCTCCTCCCAGGCACAGGTTGGTATAATGGCATGGTCAGGCCCATGTTTCTTTGCTCATTAGGTATGTGCAGGGACTTACATGTATTTTCCATAAAAGCCACAGCAAGTGGTAAATTGTACTTACGATTGGACACAGAAGGCACTCAATTTGGGCATTTATTGCTAGTTGTACAGGGAAGCCAGAGCTAAATACATTGCTCTGCTTCCTAGTGGTTAAGCCAGTTTGGAATTCTCATTTTGCTTTCTTCTTCTTTTTATTTTTCTAAAGGTAATCATGGCCATGACCAGTATTCAGGAAAAAAGTATTATATTTAAAAAACATTTGTTTTCTTCCAGTTTTTATTTCTTACATTAATATGCAGGCATACACATTTACTGAGTTTCTAGAGCTATCATTATCTTGGCTGTAGAATTCCAGGATGGCCCCTAGATAGCAACAAACTGATACAGAAGACTGTAGCCCTTTGCTGCCATCTAGTGGCCATTCACTCACATTTAGTCAATTTTAATTACTATAATATACAGTATTTAGGTTTTTGTTCTTCACTGTATAATGACTATCTTTGTTGTGCTTAATGGTGGTGCTGTAGTTTTTTATATTTCATTATTAACATATAAATAAAATTTGCAAGTGAAAAAACCCCATCTAGTAGTAATCTGGATTTCTGCAGCCCAGATACCCTAATTAGCAATTGCTTTAGTGTGCCCAGCAATATTGTTCAGGTCATTAAGAAGCTATTCCATTTTTTTTTTTAATAAAAGCATGTTTTATTTTACCTTTGGCTGCCATAATAGAAGAGGGTGGATTACAGTTCCTTAGAATTTGTCATTCCTCTTGAATAATGGTAATTTGATTGGTTGACATACTCTTATCCTTTGTTTTTGCCATGCTACTTATGCACCCTCCTTAATACACTGTAAAATTGTGATAATAAAGTATCTTATCATAGAAAAGTGAGGTGTGAAAAAATGAAAATGAAGAAAAACAGAAAGCAAATGAGGCAAGCGTGATTGAAGTTCCCTTTCTTCTTTTTCTTTGTTCCCATCTGGGTTGCAGTAGTTATCTTTGCCATCTTTGCTCTTTGTTGTTTTATGGGTTTTTTTTGTTTTATTTTAAATTATTTTTAACTTTTTGTAAACCTCACAGAATTTCTGGGAGTCAGATGGCCTGTTTATTAATAAATAGAAATGCGGGACTTCAAGAGACAGCCTGTAAGACCTCTCTGTGGTTTCTTACCAGAGTAATCCTACCTTTCTTCTTGGGACACTCAAACATCAAAAATTACCATGTTTCTAAAGTCCTGCTAAGTCTCTATCAACAGAGCAGAAGCGATGGAGAAATATTTCCATCTGTCTTTCTCCCATCAGTAGCTTGTCTTTTGAAATCAGAGAGGGAAACCCCTCAAATCCAATATTCCTTAAGATGTGCCCTTACGAATTCTAGGATGCAGAATTGCAACCTGTATCCATTCTCAGTGCAACATGTTCTCTGGCCCATATACATTCTGGTTATTTTACAGGTGCCATTTCAGCAGAGAAGGAAATATTTATGTTCTTTATTCTTAAGAACACATATTAGAGGTGCATTAACTGGTCCAATCCAATTTGGAAATTAACTGCTATGTTTTGCCCAAATTAATTATCTAAAGTGATGTTCTTGGATATCTGCTGTAAGTTCATCTACCAAAAAACCTAAGGCACAGCTAGATGACAAGATGTAGCCAATCTGAGTTGATCTCAAAAAGCTAAGCAGGGTTAGATGTGTACTGTACTTGGAAGAGAGACTACCAAGAAATTTCAGGGTTGTTGGCTAAAACTGGGAAGTTTAAAAAAAAAAAATCCTGGAAGAAGACGTAGCAAATAATTTATTATTGCTAAGAAAACTACATGGATGTGCTCATGAGACCAAAGGAAGTTAATTAACTTTACCCTTACCAGTTCTGAGATAATAAAGTGGGATAAATCATCATCCCAGGTCCTTGGGAAGGACTTGATAGGAGGATAAAAATGCCAAGTCCAGTCTAAACAGCTGGCTGACTGTGCGACCAATAATAATAATAAAGCATACCATTACCAGAGACCCATAATCCACTAATACACCACATTTCCTTGTGTGTCTCATTTGTCTTTTATTGTGTACCAATACAATGAACATGTCATTACCGGAGATGATGGCATGTATCATTCTCTATTTGGAATTGTTCTGGATATGATAAAAGTTGTCATCTCTGTATGGAAAATGGGTCCAACTGTAGAAAGTGAGGCTTTGGTCTGCCCCTAAGCATGAATGCTTTAGGAGAGCCGTCTATTTTCTGCTTGTGAAATAATGATTTATGCTCTGGAGCACAAGGCCTGCTTGGTGCTACCACTGCATTGCATAAGATGGGTAGCAGCAGTACCATCGTCTCTTTGAGAGCTGAGAAGACTTGCTGTGTCTTCAGGAGCCACTTCTATGCAAGTCGTCAGAGACTGGCTTTCTCCTAACCAATAGTTACAAGAGCTCTGCTCGTTTTGTATTGTAATTGAGTTTCTCATGATGGCCTTTGCAGTGATAAACCCAAACTAAAGTGTTACTTTTGGCCTGTATGTTGAGTTGTTGCCTTGCTCCTTTCTACATGCTTAAATAACTGACTTTGCAAGCTGATCCAGCATGTACTAAGTTTACAGTCAAAACCCACGTAGGAACCATTGTTTAACCCAAGAATATATTTTCAGTTTAGGTCCCAACACACACTTATTTCTGAGTCAGACCAGACTCAAATGTGTCATTTGAGGACCAAGCACCAAGCAAGGCCCAGAAAGCCATCAGCTTTGCCAAAAGAGAGTGGCATGACTTCCATCTCCCCGCTGCTTCCCTCTGCATGCACCTCAAGCCTGCAGCACCCCGTGCTCAGCGGCACGTGACCAGGAAAAATAAGGCCGTTCTGTTTTGATTTTGGTAGATAATCTTGTGCCGTGGAAGCCAGACGACCAAAACGAAGAGATCATGAGGAGAGGCAAACAGCAGAGCCCAGAGCGGCGGATGGGAGGTAGTTTGGAAAAACAAAAGGGGGATGTAGAAGAATCCACAAGTGTGGGATAAACCAGAGATGCTCCAGTGCTTTTCACACAGTATGTTTCTTTTTCCCTAGCTGGCCTTTTCTGCCCCTTTTTGTGTATTTTCTTAAAATGCTCTACGGTTGGTATCAACGTACTGTATATGCACATTGCTCTATTCTCAAGAACCACAGTGTAAATGTACTTGATTGAACCTGAATTTTATACTCATGCTAGCCCTTTTCTTATTTATGTCATGTATAAATGTACTTATAGAAGAGTCTACTGTTTTATGTCTTTGTACAGTATATGCATAAGAATTTACCCATGCAGAATATTTTTGCAATTATCTACTTGAAGAAAAGGAAACCCCAACTTTCAGAGTTGGAGGTCTGCTGAAATATTTGTCGATAAAATCATGAGGTTAGCAGGAACTCTGTCTCCACTCACGTTCATTCTTCTTATGTAGTCTGAGAAATAAATGCACGCATCAGACTATTCCCTTTCAGGGAAGCAAAGTGCAGAAAAGGGGTAAGAAAAACCTAGATATCAGTCCTGATTAAGCTGTATGGATACATTGTTGCATGTGTATATTCATGGAAACCTTTTTTACTTTTGCTATACAGTGGCAGCCTATCCCTCCTGCCTCAGTTACTCTTTTCAGGGAATCAGACACAAATCAAGTTCAGAGGTCAATAGTGAGAACTATTTTTTTATTTTCAAAATAAAAATGAAAATATGAGCCTGAACGACTGCAGGGAGAAACTGTTAAGTATAATATAAGGAAACTGTTGGATAAAAAAACTAACCAAATTGTTTTATTAAAAAAATCATAACTCTCTTAATAGTTTAAATTTTATGAGGTGACATTGTCTAACTCTGGGTGACATCTGCGCCTGGGATTTTTAATCTAGATTGATTAAAAATCTAGAATGTTTTACTTTCAAATCAATCCCAAACTTTCTCTGAGCTACTTGGATTATAATCTGACTTTATGAGATGCACATGGCTTCTGCTAAAAATTACCAAACTTAACACTATAGTTCTTTCCTGCCTTTCTGTTACAATTTGTACAACTGTCTTATGTCCTGACATCACCATTCCTGCCTTTCTGTGATGCACAGAGTACAAAGAAACATAACATTGTGATGCCGGGATCCAACTAAGATGAGCTGGACTTAATCGAGGGGTATCAAATAGTCATACAAACATTTTAGTACCATATTTCGCTTATGAGTCACGATGAATTCTGTAGAGAGTTACGATTTATAAATTATTATATAAAAAATCTAGAATGTTTTACTTTATGCAGCAATTTCATCCACAAGACTTCTAGTTCTCATGGAGAGATACTATTGATAGCTGCTAACCTAGAGGTTTTTTAGCATTTTTCCAAGGATAAGTTAGAACAAGCCGATTCACACCTGCAGACCAAGTGTTGGGGGTTGCAGCAAGGTATCACATCCTTGTCATGAGAATAATCAGCTATAGACACGTTGTCTGACACAATATCCTGAAGAATATCCATGAGGCTCTTGTTTACCAGTGGCAAGAGAGAACGGTACTCAGCACTCTGGATGTCCATTGGCTCTTGCTCTTGAATATCATGCTGCAAGTCAAAAATGAGGGGTGGCTGGTGATGTGCTTCCTGTCCAATGCTTCCATCACATGCTTTGGCACCACCTACAAAGAGACAAATCACCCACATTCTTTTAACCGCTCTTTTTAAAGTTTTACCTTTGTGGCAGCAGGTCTATGTTACAAGAAAGAATAATCTCGGCACACTACTGTAGGCTGAGCACAAGTACAGTCCAACCAAAGGTTAAGCACTTAATCCAGTGGTTTCAGTGGAAGGAAAAGGAACATTATTATCATAATAGAATTCCTCAGTTCCAGACTCAACGCCTAAACATACTGATAAAATATTTGCAGGCAAATTGCAACAGGGTATCATCCATCACATGTTAGGATTTTTGTCTTGTTCACTGGCTGCAAAACATGGAAGTATGGGATATATTTCTAGGAAAATGAACAAGAGAAAACGGCACTGATAACAATATTTTAGCAAAACAGATTAATGTTTCAGATTAGCTATAGAGGACATATATTTCTTAGGGCAATAAGAGAGTGAAAACGGCAGTTTTCCAATTAACCATTAAAACATTTTCAAGGAGAACAGCTGTTTTCCTTCATTTTAAAGTATTTTCTGAAATATTGCCTATTACAAGAGTTCCTAAACTAGGGGCATGCCCTTGGAAGGGTATGAACAAATTCTAAGAGGAACTAGGACGATATGGATTTTTTTAGAAAGAAAGAAAAACATAAAAAATAATGTTCAAATTTCATACAATGTACTGCAAATATTTTCCAATGTTTGCTATTTGGCATAGAAGTATACATGCTTAGTGGAGAGACCAGGGTTTGTTTTAGAAAGCTGATTCTCAATTTTTCTAACATGTTTATGAATATTTGAGAGCGATCAGGACTGTTTGATTTTATCTGATGATTGGTAATGGGATATAAGATATAAAGGACAGTATGCATACCTAATAGTAAACAGCAATACTGATCTTGTAAATGAACTTGCATTGGAGAACTTTATTAGCAAAGAACTATATGTGGCTGCAGTTAGGAAAAAGAAGTACAATGAAGACTATATTAATATGGCTTCACTGTCATGGACAAAAATAGAATTGGTTATCCTCAAAGCACAGCACACAATAAAGCCACGAGATGTAGTCATCTTGAGCGATACCTTGCAACAAACCACATTCCTTTGAAATACAAGCCAAAGGAATGTTTTGGTGCTATACCTCAAAATATGAAAGACATGAACTTGGATTCCACTGGAGCTTTTCATCAAGCATTTGTCGAAGTGGTAGCCTCTCATGAACTGTCACTGCTAAAGCTAAAAACTGCTCAATTTAGGAGAAAGTTTTAGCTTGATGAAAGCATCTGATATTGTTTGGACTAGACGCTGAAAACAAAAACTTATCAGAAATTTCCCTGATAATTTTTACATTAAAATGTTACATCAATGACTTGGTGGAAGATCTTAAATTTGAACCAATGGATGACGTGGAAACTTCTTTCTTCACAATTCAGTATGATGCTAGCATTGATGTAGCACAATGTTGATGCTGTTCATATACATTTGATTCATTAATGATGCAACTGGTTGTCAATACCTTTCTCAGAGCAACTGACCATATCAAAGGCTTCAAATTATGAAAATGATTTCTGACTTTTTAATTTTTTTTTAAAACAAAATGAAGAAAACTCATGGGGGTATGCCCAGGCAGTGGTCCAGTAGTGCTTAGCTCTTGCTCTGGATTTGTCATATTTGTAAAAGAAAAATCAGTTTTAATCACAATTCATTTTGTTATATAAAGACAACCATGGGCTGCTCCAACTGTTGCAGATCATCTGAATGATCTGTTGAATTTTGATTATCAAAATTATAAGTTTTGTGAAGAGCAGTGCTTTAAATGAGAGAGCTTTTGCAGCTTTTTACATGTATTTGGGAGCAAATCATAAAACACTTCTGTTTCACACCCTCTGGCTTTCAGATTATTTGAACTGAAAGGTGAAACAGAATTTTTCCTCAAGCAAGCAACTAAGAAGGGTTGTCTGATGTGTCTATAGGCCAAATCTTTCCACTTTCACTGGAATGTATATACGGTGGACTTTCTTGAATCTGAACAACTTCAATTTAAAGCTGCATGGAAAACCCTGAAAATATGACAACCCATCACAAACTTATAAAAGTGCTTATGGGGAAAAAAATCCAGCTTTGGAAATATTGGATGCAAACTGAGATGCCCAATTTTCCACCTTTTGCATGTTTCATCATCTGCTGAAAATGAAAGTTAATGTACATAAATATTATAAAGATGTGAAGGACAAAGTTGTGTTTCACCTGGACTGCCTTGCAGAAGAATTATTCTACTATTTCCCAGACAACTTTTCTAGCAACCCTACTCATAAATTAGTACATAATACATTCAGTGTTGAAGTTGATCCACTGCCAGATGTTTTGCAAGAACAAGCAGTCACTATAAAACATGATTCAAATACATAAATATTTCAAAAATTCAAGCCTGGAGGAATTTTGGATAATTAACTGGGGAGTTGGGAAAGTGGAATTTATCTTTCAACTTTTTCATGTACTTCTGTGAAAAAAGCTTTTAAACTTTACTTACAATAAAAACAAAAGGAATCAACTGGATTTCAAAATTGATCTGCACTGTATATTTTAGTTACCCTTTTTTCAATTCATAAAGAAAAAGCATTATCCTTCATATTAAATTTGGTTTACATTTGCTCCTTTTATGTCCATTCACATTTTCATTATTACACCCACACACACACACACCATTGTCACGTATATCTAAATAAAATTCGTCCAGCAAGTTTTTGTGTTTATTTTTAATTATGAATGGAATGATTTATTAAAAGGGGGGGTTAGTTTAAATTAGAGGTGGGGACATATAAGAGTGGGGGGAAAAAGGGATATGATCCTGAAAAGTTTTGGAACCACCATTCTACTGCAAAAAGACCATGGATAAATTATTGATGAATACACATACCAATTATGGTTCATAACAGGTAAGAACATCTACTTAATTAACTGCAGAGGAAACGGTAATGTGTCTGGGTTAGTATATTACTTGAGATTTCAGATGGGAACTCACTGAAATACAAAAATATGCCTTGTGCATAGACAGACATTAGATTTCCCTATAATCTAGTTTTCTATGTCCCAAAAATATTTTTGGAGGAACTTTGAATCATATGAGGCTTGTCTCCACTCACCTACGATTTTATGTAGTCAACCCCAGAGAAAAATATCACTTCTTTTGCAGATGAGAATTTTCTCAGTGTCACATTGTGGAGTCTTAATATCAAAATTTAGTCTGATGGGAAAGGGGACAGGGAGTTACATATTTGACCTGAGAGAAATTGGTAATACTGTTTTATGCTTTATTAGTGTTACAGAAATATGTTTTCATGTATTGTACTTTGAAACAGACCTGTTTCCTTAGAATACTCTTTTTACAATATTGTACTATTTCCTTAAACACACTTTCAAGATAATTGTTTCCAGTGGATTCTCAATCATAACAGTTTTGTATCCCCCTGTTTGGCTCTGCCACAGTCCCAATTGTGTATAAAGTGTTTGGTAGCTATAGCTGCCCATTTATGCCTAGAGTATTGTAAGCTGTCCTTACTTATAAAACTGATTACTTATGGAACTGTCTATACAGGAGTGGAAAAAAGATTAAGAAACTTAATCTTGAAAAATTTACATCACTCGAGCATATCTTGATGGAGTCAGAAGAGCAATTTTCCTTCTAGGCAATCAAAGATGATTCAGTTCAGACTTGAGTTGTTCTGCACCAACAGTTTAAGTCCCTTGGCTAGCCTATGGACCAGACGTTCCTTGATTCAATACTCATTTTGTCCCACATGGTCAGACTCCATCTTGCTGGATTGATGGAGAGATCCAAAGAGCATATTGTATGACATGCCACTTCTCATTCTAATCCTACTAGTAAGTAGTGCTTCCTATGAGAATTTCTTATACTGGCTGGGGTGCTTACCACTGAAGTTGTGAAGTAAGGCTGAGATCCAGTTCGAGCTCCTTACAGTTTTCAAAGCATGCTGAACTTTTGCCGTGCTGCTTCTTGGATGTACTGTATAGTACAGATATTGTTGAAGCTGTAAGATAAGAAGCGGCTGGGATCTAGTTACAGCTTCTTCCAGCTTCCAAGACATTTTTATGGGGTGCATAGTACAGATACTGCGAGGTGATTTAAGGTTTTGTGTCTGAACAAGTGGAATGTTACCAAATCACTTCTGCTTCTTCAACTCAACATCAAAAAGTGGAACTTGTGGGCACTGCATTTTGTTCCACTAGTCACAGAACACTTGGCAGTTCAGGACAGCATATCTGTGGATACTTGGCCCACTCCATCTTGATAAGCCATCAAGTACAAACTGCTCCCTTGGTGCTGATGCTCCTCTTTCAGCATGTGGAGATACCAATGACAGATTTCTCCGCCAATTGTTCTAACAGCCAGCACTGAGACTTCTACAGCAGAGTAGGCCTAGGATCCCATGGAGATCCTTTTCAGTTCCACTAGCCTTCAGGTTTCCTATACCTGTTTTTCCTACTCCTGCTAGAGACAGTTGTCATTACCACGATGAAAGCTTCTATGTTTGTTTGTACAAGGCAGAATTTGCCTATTTTCCCACAACATTTTGCCAAATGGATGACTGCATATGTGATGATTTAGCCAAAAAGCCATATCCCATCAGCATTCAAAGTCACTCTATGCAAGCAGGTCTGTCTTTGGTATTCCATTGTTGGAAATCGGCTTGTCACAGCCTGGAGGCGGGGTGTGTGTGTTGATTCTCAGAATCCAGCCAGACAAACCCCAGCACTCTAAGACTGTCTTGTGAACTCTTTTCTTTTTATTTGTAGCATTGCAAGATAGGAAGCACTGGTTTGTCTTTCAGCTATGAAAGGCTAATCACATGAATGCATTTTACCTCAAACAAATACACAAACAGATCTTTCCCCCTCCCTTTCCCTGTTAAAGAATTTGGTCTGCAGTAAAAAAAATTATAGCTCTTAACTGCTTCTACCATTTAGTGATTAACTGTTTCCCTACCAGCAAAATAATGCATCTTTTAAGCTTCATGTGCCTAAAAACTGTGATGTATGTAATTATGTCCATAACTATGCTAAATTCCCTCCTAGATTTAATCAAAGGCATTACTTTCACTTAGCTGGCAATATCTCATGGCTAGAAGCATGCTGATTCTCTTTCTTCTGATCCTCTTCCATCCTTCATCTTCTGATGATCTTCTTGTTCATCCTGAAACTCTTCAGTGGCCTTTGAACCACTCTGACACCAGTGAATCTTCAACAGCCCAAGTTGTCTAACTCCAGCTTGGTTTACTACCCACCTTTTCCTTCTCCAGAACTCTTACTCCAACAATAGCTCTCTCTTCTTGCCAGTTCATCAGCCCATTGTTACCCCTTCTCTCTCTGCAAAAGAATTTATCTACTCCCTATGGTTTTCCTAAATCAAGCTATCACCTTCTAAGAACAGCTTGTCTGACTGGGAGATCATGTGACAGGATGGCAGACTTGGTTGTTCTGCTCTCTTCCACTGCTAGTTGGTCTCAGTCATCCACCTTTATCAAACAGTAGCAACCTGACCATTAATTTGATAGACTGCATTTTTAGGCAGAGCCATGTTATCCTTGGTGCTATTTCTCCCCCTCCAGCACAGTTGCTTGCTGCCCTCACATAGTGTCAATCACAGAGACCACAATGAAGTTTATTAACCTGGGTTCATTGAATGGTCATCTAAGAATTCACATATCTCACATACCCTTTTGAGGAGTGTAAGAGCTATTATGAAGGGTGAGGGTGCCACCAAGAATCTAAAGCTTTAAACTATTCCAATCAGGCTATTGCACAGGTATGGCACCCATATCTGTGAATTCACAGATGACCTTGAAGAGCAAAAATTGTACATACTGTATGTAACCAGTTCTTTTATGCCAATTGGTCTGTGTCTGCAGCGGACTGTATTCTGAGCCTTAGACTAGGCATTAATTGATATGGTCATGCTTACAAATTGAACAATTGTTTTTTCCTGTCAGGAGTTGATAACTGCTCCTTTTCTGACATGGGAGAGGATACTCTACTAAATAACATAACTCAGAAAAGTCCATACAGGTAGTCCTCACTTAACGACCCTAATTGGGACTGGTAACTCCATCACTAAGTGGAGCGGTTGTTGAGTGCAATGTCATGTGACCGCACCACTTAACAACAGCTGTTATGGCAGTCCTAGTTGCCATCATTAAGCGAATCCCATGCAGTTTTAGGTGAGGATCCACCCCAATCTAAGCCATTCCCAGCTTGGTCCTTCCCAGCCCTGTGCAAACTACCTGTGCTTCAACTTCCCCCACCTGCCTATCTCCCCCCCATCTCTGCCATTTTGGCTGCCCTACACAGCAGAGCCAAGATGAGGCTGCTGAATTCCGCCACCGTACCTACCTGCCACCACCCCTAGTAGACCTTCTTCTGCCTCCTTGACTCTGCCTCGCCCTCTCCTCCACTGGGCTCACCGATGCCTCAAGCCCCACAGCAATAGGGCTCTGTCAATGCTGGGCTTGCCTCTGCCCCTGCCCAGTTCCTCCTCCATGCTGGAGGAGGATATTGGCAAGGAGTGCTTCATCTAAACTAAACTCATGCAAGCTACTGAGTTTGCTTTTGCAAGACCTGATTCTTATAGCACCGATTTTTCAGGCACTGAGGCCACCTAGACCTGGAGCATGGTGGCGGCCCAGGGCCTTCAGCAGTTTCAGCCTGCTCCAGGCCTCTACATCAGCCCCAGTGCCACCGTGGAGGAGGACCCTCGATGCCTGAAAAGCTTCAAGAGATGAGGACCCCATCGTTCGCACCCTCCCCATCCTCTTGCTTGCAGCCTTCCTGATAATGAGGAGAAGGAAGTAGAGGCCTGGGCTGAGATTGTGGCTTTACTGCATGGCATTGGGGTGGCTGGGGCTTTGCACTGCAGCGCTAGGGTGGCAAGCCACCCTGTTGCTGTGATGTGAAGCCCCGTTGCTGCGCGAAGTCCCAGCCACCCCAGTGCCACAAAGTTCCAGCCACTCTGGAGCCATGGTGCAAAGCCCCAGCTGCCCCATTGCCACCCTGCAAAGCCCCACTGCTGTGGTGTGGCGAGGAGCCCCAGCACTGTAGGAACACCACAATCATGCTGAGGAGGAGGACAGGGAGAAAGGTCAGCAGGGGGCGGGGGCGGGCGGTTGTAAATGCAGGCAGGCCCAAATTTTTATCATGTGACCACAGGGGGGCTGTGACAGTTGTAAGGTTGAGGACTGATCATAAATCCATTTGTGCAGTGCCTTCAAAAGGTCACTGAACAAATGGATGTTAGGTGACAACTACCAGTATCTAGATGTTTATATGTAAGTCACTACTCTTCCATGACTTACAGCCACAACGGGCAGCCTCCTCTGTAAAGGATTAATTCTCTGGTGTTTCTGCATTGGGAGTGGTTGGATTATCCAATCTTATCTCATGAATAAGTATGGCAGAATTATCAATCCCCAGAATACCAAATCATACAGAGATGTAGCGGGTAAACCCTGTGGTCATGCACTGTCTTGCACGGGAGTATAAAGAATTAATTATGAAACAATTCTGTCATAGATCATTCATCTGTAAATTATTATGAGATCAATGACCTTGCACTTATGACTGTATCTGTAGCCTTATTTTATTCTGATTCTGGTCCTCTATTTGTCTTTTATAAGCAGTCCCCATGTTACCCAAGTCCTGATAAACATAAACCTGACTACTATGCAAGGGGGATAGAATCAGTAGCCAGAGCATCTACACAGCGTGCGATTCAGCAGAGGGAGAATGGATGAATGCAAGGGTTCCTGGAATTAGAATCCCTATGTAACTTGAAGACTGCCTGCATTCATTCCCCAAAGAGTAGGATGCAGCTCCTTCTGTGGCACAAACAAGGGTACATTCACAATCATTAAACCTGTCTTATAAGTTGATTTTGATCACTGGTGTAATCCAGTAGCAAATGATTTAAACTCTATTACAGAGCTTACTACTTTGCTTTATCTGTAGTCATAAATGCATCCAGATTGTAACCTGATGATGGTATGGAGAAAGAAGAGATAAAAATAAATACTAGATTGTGGAAAAGGGTTCTTCTCATCACAACTGAAAGTGCCAAGCATTAAGAGTAGGACACAGAGAAAGAAACACACTACAGCTCTATCAGTTAATCAGGCCTGGAGGAGTCCCTGGGAAGACACTGTGGGAGGAAGGGCAGTGTCATCAGTTACATGCAATGATATCTATAGTGTCTGGCAGAACTAGGTAATTATAGCTCAGAAGGTCAACCCCTGCAACTGCCTATAGGCTTCTACAGAATTTTCCTCTCCATTCCAAAATAACAGGTATCAGGAAGATCATCTAAGTGTCATGCTATTCTGCTTTTAAATGTTGTTTAAAAAAGGAGCAGATATCCCAAGGGAAATACCGACTTAATATAACACAATAACTAACTGGAAAGACGTGTGATCTGAGAAGTGAAAATATCTGGGCTGTACAGATTTTCAAAGAGGTGCGTTGGGCTCAAGTTCTTTCTTAAAGCTGCTTCTCCAAGCAATGGGCTTCCCCTGCACGAGCAAAGCCAAAGGACCTTGTTGCCTTGTTTTGTTCTGTTACGCAGTGTCCCCTCTTAACCCTTCAGCCTTCACAAAGCCAAAAGAGAGTTCTGCACAAGCACAGCACCAACATGGAAGCCTCTTCCAGCTTTGGCTGGTGCTTCTGGAGCACTCCAGCAATGCTCTCCTCACAGTGTTGTTTTCTGGCACTCGCCAAAGTCAGAAGAAGCTTTGCAAGTGACACTGGAAAGACAGAGGTACAGGGAATTGCCACTGGGCTGAATCATGCTGCCTCTGCAGCATTAAGCTCTTCATCAAGGCAAATCGAAATTACTTGCAGAGACCTAAAAAATATATCCTGAAGAAGAATCCATCTGAGCACAAGCTTGAGGCCCCCCGCTCCTCTAATTCACTAGGGGCGAGGAAGGCTTTTTCTCCTAATCAGGGAATGGAGAGAAATGTGCCTTCATACAAACTCCAGCACATGCCAGGGTGTGCATTGAAGGAAGCAAATGAGCGTTTCTAAAAGTAGCAAGATCAAGTCTGTAACAGGGAAGGAAAGGGAAGGAAAGACTAGAAGAAGAAAAGGAGATATAGAACTACACTTCCAGATGCAGAGTGGCTAACTATTAAGCAGGATTCAAACAAGCAGAATGTGGATATATGAAAAACTTCATCACAACACAATCTTGTGTAAATTTTAAGGAAGAGGATGGAATGTCCTGTAGTTCAACTGACTCTTGGCTTTGAAAGACCAGGTGGCAAGGAAGTTTCCTGGAAGTTTTCTTTACCTGTGCTGCCTACTGCAGGCACACCTGGCCTGACTGAGCAGAATGTGTGCCGTTGTCTCGCATGCTTCCTTTCTGCAAGATAAAATATGCATTTCTTTTCCACAGGTCTCTCTTTCCTCCAAAGAAAGGTACATGTGACTGCCTAAGCTGTAAATCAGGGGTGGGGAACTGGATCCTTCTACAGCTGGGAGGTACGAAGCAGCCAAGAGCGAGCTTCACAGGCGGGCACTCACTCCAACTGTGGGAAGAGTAGGATTTGAGGAGGAGGGAGGGGCCTTGCTTGAGGTCCAACAGGCCCAAAGTCCTTGCCGAGCAGCAAGGTGGAATATAAATTGGAATCCCCAATGTCAGTAAAAGTCTGAAAACAAAATGAACCAGAAACCCAGAGAGAGCTGTATATTTTGTCTCCCTTAAATTTACAGGGGTTGGAGAACCTGTATCTCAGGACTGAATTTCCAGACCAAATACACACTTCACGAACCACCAGCCTATAACAACACCCAGGATACAAATCAAAGCTCCTTGTCCCACAGGCTGAATTCTTGAGCTCTCATTAAGCAGGAGTTCTCATACCAAGGATTCACTACAAATGTTCTCAAATATTTTCTCCATGCCAGCTTTACCTATGGAATCCTCCTGTAATTCCTGATGCTCCTCTTTTGAAGTCCAGAAATAAAACACTCAGCAGAACCAAACTTTTTACCTGAACTCCAGTATATTGGTATGAACCATGGCAAAGCAGAGTTTCTACCCACCCAACCAGAATAACTCAGAGGCCACGTGATATGATAGTATTTCATAAAACCATCATTTTCTGTTGTTGCTTCTCTCTCTATTCAGTCTATTAAAAAAAAATCCCTTCTGTAGAATTACTTTCTTGTTAGGTATGTAGAACACTATTAAAAAAAAATCCTCCCTTTGGAGAGAAGTTGGCAGCTGGAAACAAATGACTGCTGGGACACTAGGAAATTCTGATACTGGGGATTAGTAATAACTAACTAGTACAAGATTTGTTTTATTCAGATTTCATTACTTTCAACCACATATTACTAGAAGAAAGAATACACTACAGGAATATTCAAAAACACCTGATTAATAAATAACATACCTGTGAGATAAAAGGCTTTATACTGATCTAGCCGAAGAGCCTGTATTTCTCCATATTTTCCAGCTGCTCCACTGTTGGGATGGAACAATGTCTAGAGGAAACAGAAACTGGGAAGATGAGAAAGTTGCCTCTTTTGCTTAATGTCACATAAAAGGATACATGGATTCCAATAGAACCTGTTCAACCTGTGGAGTTCTTGGTGCTCTCTGAGCTTGGTTGTTTGCTTGCAGACGTTTCATGACCCAACTAGGTAACATCATCAGTGCGAGTGGGTGATGATGTTACACTTGCACTGATGTTACCTAGTTGAGTCATGAAATGTCTGCAAGCAAACAACCAAGCTCAGAGAACATTAAAAACTCCCCATACACAGATTCAAATGATAACTATGCCTCTAGTTATTCTGCTCCCATTAACACGTAGAACCCAAATTGTTAAATGCTTATTTCCATTCCCATGGACTTTTTAAAACTAGCTGGGTTCAACTTTGCACACTCCTTAGAATCAGAAGAGTTTTGAAAGTGAAATTACTCTATGTAGCATGTATATTTAGTCTACTGGGCTTGTGTGTTGCTTTTAAAAATACATAAAACTAAATAAGCAAGACAAGACAAGAGTGGGGCAAAAGAAATGTGTATATTGCTACAGGGAACCTATATACTTAATTCCACTTCCTAAGAACAAGATCCATTTTATTTAGCAGGGATGACTTTCTAAAATCTGTCTACATTCTGAACATGATGAAAGGCCTGAAATGCCACATATGGAAAACAGATTTATTGTTTGCTTCTGAAATAAACTCTCTCCCCTCACCCCGCAATTAAAACAGAGCCTTTCACTTTTATCTTTTCTGCATGACTGCTTCATATACTCACATTCTTGTGCTAGTAGGAAACAGCCATAAATCTGTTTTTATAGGGCTTTTATAGAGCTAGTGAGTTCCAAAAAAGCTTTCTTCCGCTTCTAATAGTGATGCATCTCAGCTCATTCATATATTCCTCCTCCAGTAAAGCCAGTTTAGTTACCTCACCCAATGCTTAAACCCTTGGCTTTCAATTCCATACATTTACAAAGGCCGTAACACCATTTCTATGCTCTGCAGGACTACAGAAGCAGAGATTAATTCATTTGTACAAGATTTGCTGCTATATCCCATATACATAGAGAAGCATGAAAAATAAATTCCAGTATTAAATAACAGTTGCAGGAACAAACTATCGAAACATCTGACTACAGTCTGAATCTTAGCCCTCCCTTATACAACTTAGGATATCAGTATTGTCAGGAAAATGGTTGACATGACAGGGAAAAAAAGCTAGTTTAACCATATTTGAGTACCACAAATTATATAATCATATCAAATTGACTGGTGTGCATTTTGTACCAAGGGACTGATAGTCATTTTTCTCATTGATCAAATATTAGATCTCTGATTAAACATTTTAAAATATAATTAGAATACCAACAATTGTGGGATGCAGGTATGAGCACACAACAGTAAAAATGTACTCCTGTCTCTTTAAAAAAAGCATTCCTATCATTTTCACTGTGCCAAGACAATATAGTATTGTAGGCAAAACTTCCAAATATGTTCTTAAAATATGCATTTATGTAAAACCTCAGATATCACTTAGTGTAAAAGATAGTTCTTCCCTTCAGTTTTCAGGAAACCTGTCTGCATTTTTATTTTAATTTACAAGAAGAAAATCAGAGCTACAAAACCACTCTGAGAACTAGATTTGTGATGAAAGAGGTGCCGGTAATAGACTGAAGTTAGAACTCTTTGGAGAATAAGCAGAATAAAGTATAATAGTTAAAATCAATTAAAAAATAAAGAAGAAATTATTAGGGCAGGCCATCAAACTTTCAGGGCTAAGATAACAACTCTGCTGTTTCTCACTAACACTCTTTCCTCGCTCTCTTCTCAGCTTCTTTCCACCAGTGTCAAGCTTCAACCATACGCCGCTTCAGAGAATTGCTGGTTCTCAGGACCGTATTTCCAAATCCCCAGCTGGCCGCCGGAGTTAACATAAATGCCAAAACAAAAGCCTTCTATTGTTGGTCAGTGAAATGAGGTGGAAAGACTCCCCTTTTTGATCAGGTCACTGCCTTCTTTCTTTTCAATCAGAAGCAAGCTGGGGGACTAGACAGTGAATATTTCCTACTGGATATGGCAACTATGCATCTTTGCTTCTAATAACCAACAGGGGATAAGTGGTATCATCCTCATCAATCACCAGAGAAATGTCTCTTTTTCCCCAATCAGTGCACAGATCTATCTATCTATCTATCTATCTATCTATCTATCTATCTATCTATCTATCTATCTATCTATCTATCATAAAAATAAAGTGCTTGTCTGGAAAATTTCATATAATTGCGAAGGAGGAAAATAAACAATCAAATCTATAACACTTTTCCTATGTAGTATAAAAAGAAGTAACTATGTCTCATATTAGAGAGAGCCAGTTTGGTGTAATGCTTAAGGCACCAGGCTAGAAACTGGGAGAGTGTGAGTTCCAGCCACAGAACCAGCTGGGTGACCTTGGGCCAGTCCCTCTCTCTCAGTCTGGGAAGGAGGCGATGGTGAACTACTTCCAAAAACCTTGCCAAGAAAACTGCAGGGACTAGTCCGGGAGTAAAAAAACTGACTCAAATACAGTAAATTGGCTTTTCCCTGAGCCTTCAACCCTCAGAATTCCCCAACCAGCAAGTTCATTGCTGAGAATTCTAGGACTGAAAATGACCATGCATGGAAAGCACCCAGGTTGGGTGCTGAGCACTGAGTCAGCAGAAGTAGTTGAGGCAGCATGACTGCATTTTGCATCTTGGATGATAAGAAACTGAATCACAGAGATAATTCCCTGCTTTTCTACACCACAAGTTCAAAACAGTGTCCTCCATTTCAGTGTGCACCACCAAAGCCACGTGTGCATTTGTTTAAGACTGTGGGGTGTGTAAGAAAGGGAAAGAAGAGCAAGTAGGCATGCACACATTTGGGACTGAGCTGTGGTCCTACCTTGCACTGCTATGCTCTCCACAGAAACAGAGCCTTCAGGGTAAAAAAAAACAAAAAAACTTATCCCATGTTATACAAGAAAGCCAAAAATGGATTATCCTTCCTTTTTTAATTCCTCCATGTTGCAGGGAGGTGATGGAAAGCTGTTCTGTATTCACAGCAAACCATAATTCTTAATTTAGAAAACTATGATATGTCTTATCATCAAGGCCAAGAAGAGATGTTTCTGAATATATTAAAATTTTATTCACAGATAAAAATCCTAAAATTACAATGGCTACAGCCAAATATTTAACTATGGTTATAAAAACAAGGTCTTGTAAAAACATTAATACATTTGAATTTTAAATGTTTTATGTAATATTTGTAATTTATTTTATTTGTTAAACTGTTTTACCTAATACCTGAATTTTAGTTTATATCTCTAATTTGCTCTTTGTGTCTTTTGTAATAAGTAAGCAAGCAAATAAATAAATAAATGTCTTTCTTCTAGCTCTTGAAAGTAAAGAGGGATTAAAGTAAATTTTCAGAGCTTGGTTTGTTTTTATTAGGCATAATTTTTCAGACTTTGCAGGCTTGGAATATGATTTGGAATACGTGCTTCAAAATTCAGGTGAGCAGAACGCGATCTCTGCTCTTCATTAAAGAAACTCATCTTTCTTCAGGCTTTTCATTGCTTTAAAGAGTCAACTCATAAAAAATTAATGATTCTTCCAACTGCTGTGTCTTTTTTTCACATGCAGATAACGTTTAAAAAGACCAGCTGCTTTAATTAGTAGCAGAGAGGTGTTGTGCTCATACAAGGTTTAAAGCACTTCTTCCCAATCATGTCTCAAGCCTGCACAGTTCTCATAATTTCAGTTTCACTCCCTGAATATGGCTGGCACAGAGGTCTCTAATTCATTTAAAATTAATTTTGGATCTTGTCTTCAGGAGAACAAAATAAGAAAAGGGATACGTTTCCACGAGCCTAGATTCTGTTGTGAAGCATGGCTTTCTGTTGTGTCTGAATGAGCATGTTCTGCCTTCATAAGTTTCAAAACAGACAATTATCTGAGTAAACTAAATGTTGGCTACATGCCTGTCTACCCATTTATGAATACATCCATTATGAATAGCTCAGTTAAAAAGAAAAATACTTTAAAGGTTCCCAAGTAACATCACAGGTAGAAGCCAACCACTGTTGTGCCATGTTGCAAGAACATCTCCCTCCCTCCACCCACCCTTTTGAACTAAACACATTTAGGTCATTTCTAATCTAATCCATCCTTTTATAAATGTTATATGCCTTAATCCTTGGTCACTTACAACAGCACACCAAGGTAAGCCACTGTTATTGTACCTATGTTACTGAGGTGCTAGGAAGAACAGTTAAGGTTCATTTAGAGCTGTGCTGAGATTTGAGTTAGAAATTGCCAGTCAAAAGCCAAAGTGTATGGCTTTGAATATTATTTTACATAACCGAAATTCTATGATATTTTCAGTATTCCATTATATGGATGATTTGCCATAATTTAGGTAATGGCAGTGGTTCCCTTTCAATCTATGTCATTATATTCTAACTCACAAAAGTTGCTAAAGACACAATACAAAACAACTGCAATCAATATGACTCCATACTTAAATCCTAATATGGTTTATAGGGATGATGATGATGATGATGATGCTTTATTAAGGGCATATGAGGATATATGCTTAGTGAAAAACACTGATATTGTAACGATTCTAAAAGAAAATCTGAATAGTTCCATTGAACAGAACAGCAAACGCAATCACTGGAACATGGTGGAGCTACAGGCAGTCCTTGACTTACGACCATTCATATAGCTACTGTTCAAAGTTGCGACAGTGCTGAAAAAAGTGACTTACGACCAGTCCTCACACTTATGACCATCACAGTGTCTCCATGTTCACGTGATCATGATTCAGACGCTTGGCAACCGTTGCGCATTTACAATGGTTGCAGCATTCTGTGGTCATGTGATCGCCATTTGTGACCTTCCCTGCCAGTTTCTGACAAGCAAAGTCAATGAGGAAGTCGGCAGGGAAGGTTGCAAGTCACAGTCATGTAATGTCTTTCTTAACCACCACGGTGATTCGCTTAATAACTGCAGCAAAAAGGTCCCAAAATCGGGTGCGGTCATGTGATGCCTCACTTAATAACTGCACCGCTTAACAACAAATTTTCTGGTCCCCATTGTGGCTATAAGTCGAGGACTACCTGTATTCTACCATTCTGGCATGAGAAATATAGATCACCTAAAAAATGGATATGTGTCTGAAAAAAATACAAATTATTCCTCCTAGATAGATGTAGCATTTCTGGGCCCTGTTTCCTTCTTCCTCCTGTTGCATCATAGTCCTTTCCCCTGATTAGAAACCCTCAACAGAGCTTTTCAGTGGAAGTATTTGGAAGAAACTTATAATTATGGAGTCCAGAACTGGGCTTTTTCCATTTGCATTAATAACTCTCTAGAAAGCAGTTATGCATAGAATTTGAGGATTCAAGATTTTGAAATGCTGATTAGTCCTGGACCTTTTGCAACTTATTTGAAGAATAGAGCTGCAAGGGGAAAAATTTAAATAAAATGTATGCAATCACCAAGAAAAGCCACAAGTTAGATGTCAGCGATCAAAACAAGAATCTTCAGTGAAATTTCTTTTAAAAAACTTTAAAAGATTTTCTTCAACATCTGTAGAAGATGAGGGAAGAAAGTCTTTTGTTCAGAGATGGAAATACCATCAACTTCTTAAGTCACAGACCAAGGTGAGAGGGGAAGCTACTAGCTCTTTTTCTCAGGCACAAAGAACAGAAGACAATTGAATTATTATGAGAAGAAATCATGAATAAAATTCTGCATTTCTACCGTTAAAAAACTTCAGCCAGTAGACAACAAAAAGTAGAAGGATTACATAGATGTATGTACTGTGCAAAGAAAATAATTGTTATTATAACCCAGTGCAGTATAAGCTGTACCTATTAGAAGAACTCCAATCAAACAAAAGATGGAACTGGTACAGCAACAGCCTATACATGTTTACCTGGGAGTAACCTACTATTGCTCCTGCCTTTGCAATTTTATGTAAATTTAGAAAGAAAATCTAAATAGCACACTGAGAATCCCAGCCACAGAGTGCATGCACACTCACTGTGCATCAAGTCACACCACTGGTCCTCAGAAAGTGTTATACAAAAGAATTGGCAGTTGATTTCAGAAGAAGTTGTTTCCTGCCTGTACATGCCAGGGGCTGAACCAGAGATTTTCTATAGGCAAAGAAAATGCTCTACTGCTGAGCCACCAGAGTGTTTCTAAGAGGTAATGGGCGGATTTTACTTAAGTGTTATGTTGATTACTTGCTTGGAGGGAGAGTCCCCCCTCCCTACAGGAAGCCACGACCACGTGTCACGGGAGGGAAAATGGCCACGGATCCTGTTCATCACCCGATCCAGCGTTCGCGAACGGAGGCAAAATTTTGCGAATGGAGCTGTTTGTGACCTGAATTGGTTGTGAACAGAAGCGTTTATGACCCGAGGTACCACTGTATATCTAGTAAAAACTGTAAAGCAGAGGCAAGAGACGGCGTCTTCTAAAATTTACATCGCTCATGGAGATGATAATCATTTGAAACAGGTCTCCCCTGTGTGGAACACAAGCAGTTTTACTGAAGTACAGAGTTTCCACCTACAAGCAGTGATGTTGATGCTCAGTGTTCAGAAGGTTAATGCCATACCTGGTGTCCTTTTCTTGAAGACCCAAACAGGACTTCAGAGATATCTATGCCATCAAATCGTCTGTTGGGAGGAAGGGTTGCATTCGCCAGAGACACCAAGGTAGGAAATATGTCTAAAGTGCTACAGAAGAGAACAGCCTGTGTTTAGAATATAGGTATGATGTTATGCAAACAATGCCAACAATGTTATAAAAAAAGACTTAGGAATCTATGCTTAAGGCTACCTCATCTGATGCCAAAATACAACATTAAGATTTGGATGTTGCTTATTAAAGACCTGCGTGCATCTTTTCTTTTTCGGGTTGTGTGTGCGTTTGAGTGCATGTGCATATAAACCCATTCTATAAAATAAAACATTAAAATCCTCCTCATAATGCAAACCATGAAATTAGTATAAAATTTACAAGTTCTGATTTGGCATAATATTGTAAGTGCTGAACTGGAAAAGTTTGTGGAGGGTAGAGACAAAAGAAAGTTCTACTGAATTATGATGGAGAGCAGAGATTTCACAAACAACCACAGAAGTACTGAAAAGCCTTGCACGGGATACTGAAGTTCCAGTTTCAATTTACTGGAGTTTCTCTCTGGATCCCCTTTTGGGTTTCAGCGATTTTGCCAAATATTGCTCACACATTCAAGAAGATCTTTCTCTGCAGTCCTGTGAGCGAAGAGGTTGGATTTTAAAGTTATAGGTTGTTGCTGAAGATGTCAGATCCTGTTGTTCATATGCACACTGTCCTAGTTCAAATTAAGTACTGTAATTACATCCATATCCAGTTCATGTAAAATCCAGAATTTTTTCTCTAGGGAAAGGTTCATGTTAACAGTGAGAAATTAGCCATATAGAGTACACAAGGCCCTTGTTGATCATATGGAGTTAGTATAATGTGAAATTTATATAAAATAGGGTAAAATATCTTAAATTGAAACCCTGTGGTGTGCTCAAAACTAACCAAGAACATCAGAACGACTCAGTCAGCCTAAAAGGGGAAAATACTAGTTATCTGTTTTATTTTTTTTTAAATGTACACTCCATGGTCTAGGAAAATATGGTTTCACTTATAGTCGTGTGAAAAAGAAAGTACGCCCTCTTTGAGTTCTATGGTTTTACGTATCAGGACATAATAAAAATAATCTGGACCTTAGCAGTTCTCAAAAGTAGGTAAATACAACCACAGATCAACAACAACACATGACATATTATACCATGTCATCATTTATTTTACAAAAAGAAAGCCAAAATGGAGAAGCCATGTGTGAAAAACTAAATACACCTTATGATTCAATAGCTTGTAGAACCACCTTTAGCAGCAATAACTTGATTTCTGTATGACTTTATCAGTCTCTCACATCATTGTGGAGGAATTTTGGCCCACTCTTCTTTATAACATTGCTTCAGTTCATTGAGGTTTGAGGGCATTTGTTTATGCACAGCTCTCTTGAGGTCCCGCCACAGCATTTCAATCAGGTTGAGGTTTGGCCTTTGACTGGGTCATTGCAACACCTTGATTCTGTTCTTTTTCAGCCATTCTGTTGTAGATTTGCTGGTGTGCTTGGGATCATTGTCCTGTTGCATGACCCAATGTTGGCCAAGCTTTAGCTGTTGGACAGATGGCCTCACATTTTTCTCTAGAATACTATGGTATACAGAGGAGTTCATGGTCGACTCAATGACTGCAAGGTGCCCAGGTCCTGTGGCTGCAAAACCAGTCCAAATCATCACCCCTCCACCATCATGCGTAACGGTTAATATGAGATGTTTGTGCTGATACGCTGTGTTGGTTTTTGCCAAATGTGGCACTGTGCATTATGGCCAAACATCTCCACTTTGGTCTTGTCTGTCCAAAGGACAGTGTTCCAGAAGTCTTGTGATTTGTTCAGATGCAACTTTGCAAACCTAAGCCATGCTGCCATGTTCATTTTAGAGAGGAGGCTTTCTCCTGGCAACCTTTCAGATGCAACTTTGCAAACCTAAGCCATGCTGCCATGTTCATTTTAGAGAGGAGGCTTTCTCCTGGCAACCTTTCCAAACAAACTATACTTGTTCAGTCTTTTTCTAATTGTACTGTCATGAACTTTAACGTTTAACATGCTAACTGAGGCCTGTAGAGTCTGAGATGTAACTCTTGGATTTTTGGCAATTTCTCTGAGCATTGAACATTCTGACCTTGGGGTGAATTTGTTGGGACGTCCACTCCCGGGAAGATTGGCAACTGTCTTGAATGTTTTCCACTTGTGAATAATCTTCCTCACTGTAAAATGATGGACTTTAAATTGTTTGGAAATGGCCTTATAACCCTTCCCAGATTGATGGGCAGCAACAACTGCTTCTCTAAGATCATTGCTGATGTCTTTACTCTTTGGCATTATGTTAACACACACCTCAATGCTCAAGACCAGCAAACTCCTAAAACTTTGGCTTTTATAGAGGTAGTCACACTTACTGATGATCAATTGATCAAGGACATTTGATTAGCAGCACCTGGCTGCTACTCAGCCTCTTCATACCTATGGAAGCAGTAAGGGTATACTTAGTTTTTCACACATGACTTCTCCATTTTGGCTTTCTTTTTGTAAAATAAATGACATGGTGTAATATGTCATGTGTTATTGTTGATCTGAGGTTGTATTTACCTACTTTTGAGAACTGCTAAGGACCAGATTATTTTTATTATGTCCTGATACATAAAACCAGAGAACTCAAAGAGGATGTACTTTCTTTTTCACACGACTGTACATGTGATACAACAATTTTCAGAGAAATTAGAATAGAAAATTAGACTATTTGTTGCTTTCAAACCATATAAGAAAACATGGTATTATATGGCTACTTATTTCATTACAAACTGCCACAACCCAGGAACTGGAACTGACACAAGAGCAGGAAGGCGACTGACATCTAACCCACCAGCACTGAGAAGAAATAAATGAGGATGTGACAGGAGCCCAATGTGTCACAGTTCCAACTATTTGAACTGATTCAGCTGATTTCCTACCACTAATGCACAAGAATGCCAAATACTAGGTGATTCTCGAACATAGCCTGTTACAGCAGGGGATTTTTTCTGGATCCTGAAGAAAAGAGAACTACCACTCAGGAGATGTGGCAACTGTCTAAATACATAATTCTCCCTTTGCCTTAGCATCGCCTTTGTCAAGTATCAGTGATTATTTACTATTATCTTATTTGTAAACTGAAGCATGAAGTCTTATATTAATACCCACAAACCAGCCATGTAGTCAACAAAAGAATTGTAGGATCAGAGGGGAAGTGATGTCAGAGAACATCTAGTCCAAACAACAGAATCCTAGGACAACAGCACTGGAAGTGACTTCAGGAGACTTCTAGTCCAACTCCATGCTTAGTGCAAGAACCGCTAAAGTGTTTCTGAGAGATGGGTATCCAGTTCCTGCTTGAAGACCTCCAGTAAAGGGGAACATTCCACTTCATGAGGCAACCTATTCCACTGGTTGATGGTCCTACCATCAGGAAATTCCTCCTAATGGCTAACTTGAAAAGCTCTTCATCTTCAGACCAAACTGAGTCTGCACAAGCACCTATCCCCCAATTATCCTCTCACCACATACTCTTTAACCACTACAGATCTTTTTGAAAGTCTCAAATAGAGACTGCAGAAGGGAGGAAGTGGAAGAAAATTTCCCTTGCATGTATGTCTTTATGCTATTACTGCACTGGGTACAATCCATTATTTTATCACTACATTTTATTTAAGTGATTTTTCATAAAAAAAACATGTTCAGATGACTATCTTTTAAATGTGCAACAATACTGGAAATATAGAAATAAAAATTAGACATTAACATCAATGAAGTTTTTTCTAGCCTGAAACATATCAGCCCACTAAGACTTATGAAATGTTAGCTGAGGGAGCTGAAAGGAATTGTGTCTTATTTCTTTCCTCTTCAATTAATTTTAGCATGGCTGCTAAGAAACAAACAGGCAAAACAATAAACAACATTGAGAAAAGCAGAAAAAAACAGTACAAGTTCTTCTGTGAAGGAAGTGTTCTTGTAAGATCATTAAGCTGATTGCCAAACAAACACAACTCTAAACAAAGAACACACTACGGATATCCAGAATGTTGCAACTTAATATTTTTTATGCTGTGCTTTGCATGGCTGAATTTAAGCTCTGTCAGATTTATGCCTGGATTGTTAATAAGATACCTGGACAAAAACCTGGATCCATTTAGGAGTATGGAGGAAAATTACTTCTGAAAATGCATGGAATCCTCAGAAACACTATAATATAGCAAAGAGTGGTCACATGGGGAAGAGGTAATACCATTGAGGATTGTTTGCTCCTGAGAATTATTTGTTTGCCTCCTCCTTATAAACCATCCAGCATTTAGAGAGAACTATACTGTTTCCAAGGGAATCCAAGAACTGGGAGTAGGTTCGGCTTATCTGTTCTATTCCTATTTGGCTGCTTGATGATTAAATGACAGTTTGCATGTGCTTTATTTATTTTATTTTATTTTATTTTAATTTATTTTAATTAATTAATTAATTAATTAATTTGTTTATTTGTTTATTTATTTATTTATTTATTTATTTATTTATTTACCCACCCACCCAGCCATGCACTTGCATGCCGGTCCCAAGCCCGGATAAATGGACCAAAACAAATTGCATCGTAGGGCACTGAAGGAACTTCCTTATTATCTGGCCCAGCTTTATTTTTGAGAAATCCAGGAGAACAAATGAAGTGCCAGATGACTGAAGAGGGCAAAATGTCCTTACTTCAAAAAAGGGAAAAGGAAGAACTATAGACTAGACAAAGTGATATTAATAACTGGGAAGTTTTTGAGCAGGTCATAAAGTTCATAAAGTAGATCTGTAAACATCTTTAAAACAGTGTGGCAATTATCAGAACAAGTCTTATCAGACTAACCTTCACCCATTTTTTGATGGGGCAATTTTCTGAGGGGATCATGGATGTTCATTTCAGAAAAGAATTTGACAGAGTAACCCCCCTCCCCCCAACATTTTGATTAGCAAGATGGAAAGTAGATAAAAACTGGCTTGAAAATAATAATGAAATAATGCTCCTAAGTGGCTTATTACCAAACTAGACTGAGGTAGCTAATGGGGTGCCAGAAGGATCAGTCCTAGGTGCTATCCTATTCAACATTTTATTAATAATATTTTTGGTGGATAGAAGGTTTATTAGATCTGCAGATCACATAAAACTGGGTGGGATAGCTGATATCTTAGAAAACAGAAATAAAATTCACAATCATCTTGATGGATGAGAGACGTAGGTTGAAAATAACAGAGTGAAATTAAGCAGTGACAAATGAAAAGTTTTTGTTTGTTTTTTAACTCAGGAAAAAAGATCAATGCATAGGTATAGGAGGGGAGATACTTAGTGTGGTAATATTATTTGTCAAAAAGATCCTGGAATGGAAACTTACTACTAACTGAAAAAGAGACAACTGTGTGATAGGGTTGCCAAAAAGGCAAAAGGCAATTTTAGGCTGAACTAACAGAAGTACAGTTTCCAAATCAGAGGAAGTAATCATTCCACTTTATTCTGTGTTGGTCAGGCCCACTTCAAGTATTGTGTCTACATCTGGGAATAACCCACCCTTCAGGAAGGATTCAGACAAAATAGAACAGAGGAGGGCAACCAGAATGATTAGGAGGTTAGAAACTAATTACGAAGAAGATAGATTGAACGAATTGGAAAGTTTAGTCTTGAGCAAGAGCAGTATGCTTCAAATACCTGAAAGCAGGGGCCAAATGTTGAGCACCAGCCCTGCCTAGATTACGACAGAAGAATGTGGTATTTTAGAACTGGAAATGATGGCTGGTAAAGTTATTTGTTTCCCAAGGATAGGGTACCTAGGCAGGCAATTTTGTCTTTTTATTTGTCCCCACCTAAAAAATGGAAGAAGATAGACTGGGGCCACGCAGGAAATTTAGAAAAAGTGACTGACGGAAAGGCTGCTAAAAAATATACTTCATGTAATATATGATCAATTTATGAAGCTCACCAAAATTAGCTAAGAATGGAACCCTTTGCTCTGAAGCTATACCAACAGCTTGGATAAACTTATTTCTTAGTTGCTGTACTTTTAACTTTTCTAGGGATTAGGATAATGGATGTGTGTTCAAGACAGGATACTGCACAGTGAACTATACAAACTTTACATTTAACCCACAGTAGCAATTACTGCATCCAGTTACAAAAGGACTCTGAAAGATTCTTCTGTAAATTCACTCCATACTGTATAGCCTTCCTTGTTAGAAAACTCAGCAAAAACAGTATAAAGAGCTTTCAAAACAAGCCACATTCTGCCAATAAACAGCAAATTCTATATAATAATTTGCTTACTGTAAATACAAGCAGCAGCATGAATCCATGTTCAAGTGATGCACGGGAAGCAGCAAAAGGAAGACAAAGAGGAAGCCGTCGTCACTGCAGAGGTAGAAAACCTTCACCTCGCAGACTAGACATGGCCCATACATTATCTCTATCCAACCCACAGTGGACACACTAGGAAAGTGCTGCTGTGTGGGCATACACGGGGGGGGGGGGTATGGAATGACACACACACGATGATAACATCGCAAAAACATTTTCCATTGTTGTGTCAGATGGCAGAACGCAAGTATTTAATGGTGGCATTTGTGTGATGATGTTATTATTATGGACATCCTTGGGGAGATACTGCCGTTTGCAGCAGACACCCCTGCCTGTCTTCAAAGCAATCTGTGCAGAAAGAACTGGGAAGTGAGTGCTCCTCAAGTCCACCTGCACTGAATCACCTCCTCCACGTGGGATATGGCAGAGCCTGATCCACTCCCTATATGGGGCAGGAGGTTCTTCATTCCTCCATCGAGAACTTTCCTCCATGCAGGAGGAGTTGGAGAACAATCCGCATCTTCTCTCTTTTTTTTTAAAGATTTTTTTATTGTGCCTTTATTACTTTTATAAATAACTCAAGGTGGCGAACATACCTAATACTCCTTCCTCCTCCTATTTTCCCCACAACATCCACCCTGTGAGGTGAGTTGGGCAGAGAGAGATTGACTGGCCCAAAGTCACCCAGCCAGTTTTTCAAGCCTCAGGCGGGACTAGAACCCACAGTCTCCTACTTTCCAGCCTGGGTCCTTGACCTCTAGACCAAACTGGCTCTTCTCTTGCATGGAGAAAGGGATTTCGTGCAGGAGGAATTCCAAATGATTGTTTCCTGCCTCCTTTTATAGAGAACAAGGAGTTAGAACAGTGAAGCATCATAAAGGAGCTTTTTCTCCCCAAAGCTCCACTTCTCTTGCATCACTCAGTCCTGAGCCAAATTCTATTCTGCCTCCACAACTGTTGCAAATCTTGGTAATTTTACAAAACTTTCTACAAAATTTGACAAAATGTTTATAGTGCAGTAGTTCCTTTCCTGATGCATTGAACAACTTTGTAAAAGGCAAGCAAATAACAAAAAGCTTGATGTCATCTCTACCTTTGAGATTCCACTCTGTATTAGCACAAATAGCAAAGATGCACTATCTTGTATCATGTGACCGTGTTTTGGCATACAAACAATATTATATTGACATATAGTTGGTTTGGTGCAGAATGCTAACCTGTTAAATCTTGGATCAAGAGCAAGACATATATAATTTTTAAAAATACATTTGCTAATATGCCTTCACTGGCGGTTGTCTCTTTCAGCTGCAAAATTTTTTAAAATTCTGAAACCCCACCTCTCTTGAATGCTCCTTTTAAATGATGTGTTTTATTTGTAAGTTATTACCATAGCTCTGGAAATATTGATTTTAATGGCTGCATTAATATGTAACATAGAGTTAATTTTCAACATTTAAAGTTTTACTTTGATGCATTATTAGATTGTTATGCTTTTATTTTGTCCTTCATCTTGAGTTGTTTTATTCTAGAAATGTGGAATGTAAAAATAAAAATATATAAAACAACAGAGCTTGGTATTTTAAGCTTGCAGACTTGGAATCCCAGCAAGATGAGATGAATGGCTACAGAGAGTTGATATTTACAGCGTGAAACTGCGTAACACTTGTGATCTGTACGGCATATTTGAGCAAGGTGACCATTCAAAACAACACTGTAATTCTATGATCAAAAGCAAATCACAGCATTGCCCCTTTTTCAGATATAAATGACTGATGAAAACAGCCAGGCTCACTATGCCAAATAGTCTCATTAGTGGGGGGGGGGGAAACAGCTGCAGTCTACCTGTATGCCCCTCTAAAGTCAGAGTTAAATATTATGCAAACTAACGTAGAATTAGATCCTGTCTCCAATTCAAAATGAAGACTGCTGGATGGGGAAATGGGTGGACGGGGGTTATGAAACAAGAGTATCTGCTTAACATAAGTCGAAAGAAGAATTTTCCAAGATAATTAATTTTTTCACTGCCGCTTTAGCAAGGTATGGAAAATTCAGCAAGAGCTCAAAAAATGTAATGGATATGACAGAATATTGCCTAGCTTCCCTGAGAATTATGATGAAGATAGACCATAAAAGTGCAACTGGCAGCTCATAGGACCAAACTGCAAAGGAACTTGGCTTAAAAACCCATTTGCCATCACTGTCCTATCTCCTTCTTTCTTGCTATCTTCCAAAGCATGAGAAGGGAATTGTGAGAAGTCACAAATATGAACTTCCCTGTATACGTATTCAGTATCTTTGCACCTAAGTGTTCAACCCCCATGTATCTCAAGCATTGTGCATAATGGGCGATTTCCCCATTAAAGCGGTAATCAAATCACGCTTGTTTAGCTTGATCAAAGTGGCTGTATCGTGTGGTCATCCATTACACCCTAGTCACTCAGAGTTATCAAGAGAGGGCAGAAAAAGCACTTAGGTCTCACAGGCTATCAAGTGACCTGGCATGTTTTATTTTCTTTCTCTCCACAATTGCTGTAGTGATTTGGAAAGTAATAGGGCAACAAAACCACATGCAACAGATAAAACTGTAGGGAAAGTAATCATCATGAAATAAAGGATGGACTCAAGAAGAAACATAGAAAGGGGAATACAGAACTGAAAAAAAACTTGTAATGACCTTGGGTCACTGGTCCAGTTTAAGTACTAGAATGCACACTTAGCATTCAGGAGTTAATTATTAAGTATCAGTAGAAACAGGCTGTTCTTGTTTATGATTAGGAAGGTCCATCAGCAGAATTTTATCATGACCTCTGGTCTGAAAATGAACATTTCTTGAACCCTTTGGTGTTACTTAATTCTCAAGTGCATGGTACATGACTTAATTTTTCATTCAGCATTTGGGCTAGTTTGAAAATTCTTCATGAGACTGGGACACTTCCCATGAGGGAATAGTTCACACATTATGGGATGTCAGAGAAGCAGCAGCTCACTTGCTGAAATACTGCCAGTTTTCTTCATGCAACTATTAGCATCACATGCAGTAACAGCAATCTTGATAGTATAATCAACCCTTAGTCTATTCAAGCTTTGCAGAAATGCTTTTATAGAAAATAATTCTAAGAGACAGTCTTCTCCCACAAATACAAAATCCTTCTAGATACCTTTTTCTTTTACTGAGTTAAATCCAATCAAATATACGCAAATATATTTTTCCTTTGGGGCTAGTTCTATAACTGCCACCCCAAAGACAGGAAATGTATCATTTACCCACCTACTCTGTTTGGGCAACCTTACCTTCTAGCCACAGAGAAATGAACGCCCCAGAGCCCTACAGTTCTATCCTATTCTTCTTAGAGAAACTCGGAGAGACTGGAAGCAGATGGTTTTAGACAACTGCTTTGATGGAATCCTGGGTGAGGTAAGATTTCTGATGACTATAGAGAAGTTTTTGACTTCTCCTAAGTAAAGCTATAGTTGCTCTCTGCTTCAAAAGGCCCTGTATTTCTCATCTGGAGGAATTAAGCAAGTCCGTTCGATAGAATGGAGACTTTTCTCAAGTGCTAATGTGCAAAGACGCATTCTTGCAGTAAAGCTCCAGCCAAAGAAGGGCAAGAAAAGATATACCAGCACTTTGCAGTACTGTGGCCATTCCATTTTACATTCTTTTTATTATTTGTGGTCTAAATCCTGGCTGCCTCCAGTCTCTAGTTACCTCTAGATCAGCCCAACAGGACAACCACTTGAACCCTTTCTTTAGGGAGGATTTTTCCCTTCATAAGTGAAACCTTCCCACAGTCCTACCCCAATCTCCTTGAAATGAGTGTGTGTGTGTGTGGGTGTGTGCGTGTGCCTTCTCCTTTTGCTACCTGTGTTTCTTCTGCTGCCAAACACCCACTTAAGAAGAAGAAACAAGCCTTGACAGAGTATGAAGTTTTCCTTCTTTCCTAAACACCCTTTAGGGCTTCTTTCACCACAGTGCCCTAATTCTCAAACCTTCTGCCCCCCTATTTGGCCTAAGGTAAGTGTTCCTCAAGCAGTGCCTGCTCCCTCTCTTAATGCTTCTAGACAGACAAATGACATCACAAGCCTGAGGTGCTAAATTGGCACAGCTCACATTTCTTTGGGGGGAGGGGGCAGAGCTTTTTTGTGGATACTCCCCTCATCTCTTTCAAATGACATCCGTTCTTGATGCCAGGGCCAGCTTGGAAAATATCCTTATGGGGAGAGGAAGCAGAGCCTTCTTTTTTCTGACATATATGTAGAAATAATTTTGAAGGAAATCTGTAAGGCTCACTCTCTGGGACTTATGGCTGATACAGGATACATCATCCATATATATACATACACACACACACACACACACACACATATACATACACACACACACACGTGTGTGTATGTACGTACGTGTGTGTGTATATATATATATCAATCTTATGATACATCGGTAGTATGTGAAGGGGATTTAGTTGAGTGCCATTGAGTGAGCCAATTCCTGCTGTAGCTTGATTGTATTAACCCAATATAAATTATGCACTTTAATTTATTCTGTATTATTAATCAGCAGATTTTTAATATGTATATCACATACACTGAAAACTACCCTACCTAGATACGAATCCTTCTGGGAAGCCTTTCCACAAAACGTTTCTTGCTCTACTGTGACAACAAAGACAGAATGTGTCTTTGTCACTATATGTGACAATTTTTTTAAAAAAAATTCCCCTCTCACCCCTATGGGTGGTCTGTGTCATCCTCAATCTCGGGTCCTCTACCAGAGGCCTGGGAGTTTGAGGGTTCTGTGCAGTATCTTAGCTGTTCCTGGCACTGCACTCTTCTGGGCAGAGAGCTCTGAGGTTGTTCCTGGGATCTGTTGGAGCCACTCTCCCAGCTTAGGAGTCACAGCCCCGAGTGCTCCTACCACCACTGGGCCCACTTTGGCTTTCACTTTCCACATCCTCTCTAGTTCTTCCTTCAGGCCCTGGTACTTCTCCAGCTTCTCATGCTCCTACTTCCTGATGTTGCTGTCACTTGGCACTGCTACATCTATCACTACCGCTGTCTTCTGGTCTTTGTCTACTACCACGATGTCTGGTTGATTGGCCAGTACCTGCCTGTCCATCTGGATCTGGAAGCCCCACAGGATCTTAGCCCTGTTATTCTCCACAACCTTCTGTGGAATCTCCCATCTGGACCCATAAGCTGTGCAGATGTTCCTGTACACAATGCCAGCTACTTGGTTGTGCCGTTCAGTGTATGCTGTTCCTGCCTGCATCTTACACCCTGCCACTATGTGTTGGACTGTCTCTGAGGCCTCTTTGCACAATCTACACCTTGGGTCCTGTCTACTGTGGTAGACCCCTGCTTCTATGGATCTGGTGCTTAGTGCCTGTTCTTGTGCTGCTACGATCAGTGCCTCAGTGCTGTCTTTTAGTCCAGCCCTTTCCAGCCACTCATAGGATTTCCCAATGTCAGCCACCTCAGCTATCTGTCGATGGTACATCCCATGCAGGGGCTTGTCTTGCCATGGCACTTCCTCTGCTTGAACCTCCTGCCTTGTCTGCTGCTGCCTGAGGCATTCTCTCAGCAGCAACTCTTTGGGTGCCATCTTACTGATGTACTCCTGGATGCTCTGGGTTTCATCCAGGACAGTGGCTTTGACTCTCATCAGATCCCGCCCGCCCTCTTTGCGGCTGGTGTACAGTCTCTGGGTGTTGGACTTGGGGTGGAAACCTCCACACATTGTGAGGAGCTTCCAGGTCTTCACATCAGCAGCCCCCATGTCTTCCTTTGGCCAGCTCACTATACCGGCAGGGTATCTGATGACTGGCAGGGCGTACATGTTGATGGCATGGATCTTGTTCTTCCCATTGAGCTGGCTCTTCAGGACCTGTCTTATCCTTTGGTGGTACTTGGATGTTGCTGTCTTCCTTGCCTCCTCCTCATGGTTCCCAGCTGGTCTCTATGTCTGCTATGTGGCCCACTGGTAGTTCCATTCCATCAGTCTTAACTACCTTCCCTCTCTTTACTATCATCCTGTCACACTTCTCCAGTCCGAATGACATCCCAATGTCCTCGCTGTAGATCCGTGTCAGGTGGATCAGTGAGTCGATGTCTCGTTCACTCTTAGCATACAGCTTGATGTCATCCACGTAGAGAAGGTGGCTGATGGTGATTCCACTCTTGAACTTGTGCCCATATCCAGATCTTGTGATTATCTGGCTGAGGGGGTTTAAGCCTATGCAGAACAGCAGTGGGGACAGTGCATCACCTTGGTATATGCCGCACTTGATGGCCACTTGTGTGAGCTGTCTTGAGTTCACTTCCAGTGTTGTCTTCCATAGTCCCGTTGAGTTCTTGAAGAAGGTCCTTAGTGTCCTGTTGACTTTGTATAGTGCCAGGCATTCACAGATCCATGTGTGCGGCATTGAGTCATAGGCTTTCCTGTAGTCAATCCAGGCTGTGCTCAGATTGGTCTGCCTAGATCTTGAGTCTCGGGCGACTGCCCTATCTATGAGTAACTGGTGTTTTGAGCCTCTGGTGTGGTTCCCAATGCCCTTCTGAGCTGTGCTCATGTACTGGCCCATATGGTCTTGTAGCTTGGCAGCTATGATGCCTGATAGAACTTTCCATGTTGTGGGGAGGCAGGTTATTGGCCGGTAGTTGGATGGTGCTGTTCCTTTGTGAGGGTCTTTCATGATCAGCACTGTCCTTCCTTGTGTTAGCCAGTCTGGGTGGGAGCCTGCTGCTAGCAGTTGGTTCATCTGTGCTGCTAGGCGTTCATGCACTGCTGTTAGTTTCTTTAGCCAGTAGGTGTGGATCATGTCCGGGCCAGGTGCTGTCCAGCTTTTCTTGACCCGCTGTTGGATGTCTGCTACTGTGATGGTGATTGGTTTCTGTTCTGGGAGATTGCTGTGGTCTGCTTTCAGGTCCTGCAGCCACTTTGCACTGGTGTTATGCATCTTCTCTTTCTCCCATGTTCTTCCAGTACTGTTCAGTTTCCGCTGCTGGTGGCTCAGCTGTTACTCTGTGGTTGCACTGCAGTTGGGAGTACACTTTGGATGGTTCTTTGGAGAACAGGGCATTTATCTTCTTGGCTTCTGCTTCTCTAGTGTATCTCCTTAGCCTGGTAGCCAGTGCTGTGAGCCTTTGTTTAGCAGCCTCTAGGGCTTCAGATGGAGTCAGGCCCATGTATTTTTTCAGTAGCTGAGTCTTATCCTTAATCTCCACACCCTTCTGTAGTTCCACCAGCTGACTGACTTCTCTCCGAGTTGCCTTGACCTTAACCTCCAATCTCATTTTCCAGGGTGGGTATGTACTGCTGTTCTTCTTGATCATGTAGCCAAGCATTTCCAGGATTACAGCGGCTGTAGCATATACCAATTCATTGGTTTCAGTTATGGTGGTGGTAGGGATTGTCTGGAGGGCTCTGTTGGCATCTTCTAGCATACTATCTGATGGTACTTCTCCACTGAGCCTTGGTAATTGGACTCGAGGGTTGACTGTAGCTAGTTTATTCATGATCTTATGCCTCATATCAGCTGCTGTACTCTGTAATGGAAGGGGTGGCAGTGACATTCCAGCTTCAGGTGTTGGCTGCACATCTGCTTGTTCTTCCAGGTCTGCTTGAGTCCAGGTTGTAATGTGGAGTTGGTCTATCTCAAGTTGTGAGAGCAGCTTCCTCTTCACTATGTTGAAGCGCTGGGTAACTAGTTGTTTCTCAGTTAGTGTGGATGTAGGCCTTCTGTCTATCCATAGTTCCCTCATATGTTTCATATATCCCCTCTCATTAGGTCTGCTGTTGTAGTAGCATTCCATCATTTCCAAGTTCTCTTGTCTCGTCCATGTATGGTTTCTTGCTCTACTGTGACAACAAAGACAGAATGTTTCTTTGTCACTATATGTGACAATTTATATATATATATATATATATATATATATATATATATATAAAAAAATAAATAAATAAATTTTGTCACATATAGTGACAAAACTATACACTTTTCTGGCTTTAGTTATTTAGTTATTTATTTAAATAAATAAATTTATATTCTGGTTTTATTTTTTTATATATACCAGAAGTGAAAAGTGTTGAAAATGCAGCCCCAGAAGCCTCAACTCTTTTGATCTTTGAACCCACTGATTATATATAGAGTGGAGTCCTTGGGGTTCTCTGAGCTTGGTTCTTTTCTTGAAAATGTTTCATTACCTGGCTAGGTAACATCTTCAGTGCTAAAATGAGATGGGGTTTGCTCTCTATTTACAGTTGCAAGAAAAAGTATGTGAACCTTTTGGAATTTCATGGTGTTGTTCATTAATTTGTCATAACATGTGATCTGACCGTCATAAAATGCGATCTGACTAGTATTTTCCCCTTTTAGGCTGACTATATGCTATGGCCTGCCTTGCAAATGCTGGTGGGGGTGGGGGTTTGTTTTGCTCCTCTGGTAGTTCCTTGATTAGCATCTGTTTACTGCTTGATTGCATGCCTGGTGGTGACCTTTGCTTATCTGGGTGATGACTGCTGGTGAGGCGATCTTCTGATCTTTTCTCTCTTTTGAATAGTAGATGCTGTTTATCTCTATGTGTCTGTTAATTGCTGCCTTGTCTGAATACCAGGCTTCTAAGAATTCTCTTGCATATTTGGATTTGGTCTAAAATGCTGACAGTTTCCCAGTTAAAACTATGGCTAAGTCTGTCCATGTGTTGTGAGATTAAGGAATTTTCATCATGTCTTCTGACTGCTAGTTGGTGCTCGTGGATGCGCTCTGCCAGTCTTCTGCCTGTCTGTCCTACATAGTGTTTGTTACAGTTCTTACACTGTATGTTGTAGATGACTCCTGTTTTTCCTTCTTGTGCTACTGGGTCTTTTGGTTTACTTAAAATATTTTGGAGTGATTTTGTTGGTTTGTGTGCTACAGAGATGCCATGTGGTTGTAATAGTCTGTTGGTGGTTTCTGAGACGTTTCTGATGTATGGCAGTGTGATCCTTTTCATAGCTTGTGTAGGTTGTGTAGTCAGTAGTAGGTTGAGTGGTTAGGCACTTTTTGGTAAAATTATGTGGATATCCATTTTGTTGGAAGATGTTGTATAGGTGGTCTGTTTCCTTTTTCTGCTGTTCTGGGTTGCTGCAATTCATTTGTGCTTGCTTGAATAATGTTCTTACACAGCTCCTCTTGTGGGAGGTTGGGTTGTTACTTTGGTAATAGAGTACTTGATTGGTGTGGGTTGTCTTCTGATAAACTTGGTTTCTAATTTCCTGTTGTTTCCTCTGCTGATGAGGATATCCAGGAAGGGTAGCGTGTTGTTGTTTTCTTCCTCTCTGGTGAATTTTATTCCTTTGAAGATGTTGTTAATGGTTTCATGTGCCTTCTCTAGTTGTTTCTTTTTTATTATAACAAATGTGTCATCTACATACCGGATCCATACTTTAGGTTGTATGCGGGGAAGTGCTATGACTTCTAGGCATTGCATTACAATCTCTGCTATCAGTCCTGACAGTGGTGATCCCATATATAGAGTATTAGAAATAGAGGAAGCAATTCTTTTTGTTTCAGCTCTGCTTCTCCAACTGGAAGACTGGAGACTTGTTTCCCAGGGAAAGAATAGAGGATTTAATTCCTTCTTATCCTTTCTCCTATTATATAGTCTACGGGTTCTTCCTCACAACTGTGTTAACAGTCTTCCAACCTTTGCGTTGGCAGGAAATCATGCCAACATAAATTGTGTTGCACTGATGGTCAAGAACTAATCCTCCTCAGAGACAAGGCTGGTAATTGGTACTGTTTCAATGTGGAACAATTCAAGGGTAGATTGCCCTGCCTACATTTCTCTCCCATCCAGAGTTACCTGCCAGTAGGAAAAATAAACCACCAATCACTGTCCTTAACATGTGGTGAGGCAGGCTTGAAAAACTGTAAGCAAATACCTGAGTGACAAATTTTCACTTTTCCAGAATACTGTGTGTGTTCAGAAATAGCCCAACTATGTCAACAGGCTGGTGAGGTGCATTAGGAGAGTCCCTCTTGCTTTACCTGTGCCCCTTGCCCAGCATACAATCTGTCATCTGGTACAAAATAAAGCAGCAAAGAATGATTGGCAAGAGCTACAAGGCACTGAGTAGCCATGGTCAGGAGCACCTGATTCCTCAGCTGTGCAGAACCTGGTTCTCTTACCCATTTTAAACTCACCTGAGTGCCAGTCCTTTGTTAAAAAGATATATCTAGTGCTCTTCCAGAAGAGCACTAAACCTGTTTACACAGGATATGTCAGGCTTTATGCAGGCAGATGAATCTGTAGGACCTAGGTATCTGGTCTCTCTGGCAGCCCAACCCAAGTTGGCCATGGAGGTTGGGGGTTGTGGCCAAGAGTTGGACAAATCCCAGCCCCTGACCATGTTACCACTGACACTGTAATTGAGGTGTCAAGAATAATTCCTAGTGCAAGGCACATCAAGAGGATGAAAAACATTATTCTGGAACTGTTAAATACAATGTTAAGCTGCTTTTGCAAAAGGCTGGTATGAGTTTGAGGTCATATCCTAAAAACACATCCTCTAGAAATTATTAGCGAGACATCTTCATGCCAAGGTTAGTGGGACGCAAGGATGAGCTCTTAATGATCATGGCTTTACTCACATGCACCTGCTGGGCTAAATATGGACCTCAGTGAACAAACTAGAAATTTCCATAGTTACCTGAACCTTTATTCTACAAATACATAATGGTAAAATTTCTATTTTCTTCTATTTCTTTTTTGTTTATGTAAATCTGACAACACTGTTTCTTCCTCAAATATCTTGCATATGCACATAATCTCACATTCAGAGAGGGAAGTTGCTCAGTCTGCAGACTTTAGGCAAGGGACTACATAATGAATGACAGTGCAATTTCTTCTATTCGTTTGATGACCTACTTTATTGCCCTATTTTTTAACAAGAAGGAAATCATGAAGGAATTGCTAGTGCTATTCATCAAAAGCTATTAAACTAAGTGATTAGGCATGGCAGATTTTGGTGGAAAAAGTAACTTCTATCCTATGAGTTATAGGAGATGGTTTCTTCCCAAGGGAAGGAGAAAGAAGTGCCAGCTCCACAGACAAAGTTCAGGAAAAGAATTGGCTCTGTATGGACGCAGAACCAATGTATACTGATAAACAAATATCTCTCCCCCTGCTCCAAATGTTCACATTTCCATGACAGAGAAAGAAAACTTACCCAGTGTGGCGAGCACTACCTCTCTTTCTGTCTCAACATTTGCTTTCAGACAACATAATGCTTCTTTTAAAAAATCAGCTGTTCATTTATTGATGGTCCCAGATCAATAAAACACAAATACAATACTTAAAAAGACATGGAAATCACACCTAAAACAATTAGTAATGAAAGGGAGGTGCTAACTGACTTCTGCAAACCACAGCTACTAATGAAAATTGGGAATCTTTAGGGAGTTGCCCATATTTGGTCTCATGGAAGGAGATTGGTAACCTCTTGATCAGAGAGACAACTAAGATTTCTGACAGTTGGGCTTATGAGTGCCAGATGCTACAACAGTAATATGTGAATTACTAACTTGACCTCTATGTCTGAACACACACAAGTGCATTTACAATATGGGAGACAAGTATATTTACCTATTGTCTCCATAATGGGTGGTGTGCCAATTCAAGCCAAGGTGAAAAATCTCCTACAAGCAACATGCAAGATGTTATAAAAATATCTGGAGACCACTTATGGGAAACCTGCAATTGCAGCATAGTGAAAGTGAGAAACTTTGGCCCTATCATTTTGAAAATCTAAATGCCAGATCCTGTTTAAATTTGACTAAGGCCTTAAGGGCAACTTCAGTGGAAAGTTTCACAGGGCACTGAAGACCTGGTGCTTCTCCTGGGCATTGGCCCAGGCTGTTAGGTGAGCCTGCCTTGGTGTTCCTGGTAGTATGTTGTTGAATTGTTCCTAGAGCACTGTGCTATTTTAAGTTATATTTTTATTTCTTCTGCACTGTTTTTTTTTTAATTGACTTGAATCAATGTGTTGTAAGGGTGACCATATAAATAAAAATGGATTTCTTAAGTGTCTGATAAAACTTTTTTTTTTCCGGTACTGAATGGACATCATAGACAATACCAAGTGAGTATTCCAAAGATGGGGTACCACCGCTAAAAAAGCCCTGGCTAAAATCACAACATTGTTTACCTCTGAAAGGAGAGGATCCAAAAAGTAGAATCAAGAGTCTCTCCTTAATAGCAGACTGAGAGAAGTAAATTTGAGCTGGGAACTATCCATGGCAGGAAGAAAAATAGTATTAAGCTTTTCTATCATATCCTGTAGGTTTTGAAAATACTTACTCATATAAGACAGCTGCTGTTTGTATAAAAATGTGCTTATTAACTGCATTTTCTAGTTTAGCTCTTAATAAAAGAAAAATGAGCACCAGTTTCAAACATTAGTTTCATAACTTTAAAAAAATGGTTTTAACTTCTTCTAATGTACTTTATAAGAAGTCTTCAAAACTATCTATGAGGTTTTAGTTCTGAATTATCCACCATTTGGGTTGCACAAAGGTTGAGATTGTATTGGGAATCGCAAATCACAGGCACAAAGGAGAAAAACAACCTAAATCGAGTTTTACAATTTCATCACTACTGTATTTAATCCTCCATATACAGTGGTACCTCGGGATACGAACGCCTCTACTAACGAACATTTCGGGTTACGACCAGCTTCAGCAGGAAAATTTTACCTCAGGATACGAACTTGCCTCTACTTACGAACCAGATCCGCGGCCATTTTCCCTGCTGCCACGCGGTCGCGGCTTCCTGTGGGCGAGGTCGCGGTAGCAAGGAGACGTTCGGTGAGGCTTGTGGTGTGTTTTGCGGTGTTTTGCGAAGGTTTTTGGTGTGCGTGTTAGCATGGCTCCAAAGAAAATGCAGAGCAGGTTTGGCGGGAGTCAGGCTCTGAAGAGAAAATTGCCTCGGGTTGCGACCAAATTCAGGCGGAGGGTGGAACGGATTAACCGGATTTACATTGAACCCTATGGGGAAATTCGCCTCGGGTTGCGACCAAATTCGGAGGGCGGAACGGATTAACCGGATTTACATTGAACCCTATGGGAAACTTTACCTCGACTTGAGACCAACTCGAGTTGCAACCAGAGTCACGGAACGGATTAAGTTCGTATCCCGAGGTACCACTGTATATTCCAAAACGCCCTATATCTGAACTGGCTTCTGAGCAAAAGATGTATGCCAGTTATTATCTGTTGTTTATTCAACATTTGTCGTAAGCCCTCATTCTCTAAAACTAGGCAGGGAAATTATTTGACATCCAAGTTATTTATTAGTGGCTGGTCACTAATTCATTGTCAATAAGTTTTCTCCATTACTTTTCTGACCATCCAGTATACTTTTACGGTCAATGAAGTAGATTCCCGGTTATGGAATGTCGTGTCACAAGAATTATTTCAGTGGATAAGGAGTTGCAGGAATCTGTTTCTTCTTTCTAACTTGCAAGGAACAATTTTTAAAAAACCTTAATGATTCCAAAAGAACAATCAGCCTAGTTAAACATGCACAATTAATAAGTCTTTTCTAAAAGATGCCTAGTAAATCTTCCATAAAATGCTGGAGGCCTGCCAGCAAGGACACTTTGACATATCACTTCCCTGATACAGCTGAGTTAATTTCCTTGTCTTGCTGCTGTTTCTTCCTTTCCCAAATTTTTAACTGGTTCTTATTACTACACATTTTTAAAAAAGATTATTTTAAAATGTTAAGATCACTGTTACTTATATTTTACTTTGGAAGCTGCTTTGAGAGGGGGTTTAAACTTTAAAATATCAATAATAAAACTTGGCTGAATACCTGTCTATTCATTTTGTATATGTATAATGTTATGCTCATGTTCTTTCTTGATCTGTTCCTTTTTTATCTGCTAAGTATAGGATTCTGTGCCCTCTTCCTCAGCATAGATACCTTCGCTAGCAGGCAAACAGATATGAAATACATTGTCAGGACTTCAATAAAGCATGAGAACAATATTTTCTCAATCATGAAAAGACAGAATTTAAATGCTCTCTTCCAGGATAAAAATACATGCTGACTCACACAATATTTTAAATATTTTACTGGAGCTCAAGTAATGTTTTTTTTCTAATTCCGTCCCCATTCACAGACAGACTGAGAGTGTATAAAACCTGTTAGGCTTTATTTCCCATTAGGTTGGAGGGAAGTCAGAGAGGTGGCAGTGATTGGGAAGAGAGGCAGAACAAGGATTGAAAAAGAGGATAACCAACATCACACCAGAAGAGTTTTCTGCTGAATCAAGGGCTGGGGAAGAGTTCTGTAACTTGGGAGTGAGGAAAGGATCATTGGCTCTCTAGATATGATACCTTTTTAGCAATATTTATAATAGTTATCCAAGAACTATAAATCTAAAAGGTAAATAGTACTCCCAAAATATAGGAATTGGTGGACTTAATAATTTAAATAAATAACTAAATGGACAAAATGTCACAGCAATTATTAGCATTAATTAGAACTGCTGTGGCACTTCTGTAGTGAAAATTGCTTATATAATGCCAGTAATAAAGGAATAACACCTGTGGAACTCATTTGCAGTTGCTAATAAAGCCAAATTATTACTGGCATTATTCTATTGGATTAACTCTCTCCAGAAACATTTATTATATCTGAAAGCAGTGAAAAAACCACCAGAACTATTGACTTAACATGTTTAAATATTCCTAGTACGTAAGTGCCCTTAGATGATGATGATGATTTTGAAAAACAGAAAGATCCAGCTATCCTTAATTGCTGTGTTGTGGTTAGATTTGTGGGTCCAGGGTAGCATTTCCTCTCCTAAAATATCAGAGAATTCTGATTGTGAGATGGAAACATCCAGCTTATAAAGTGGTCAAAAGTACCAAAAGACAAATTTAAAAACATGAAAGGCAAATACCCTGCCCCCAGACAGCAGTAACAAGGCAATGGGATGTTAGGACTGTGGCAGAAAACAGGGAAGTAGCTACATTTAATACATTTAATGTATTTAATACATTTAATACAGCACAAGTTTGGGTGTACCTGGGCAATTAACATTGCCAAACAACTTTGAAGTTCAAAGATGAAATCTCATTTCCTAATGTACTTGATCATGCAACTGTGACAGGAGCACCCTGCACAAGTTTATTTGAAATCTACCCAGCTTTCTGGGCATATTGAAATACAGGTAATCCTTGTTTAGCAACTGCCTCGTTTAGCGACCATTCACAATTACAATGGTGATGAAAAAGTAACTTTGCGACCAGTCCTCACATTTACAACCTCCGCAGGTCTGTAAAGCAAAGGAAAGATGAAGTAAGATCGTAAGCACAGTCACACTTTCACTTAGCAATTGCTTCGCTTAATGGTTGCTAAATAAGGACTACCTGTAGTAGCAAACACCTGATATAAACACATACATTCTAACCATCTGTTTTGATTACAAAGAGCAAAAAGAAATGGATACAATCATCCTCAGGCGTAATTGAGTCTCCTCATTAAAAGACTCAAGTTTAAATCTATGCATAGTTACAAAATTCAACAACTGGCCTTGGGCAAATTACTCTTTTCCAGTTCACAGGGTTAAAATATTAAATAAAAAATAATAACTGCCCTGAACTCAAATAAAAAGCCAAGGAAAAAGCAAAAAAGCATAACTAATCATGGATGTGTGCATTATGCCTACGGGATACTTGAGGCAACAGTAATCATAAGGCAAGACCCTGGATTTCTCCTTTACCTTCTTTCTAGTGCAAGTTACAATATATCACTGAGAACATTCAAGAGGATATACCCAGATAGTTTCATGTGATGACAAGGACAGGACCCAGAACCAAGAATGTCGCTACCTTTTTAGGCAGCATGGTTCCAAAAATATGGTACACCCATACTCTATCAGATTCAGCAGAATGATTGATATTCATGAAGCACTTTCTGCTGAATTTGTTGCATTGCTAAAAAGTTGGGTGACCAGTCTTTAGTTTCAATTTGTGATGACTTTGCTTTATAGAAGTGCCTTCAGTTTTCAATGGTTTTACTGGATCCAGTTCCACTGATTTTATTGATGTTCCTCTGGTTTTATACTCTAATCTTCTGTACACAAGCTGCACTTATTAAACTATGACTTAGTAAGATATTAAAGAGTTGAGTTTTTCCTTCATGCAATGTGGCTGTGAGGAAGCCTTACTACCAATTTTAAACTATGGTTTCCAAAGCTGGCTTATTCTTTATGCTGTTAACATTAATAACATAAACCGCAACAAACATTGGTTAATTAAAAGCAGAAGCTTCCAAGCTCCTCTCCTGTCATGTGGGAGAAGAATAAGTGTATTCTAATATATATGCCTCCCACTACAAGTTGTTAACATTCCAAGTTTGACTATGCTTGTTTTATAATCTTATGCTTTGTACTGGTCTATGACTGTAATAAAGATTGATTGATGTGGGAGAAGAAAAGGGAAGTATTCAAGCCAACTGGACATCAGGCATATTCCATCTCACTAAGATATAGTTTATAAAGTGATGTCTGAATGTTGCCAAAAATCTTTGTAATCCTAACATCAAGATAGACCCAAATTAATATTCACATCTTGCTCATATGGAAGCTAAAGATGAGGTGGGGCTGAAACTTGCAATTTTCAAATTAGTAAGTTAATGGCAGGAATATTTGAAAGGGCAACTTTCATCTCATGTACAGCTAACACTCCTGACCAAGACAATATGAAGATTAATTTACAGAAATATTACCTGGGAATTATAATATACAGGAACAATATCCTTTACCACTTCTGAGGGAGTCCTTCTAGTAAACTAGTTATTCCAGACCAAGGATGACAAAGCAGTTCCAGAAATGGAACAGATGTTCATATAATCCTAAGAACAAAATTATTTTGAAAACTGTTTCTGAGCAAACATCTCAGAAGTAAACTTTTGATTCCTTTCAAACTCAGTTCTATTTAGGAGAACAATCATCTTTGAAAAGCAATTAAAGATTGGCAATTAACCTCTTTGAATCCCTTCACTCTATATACCCTATGGCTGTTCAAAAACCTTTATTCTAGAGCCTTATTTACAAATGCTCACCACGGGCCTGAAGGAAGGGTTAAGGAAAGCAATGGATTGCACAAAGCTGTGGAACTTTACAGAGGTCATTACTGGTCATTACCTTTGATTTCTGACCCTTTTTATCACTTGGGAGATGACGAATTCTTTCATTTTCAGGAATGCATGTTCTCAGCTATTCTAGTAGCTCAGCTTGCTATGGTTTTGGATTTAGTCATCTACACACTATCCTAGATGGACCATAAAAGAATCTTACATGAACATTTTCCTCTCCTACCTCAACATCACAGGACTTGTCACATTTGCTGGGATCTTCCCTGGCCAATATGCTACTGTGGGAACGCGATGTCCCCCTTCCCAAGTTGTCTGCTTTGCTGAGCTACCACCTGTAAAATTTAAAAAGAAAAAAAAATGTTTTCAGAGGCTTGTTGGCCAAAGCTTTTTCTTTGATCAATTTAAAAAAAAATCATATGAAGCAAGGTTGCAAAAGAAAATAATCCTTCTGAGCCAAGAAGGCAGATCTTCATCAGGAAGGAAAAGTCAAGGGATCTATTAAGAAATGTGATGATACACCAAATCAAAAGGAAGACAGTTGTACATACAGAATAAATATCACTGTAATCTCTCAGTACTGCCTCATTATCTTCAGGACAGACAAGAGCCCAGGGTCTATTCAGTGTCTGAGATATTTTTGGCTTTCCCAACATGTGGCAGCTTCTGAAGACTAGAAGTAGTTTCAAAGAGACAGTATGACATAGTACATATCAAGCTACATTTGGGCCTAAATTTTACACTTGGCTAAATCAATTTCTGCCCTATTCATCTTCTTTAAATGCCTTTCCCTTAGGAGCCCTTGAGAAAGCATAGTAGACACAAGATGTTGCAGATAACAACTTTGTAAGTGACATCTATAAAAGCTCAGTTTTACCAATCAATGGGTTCATTTACATTTAAATAAAGATGTAGCTCCAGAATGTTAAATCTGGGAATTCACTTTGGAGACAGCTAGAACTGAAGCTGAGAGAAAGAAGTAAAGTGCATATTTTGAAAGATGCTGCTGGTTTAGGGAGGATTAGAAAAATGAATCAATACGATGAAGATGAGTATACCACAGTGGTCAAGCTAGGGAAGGGAGGCTCCCTTTTCAAAGAGCAAGGCCAATCCATGAGAGTCCCCACCCAAACAACAAAAACAACTTCATATGATATCAAAACACACAGCATACAAATGTTTTCAGTGTTTAAGATTTGGAAGAACTGTGTCTGGAAATGTACGTTAATAAAAATAAACACTTCCCACAAAATTCAAGGCAATTCAGTTTTGCTTCCATGCCCAGATGTCAAGACGGGTTGAAGCTGGGTGTGCCTATACTCCATTTATGTAACAAGATTTGGAAATGTTCATTGCATGGAACTCTTACATCAGACTGCAAAAACATTTATATAATGATGCACCTGGCACAGCTGCTTTGTTTAAAAATAATCCCTCCTGCCCGCACTGTAGGCAATTTCCCCTTTGCCTCTCACATGGAAACATAGGAAGCTGTTTCAAACCAGGTCAGACTGGTTTGCCTATCTAATCCAGTTCTGTACTGTTTCCCTCTGAAGGATCTTTGGCTTCACCTGCTCAGTAGCATACTTCATTTCCCCCAAAGCATTCAGTTCACTTCATCTACGGTTGTCCAACCAAGCAGAAAACTATTTGGCTAGGCCTTGTATATTTCAAAGCACCTTGATGTACAAAACTTTGTAAATACTTTTCACAGAATGAAGCAGATTAAAACTCTAGCTCCAGCAGACAATTGAAAAATTGGCAACCACAACCTTACTTCTGACATGTAGATAAATGATAGGCAAATTAAGTCAGGTCATTCTTTTAGCACTTGAGAGGTCTAATCCAGATTTTTTAAAATCAGTTATTCTCACACAGATCTTACTCCAATGATTATGCTTTTTAGAGTAGTAGCAGGCAGCAATAAAGCCATTTCAGCAGCAGATGTTAAGAGTGAGGGAACAAGCAATGAGATACTGGAAAGCAGAGCTATGTGTCACCCACCCTATCTGCCCTCAGTTACCTGAACTAGCTGGCCTGCTGTTGTTTGATGTGGTGCAGACAACTACAAATTTCGGAGGGCGGGGGAAGGAGTGTAAAACATGCAAGTGGTAACCATGTGTCATGACTGAAGTCCTACCCCTTATGTGCATGCACATACAAAAACCATCTTACAGGTTTTGTCCTCACATCCTTTTGTATACAGAGGCCCATGTATATAAGGCCTTTAAAGGGGGTGGGGGGTGGGAGTGAGGAGATGAGGAATGATAACTAAAATCCTAAAATTTAAATGGAAGCTTAATGGTATACCAGGAATCATCTTGAGAGGATTAACCTGGCTTCTGGAATAGCAAAGTATAACAATCACAGCAACATTATTGTTGTTGTTGTTCCTACCAGACTGTTATTCCCCAACTAAGGTGGAGGCATCTAGCTGATCTGGGCTGAGCTAAAAAGCAGGGTTGAATGTGTTTAATACTTGGATGGAAAACCACCAAAAAAATCCCAGGGCTGAAGGTTAGACTTGGAAAAAGGCAATGCCAAACCACTTCAGACTGTTGCCGAGAAAGCTGCTTAGAAATACCCAAGTATTATTCCAACTAGCCACTAAAAAAACTTAATTTGAATGAGTCTTTATCTTACTTTTGTGATTTGTATTTATCACATTTCATAGCTGATGTTGGTTGGTTTTCTTCTTCATGATCTGAGCCCTACAAAGGTCTAGGGAATTGTAAATGTAACATCTAATTATGGATGAGGTAACCAACCATGCTGTTATTTATAGTTGGGCAGTCATAAGTTATTCCAAATTTAGGCAATCCAATTTCTTTCTAAGTCCTCATGGTATTGCACCTACTGCCCCAATACCACTTTTTCCCAAATATTTGTGATCTTTGTTTGCAGATCATATTATTTTGCAATCTTTTCCAATTCTTTGTCTTCAACGTTACTGTCTCTTGGAATGGCTACATCAATAAATGAAACATGGCAAAGTTCTTCTCCATGACAGTAATGTCTACATCATCATCATCATCATCATCATCATCATCATCATCATCATCATACCATGGGTTATTCCTGGCACCATAAAAAGGTCTCTTTGCTACTAGCCTATATCAATTTGTACTGTACTTTTCTACTGTAAAATGGCATCAGTATGTTGCAGCATCAGAAGTTAAGCTGGGTAGGCTCATCCTGGAAACCACCAGGATATCCCAGGTAGGATGGAGTAAAAAACAGAAGGAACCAATGACAATATTGTTCTGTGTTGTTGCCAAGATGCCTACATGAACATGTCCAAAAAAATACTGGTAACTGAGCTCAACCGGAAGGAAACTTTATTGTAAAATGATTATTTGTTGTATCCTCAGTGTACACAGTGAGCAAATTGTTCACTTGCTGCTATCTGAACAATTTCAAATATTTGAGTCCCCTCAGAATATCCCTTCAGTGCTAATGTTGATTTCCCTAGAGTAAAAAGACCTAGCTCACCCAGACTGTTCTCTGTCAGACGCCCATCATGAAATTGTTTGGTTTCCCTCTTAACAAAGCCAAGTCTTATGGGGCCCAGAACTGGAAGCACCAACTCAGAATAATAACAGGCACACATGTGACAAACCTCTAGTTTTGCTTGTTAAATCTAAAGGTTCTGCACTGAAAATGGGCTAACAGAAACAAACTCAGTTAAATTAATTTTTTTTCCCTAAATGCCATGAGTCCAAATAACAGTGGCCAGTTGACAATTTTACCTATCTTCCCATCATGCACTGTCCTGAAGCATAAAGAATATCAAATATATACCAGCTCTAATAGAGGCAGTTTCTGGATCAATTCTTTGCGGAAGCACACATCTCCAACCTAATTCATACTCATGGCATTTATTTCAACAGAGGTTATTCAAGTACGGTGCTGCATCAGATTACAAAAGCTTCCAGGGAAAATCTGAGAGATGACAGAAACAGAATGTTCCCTTGAAAGAAACGGGGGAAACTGGAAAACCAAAAATGGAAAATTAGTAGCAGAGGAGATCTTGCTGGACCAATTTCAGATGTCACTCTTTTCCAAACACTTATCAAGATTCTCTGAGAAGACCATAGAGAATTATTTCATATATATATATATATAAAGTCTCTGTCCCAACAAGACATAGATGCTGAAATTTTTCTCAGAGAGATATTTTTAGTACTTCTTAATGAAACTCTCACTTCCTATGAAAAATCAGGTTCATTTCGTTCTAGGGATGGTCATAAACTCATCTTTGGTACTGAGGCTCTATGCACTAACTTAAGGCCCTTGTGTACAAAAGAAAGCATGAAAATAGCTAGCATCTTCAGGTAATCTAACAGTTTAAGAACTGAAATAGATTGCAAATATTACTTTATAATGGAAAATGAATTAATACAGTTATATGGGACAGACTGTTGGAACTTTATCTCATTTATCTTAAAGCGAATTCCACTGGCTCCTGATTCAATTCCAAGTTCAAATGCTCAGGATGAAAGTCATACGCACCTTTGGAACCCAGGTCCTAGTTGGATTATCTTCCTCCAGCCAGTCCACTTAATCTCTCGGAAGATAACTGTTTTTCCTTGGACTGTATTATTTTAATGGGTTGTAGGTTTTAACATTGCCTTTGTATATATTATTTGCTGCCCAGAGTTATGTACTTAAGGTAGGCAGTTAGTTACATTTTCTAAATAAATAACTATGAGAGATTCCCTTTAAGGTGCCTCCACCAAAATAACAGTGTTTACTCCTAAACTAAGATAGTAGTGAAAAACAACTCTTGTCCTTCTCCTCCTTCTTTCCTGCCCTGCATTTGGAATTTTCTTCTCCAGGAGACTCACCTGGGACTTACAGTGATATTATTATGGGGCTATGTAAAACCTTTTTTATTTTCTCTGCATTTAAAACCCTTTGCACCATTCTGGTGCTGTGTTCTACCTACTAGATTTTGCATATTGCATTTTATTCAACATTTTAATCTGTTGTAAGTTTGCTTCAGGTGATTTTTTACAATAATGTATTTAAAAAAAGTTTAGGGAACGATATCTGAGACTCCAGAGAGCTATTAATATGCAAATAAAAAGGGCTAGCATGGCACATTATCAAAATTGCCTGACCATATATTCCATTTTATTCACTGTTGGCATTAATCATTCTCTCGTACACTGGTCTGTTACAAACATCAATAACAACAACAATAAATTAAATTTCCATTTCAATCATTCTTCTAGCTGTATCAGTCATTGGAGAAAGGAGAGAACTGTCACCCAAACATCTCGAGGGACAGACCTTATTGAGGAAGACTGAATTACAGACAATTCAGCCAATTACTGTGAGTTTTATATGTTCAGCAGCGCAACTGGTGTTATCAAATCTCTTAATATATTACACAACACATTCCCTAAGCATAAATTCTGATATATCATCCCTTCCAAGTACAGTATTTATTACGAAATTGCTGGAAAAAAATCCAAATCCAGATGTAACATCATAATAATAGACCAGCTAGATCAATCTTTTAGGTCCATTCACACAGCTTTCTTGCTGTAATAAGAAGACACCCCACTTGTCTTCACTACGCAGCCTACTAGTAAAGCAGTTTAAGATGTTCTGACATGAAACACGGGCTACCCTCGAGGAGGCAGCTGCTAATTAGTTACAAGTAGATGGAAAGGATGCCAAAATAGAAAGTGCTACCCCACAGTCTGCTTGTACTGTGCCTTGGTAATGGGGCCAGTCAGTTACCAAGGCACAGGAAAAGCACATGGTGGAGGTAGCACTTTCTATTTTGACATCCTTTCCTTCTTTCTCAAAGGTGAGAGGAAAGCGTATTGGCAACGCTGTATGGATTAGCTTGAATTCTGCATGGTGATTTGAAACAGTGATTATTTGTTCTGGGACACCCACCATCTTGCTTCTGTCCCCACATCTGATATTCAGAAGCATAGTTTCCTCTTACAGTATTTGGAAATTCTGCAAACCTACAATAATGCATATTCCTGACTGTTTCTCTGTGAATTTTTCTAATCCATTTTTGAAGTCTCTTATGGAGTAGCCACCTTGCAGCAACAAACTCAATGAATTAATTATTTCTATGACATGGATTTTATTTTGGATAAGCAAGGGACAATTGCTAGAGGGATGCCAATCTGAGACATTCATTTAAGTGAATGAACAGTTTTATTATGTGCCCAGATACAATCTTTCAAAACTACAAACAAATTTTTAAACAAAGAAAATAAATTCTGGGACTGTGAGTTCTTCCACAGCTTCTTTTTTGCATATGCCAGATCATTCCCTTCTATATTTGGAAACAGACAGGAAACAGATGTGGAAAAAGCAGCCACTGCTATTCCCAAAGAATAACTGGGGAAGTATGACTTTAAGAGTACCAGTACATTCATTTTTAGACACAGACATATACACCAGGGGTAACAGACACAAAACCAGGAAAGAACTCCATTTACGTTGCAGCTTCCTGTCTGCATAAGCATAGATAACTGCCCCTATTCCTTTTCTATCTAGGCTGAAACAGAGGACCCTAGTCCCAGTTCTGATGGGAGTATGCACAGTTCCATAATGACAGCATTTTAAAACGATGAAAAATAAAGGGGACCCTCTTTTCAAATTTGGTGACTCTGACAAAATAATCTATGGGTTAAATAAAATCATATATGGTTATGCGTAGGCCAACGTACTCTTCCCCAGTAGCCAAAGAGTTACCTCCAGATTTGGGGGTCTCATCTGTGGGTAACATGACATTCTTTCTTGTTGGGCTTCTTTCCATAAGGATTATTGCCATGTGTAGAGAAGTAGCTTGCCATTGCTTTGCTCCTTGTAGTACCACAGCTGACAGAGTTGCTGCAACTCTGCCTGTGACTGCCTAGTCCATAAGGCCAGCTGATGTATTTCTCTTGGCCCTATACTAGTACTGATTGCACCATTGCCTGCAGTCAGGGAGATGGGGCTGGACTTTTAAGACGACTCATACTCGCCCTGTCACAGTGCCATCCTTGGATTTCTGTGGCATTTTTAAGAATTGTGTTCTCCCCCACAGTTCACCATTTGTCACGTCCTGTTTATGCTGCTTCTCATGGTCTGTGACTGCTTGGTCACTGGAATAATATATAATATAATATCATTATGTACTATTAATAATACAATATAACAATATAATCCACTTATATCACATCTAACCTGCCTATCTACAGGCCATCTCACTATCCCACCCTCTGTGGACACGCCCCAGTTCCTCGAGCTAAGGTCCCCACCCAGGGCACTTGGGGTTACATTCTATTAATTCTGCTCTGTCTTTCAAGTAACCAGTTTGTTCTGGAGAACTGTTTAGACACATGCTGCAGGTCTTAACAAATCCATACCACTAAGCATCAAACAGTGCCTCTGGATACCACCTTCTTCTTATCTTGGGATTCTCATCCTACTGTATCTGCAACATTTCTCAGTTTGCCATTCTTGTCCATTACCAATCACATTTGATTATCCTACATATGCATCACATTTAAAATCTGTTCATTTAGCATTAAAAATCAAATGAAGGAAGGAGAATAAAAAAGGATTCACAATCCCCCAATAGCAGCACAAAATAAGCAAGCTTTGAGAGTAAAAGAAAGATGTTCAGGGAAGTTTTTGCTGATACCTACTCCCATGTATGCTCCCCACAAAGATGCTCCTATGGGTTGGGGGTCTCTCAGGAACAGAATTGGATTTGGCACAGAAGAAGTGGAAGAGATTAATGGAAATGAGATGCCTTGACTTAGGTGAGACAGACAATACCACCCTGGATATCTCTGTCGGTATATTTCTTTATGGTAACATACTAAAGAACTATTAATAATGGTTTCTCTCTGTAAATATGGGAAAAGCATACATAAATAAGATAACATCCAAATGAAGAACTGGTGTTTTCAGAATTTGAACTCTAAAGATTACATGCAATGTAACACTGGGAACATAACATAAATACAATTCATACCAAGGGCATGCATAAAAATACCACTGATTATAAATTTCTATGAGAACTACCTCTTGTCTATGATAATAGCACAGATGCAAGGCATTTTCCTCTTCTGCACTATATAATCAAGCATGATTATTCAGTATCCTACGAACAGATGTATAGATCCATAGCAAAAACAAATCCCAAGCCAAATAACAATGTGGCCCTTCTCCAAATTTTAGGAAAATTATTTCAAAATTTTGAATCAATTATTCCAGATCCTCAGATCAAGTGTGATACAACAATTGTCACACAATGCTGGCATGTTAAAGTCCACCATGGAGCTGATACGTAAACGACAACTTAAATCCATCCATCAACCTATTCATCTATCCATCCCATTTATAACCAAGAGTTCTTGGTGGTTTATAATCATTAGACATCATAACATATTGTCAAATAGCATAAAAATTAAAATGCCCACAGTAAAAACTGAAGTAAACTTAAAAGAACAGCTAATCCAATTCTGACGGAATAATCATTATCCAACAAAACGTACACAAAAATAACAGCATGAATAAATAATAGAAATGGCTGTGAATCATAAAGGAGGTTGTTTTTGATGTCACATAAGGTGTGAATGCAACTAAGATTTCTTTATAATATTTGAAAGAGTGAACATCCCAGTCAACTTTCCCCCATGCAGTGCATTTTATAAATGATTCCTGGAGGCAAAACTGACTATAAGATAGCCCTCTAGTTTCATGCAGTGAATGTGTCCAACAAAGGGTGTTTACAAAGAAAGAAAGAGGGACTACCAGACTGAAGAACATGCAACCTACATTTTCTATTCAGGAAAGCTGAAGAGAACTTTTAAAAAGTGCTGTTACCTTTTTTTCTTTGCCACATCCCTGTATATGGACCAACACTTCCTGCATAGTCACACTTCTCAGACCAAGGACCATTGTCTCCTAGAAAGATAAGAGGATACCCTGTTGATAAACAGAACAGGAAAGTGTACTTCATTCCAAACAATGAGAGCAGCAACAACAAGGATAAGGTTGAAGGAACAAAGAGTGTGGTTCCCATTTCTTTCAACTGAACATTATTTATATCAACAATTACACATGGGTAATTAAGCTTTATCAAGCTTCCTCTTATTATACTATCAAATTGATTATATGAAGCTGAAAAGAAAGGTACAGGGCTATAAACGATATAGAAGATCTCAGAATTCCATAGAATCTCTCCCTGCAGAGTTTCATCTTTTTCTTAATGCAGGAGTTTAGTAAACGAACACTTCATTTTCAGAGAAAACAAAGGAAATCAGTTACTTTATTGTTACAATCCCTGACCAAATAAAATAAAAAAGTGTGATCCTAAGTATAGTTCTAAACTGAAAGTTTACACTACAGGCACAAAACTGGTAGCTTTCATTGAATAGCCATTGACAAACTAACATGATGATTGTGAAAACCTGGTGACAAAATCAAGTTGGCCTAACAAATCTATTGGCCTGAGGGAAGATAAATAGCAAAGGCTTCCTCTGTCCTACTTGAAAATTTAACAAATAAGGGAGTTTTACAAGGGACTACTGAGGCTGGGAAGATACAGTCTTCATGTCCTGAGCTGGGGTGGGATCTGGAATGGCTCAGGAGTTCATAGCCTCCATGGCAACTATGGGCTTCTTCCAACTGATAACTAGTCCAACTCATACAAACACCCATATGTGGGATCTAGCTTTTACCTCATAGCATCTGGTTTGGGATCTGAAAGTGGAGGACCTTTCTATCAATCCCCTGTTATGGTCAGATCATGTAATGGTATGTTCAGAGCCTGAGAGAGATTCACATCCTGGCCACCTATATATTCCTCAGCTATCAGAGAACCAATTCGTTTTTTCAACCATTCACAGAGAGTCTGTTAGTAAAGCAACAAAGTCTCTGCCTTAAGCTATGAGAGAAACTGGGTTCTAACGTGAAAACAGTCCAGTTATTGAGAATTCTGAAACCCTATGGCACTCTTTCAGTAAGAATTAATGGAACCTCTGAAAAAAATATTGATTTCTTTTGTAGTTGGCTGCCAAGAGCTCGGCAGATCACTTTCTGGACACAGTGGCACAAAGGTGGGATATTAGGATGATCCACCCTCATTGGCACCAAGGTGGGATATTAGGATGATCCACCCCAGATATCCTATAGTCCCAGAAGATTTCTTGAAGATGGCCTGAGGGTTTTCCAGCAATTTAACAGACAGTTTCAGCATACAACTTGTCATTCCCTAGAACTCATGACAATGAGATAGTTAGAAGCAATTGCCTCTCCCTGTCTATCAATCTGGGGTGCTCCTGAGTTTACTAAGGAACTCCAGGAAATGTAATGGCAGAGGCAACATCTAAAGCACCTCGAGCAGAAATCAAAGAGCTATGTGCTCTGGTTTGGGCCTATACTGTGGTGATCAGGGTAGCAAAGCATCAGCACTGCTCCACCCTTGGCGAAATGCCATCCAGCAGCTCTGTTTTAAGTAGTCTGCGTGTTAGGGAATGATAGGCAGGAAGATCTGTCACAAGGCAACTGTGACATATTTGCTAGATATTTTGCCAATAAAACTGCTCTTGTTTACTGTGAACTAGATGCCACTGGGGCAATATCTGGTGAACTGACTGGGATGGTGTCTTGTGAGGTGATCCAGGAACCATTTGAGATTGCAGACCCTGAGAATGTGGACAGGATTTTCTAAAACACGAACTCCGCCTCCTGCAGGCTAAATCCATGCCTCTTTTGGCTCTTTCAGGCAGTCGGGGCACGAGCGGGCAGCTCTTTGACAGTGGTTCATGCTTCTTGAGAAGGGGAAATCACTGCTGCTTTACAGGAGGCAGCAGTGCACCCCCTCTTGAAGAAGCCATCTCCTAATCCAGCTGTGCCTGACAATTTCCACGTTGTTTCCAATCATCTCTTTTTAGAAAGATTCTGGAGAAGATGATTAGAGCATTAATTACAGAGAATCCTGGATTATGTGGATTATCTGGACCCCTTTCAATCACCCTTCAAACCCAGTTGTGGGACAGAAACTGGCATTGGTTGCTTTTCTGGATGACCTTCCTCAGAACCCAAATGGAGGGAGTAAGGTGTTTCCGATCCTTTTAGACCATCTGCAAGGGATGGGGTGGAGAGCACTTCTCTAGAGTAAGGGTTTGCTGTGCTTTCCAGGAGTCTGCAGGATAAAGATAATTCCTAGATATTGGAAGATGAGACCTGTGACATTGCCATTCATTTCCCATCTTTACCTACAATCTTATTTTCTGATAATTTATAATTAATCCTTTTTCTAAGGAAAGGAAACTGCACAAAGTTCTCTACTCTAGCCAAATTAGTTCATATGTAGTTCTGGAACACCATCTGTGTAAAGGAACACTGCTGTAGCTCAATCTGCTAACTGGGGTGGGAGGAATCATGCTCATTTTTCTGTAACTGAATGGACCACTGAATTGGTACAGAAATGAAACGGGACGGAGGCTGTGAAATACAGTCTTCTTTATCCCTTTCCAGTTAAGAACTTGAACAGAAACATGATGTAGGTAATTGCAATAAACCTGCATGCCAATGTTACAGCACAGCATTTTATGAATAGCAATAGTCACCAATTGATGGGAAACAGCTCTAGCTTCCTCCTTAATCTGTCTCTGGGGATGAAGTCAAATGCTAATTTAAGATTCAGAAAGGCCACATATAATGCTCACCTGAGGATACAAGAGTATTTCTTTGCCATTTGTTATAAAATATGGCATTAGTCAATTACTGCTTACCACATCCTGAACCCAGTCTGCTCATCTGTTAAGACTTTCTCTTGCTCCAGTAAGTTTCCAGGGCAAATGTCTTTCCTACAGTTTGTTTACCACACTCAGGAGGCTGAGTGAACTGAGTATTGCTGGGCTGAATCTATCCCCTTAATCTAGATGGGGACTGTGGCAGAATAACCACAGTCTTTGGGGGCTTAGGGTAATCAGTTTGAACGAGGCTCCCAGGACTGGAAGCCACCAATCAGAATTTACTTTTAACAAATTTAGGGGAAACTTATCATACCCTGCGCTTTCCCTGATTTCACAATCATCTTAACAGCTTAACAGGATACGACTGAAGACCAATCAAATAAACAATGTGGCTTCACTGCCAGGATCCATGTTGACAAACTAAGGGGGAGGGAAGGAAGAGAAGGAGAAAACATAAAGGGACATTTGAAAATGAGGCACATTAAGTTTCTTAGTCACTGAGATGTAAGGAAAAGATTCTTAGAAAGATTCCTTACAATTGGAAGTTGAAGATATCTACATATTTTTCCCTCAGTTAGGCGACAAGGAGCATTCACTCTCCAATAATGCTGCTTGGTGGCCCTATAGAACCTCAATCTGATTGCACCCTTATGGACTTTTTGCTGAAAAAAGAAAAGAATGAACTTGTAATGTATGAGTTTGAAGATTAGAAAGGGTATCTTATGGAAAGAAGGAAATTATGATGTAACCTTAAAGAGCAAGGGTAAAGTATAAATGCATTTATAACCACTGTCAAAATGACCGGAAACCACTTCTTTATAATCTTTTCTTTTTTAATTTCTTTTTTCCTAGTTTCTTTCTTATTCAGTATACTTCCTTATTTTCTTTGTTTCTTTTCTAATATTTGCATTGTTTTATCTTGTTAAAAATTTCTTTAATAGAAATTATATTAAAAAAAGAAAAAGAAATTCAATCTGACGGCCAAACCACACAGAACAGCCAACGGGTCCCTTGTATCCAGCCTTCAAGAAGAATCTAAACAGGGCTGTGAATCGGTACAATTACAGACAGACTCTAAAAGATTAACATTATTCTTTTCTCAAAACAGTGAAAACAACTTGCACAGCGACTTTTTCTGAGTAAGAAGAAAGGCTATTTGTCACTTGACTAATTCTTAAGCATTGGGAGACAAAACAATAATAAGAAATAATTTGCCTTGGGCTTTAATGAACCACATATTAGTTCCTGTCACTTGGAAGAAAACAACTCATTAACAACAGACTTTGGAAGTGGCTATTTTGTTCTTATGTAATGAACTGCTTAATTATTAGTCATAGGTGACAAGGTTTGTGTTTTTGGCTAGAATTGCAAAATTCATTCAAGAATGCCTGTGGAGAACAAAGTTCAGAATGGGCTGTTGATATGGGCAAAACCCCTTTATAAATTATAAATAAATTGGGCAACCTGTCACAGCCTGCATTAAATGTGATGACAAGAAAGAAACCCTGCCAATGTTAACCTATGCTGCAACAACTTTTCCTGAGAACAATCTAGGTCCAGCCAGCTGTATCATCTCATCTGCTTCATGGCTAGCAACTCAGCTACAGCTATGCAAGTCCTGTGGGTTCAGGAGAAGCAAGTATGCCCTGAGTCCTTTTGAGAAGATTCAGAGGAGAACAGAACTACATGCTACTCTTTTTGAATGGGGAGGAGCCTCACGTCCCCTGGAATCTGCATGCAACAGAACAAAAGATCCTCTTCCCAAAGGCTGACTTTTAAATAAATGGCTGCAGTTTTTGTTTTTAACCAGGGTTACCAGGTGCAAGTGTTTTAGGGTGTGTGCTGCTAGTACAAGCTCAACAATGGAGTAACAAAGAATAAAGGATTTTTAATCTTAATAATGAAGTCAGAGCCTGAAAAAATAGATTACCTGCTTTGTTACATGAGGCTGAGTTCTGCATACCAAAGCTAACTTGTAAACAGACTGAGCAAACAATGAAACAAGGGGACAGAGAATGGGAGAACAATAAAGCTAACAGCAGAGCAAACGCAGCACTGAAAATAAATAAAAAGGGTCCAGATCCATCTATCTATACTTTCTCTGCTTCTAGTTCTCCTAGGTCTTTAGAGGCAGAGGGCCTGAGAGCAGGGCCAGTCAGGGAAATCTATCCCATAACATCTTTGCTTCTCTGAGGACCTTCAGCCAAGACTGTGTGAAGGCAAAGAAACTCTTTTCTCTCTCCCCATGAATCTGCTGCGTCTCACTGGAGGACAGTGCTTTAGAGTTTGAGCATACACACTAGTCAGCAAGCGCTTTATTTAAGAGCCATCAACTAGACTGCAGGCACTATAGAGAGCTTGGCTTGCAACATCAGCTTTGCATGCCCAAACTGCCATAAACCCAGGCTGTATAAAGTTTTTGACAGTCAAAGAAACTGGTCATTCCTCCTCTCCCATCACATTCTCTTTTTTTCTATTAAAATTTTATTACTCATTTAGTTAAAATAAATAAAATAAAGCCCTTTTGGAGCCTTTGTTACTTTGGGACCATCTTCTCCAGGTAGGATCTGTCTGCACTACAGAATGGGCTGGATGCCCATCCTGAAACCCTCCTGATAGGATTATAAATTCAGATCATTAATCCTCACTACACATAGGATTTAAAATACACATCTATTAATTAATTTAACTTCCAATTTATATTTTTTCTAATGTCTTAAACCAAAATAGCCATTTCAGTGTACCAAGAGCCTGAGAGGCATCTACATCAAAAATAAGTACAGATAGTCAGGTTTTTTTCCCCCTGTTCCAATGTATGATGTTGGAAAGGCACTTAACTGAATATTCAATCTGCTTACCCTTAATAAATCCATATTGATCTCCATTAATATAATTCTATAGTACAGAATTTAATCTAGTAGCTCGTAACAATGTTCAATATTGAAATAGGTCTATAATATTAAGTTGCTATATGATCTCTTGCTGATTGAGGATAGCTACTATTTTAGATTTGAACCAAGTATCAGGGATAGATACTCCTTGTAAAATACAATTATGGAGATTGTGTAAGTGTAGCATGAAGTTTTCTCTCAGGTATGGGCACTGGCATGTGGGCCCAGTCAAAGCTGCCAACCCTTCCTCTCCTACAGAGGAAAAAAGTTTGTTCTCTTAGAACTGGCAGGCAAGAAACTGTGCTGGAGTAAGAAGAAAGAGAAAGATTCTCCTTCAGCACCAGCACTCCCACTAAAACAGAAAGGACGTTTAGGTAAATTTAATCAAAAGGAAAATCTGATTCAATGGTTTGTTATTTGGATAAAAACTGATAAAATCTGGCTAGAAACTGCTCTGTTTAAACTTTGTTTTTTCTGTGTGTTGCAATAATTTTTATTCTGCTGCACTGCCTGAACAGTTTAAGGTCATTGTCTTTTCTGTCAGTTTGAACCCAACTTTCAAGGATTCTGTGATATTAATTCCTTAAAACCAGCATTGATAGCAGATCAACACTTTTAGTCTGCTGGAATTCTTATATTTACTTTTATATAGTCTGTTGAATCTTTTTTCTTGTTCCATTCTTTTATAATTACTGGATCCCAAGAGCTCTTTTCTAGCAGCATTCTAATATTTAAAGCTCAAAAGAGTTTTTCTATTTTCTCTTTCTTTTTAATAATATTTATCTATACTCTGGGAGATTGGTTTATCTCCCAAGGGGCTGATACCTCTAGTCACATATCTTAATATTACAGGATCTGGAGGTGGTGCTACAACAGTTCTTACCTAGCAATTGCCAGAAAGTTATACAAGGCGGGGGAGCTCATTCTCCCACACAAGAGGGGCGGGGGGAGGATGCCTGGTAATCTATGATGGCAGCAAGGACTACCAAGCTGCTACTGCAAGAGCCACAGGGTAGGGCCAGGGTGCAAAGACCCAGAGGGCTTCAGGGAAAGCCTACTCCGTGGACTCTCCTGTGCCCCTACAAGACTGTATCTTAATTTTCATATGAATAGACAAGAGCAGAGAACCCCTCAGGACCCAAGGCTTTATTAATTATATACCTCTTGATAATACCCTCAGGTTCTGCCAATGATACAACCTTATTCAAATGGTTCCCATATTGCTCAGAGACAGGTTAAACTGACATTTCTTTTAATTAATTATCATTGTCTAGTTCTTTTGGTTGGCTGAAGCTTAACAAATTCGGTTATACTGTAGTCAGAAACCTGATTGCCATTTTTACCTTTTGCTACTGGAACTTCTTCTCCTTTTTCAAAACACTGCTAGTAATTTAGAGCTTTTATCTCCATACCCACAGAATTTTCATTTAGTAAATAACATTGTGGTAGGTACCATTTCCCTGGTGTGTTCAAGCAGTGGCTTGACAGCCATCAGTCGGGGATGCTTTAGTGTCCTGCACTGGATCTGAGTCCTTAGCCACCACACCCGAGACATTTAACATACTTCATTATTTAATTTACCGGGCTGATTCATGCTATTATCCCCATTGTAACCAGCAACTTCTCTGTATAGACTCTTAAGCATCCCCACCAAAAGGGTACCTCTGTGCCACTTGTATTACGGTGAGGAGGTTATATTGCTTCACCTGTAAACCAGAGGAATGTATCTTCCTTTGCTGTGCTGTCAACTGCATCCTTTATCTGTCCCACCAAAGCATCCATCTCCTTCAAGTATGTTCCATAGGGATCTTGACAAGACTGATTCCATGGCGGCTCAGACAAAACCAAAGGCACATGCATATGAGCCAGGGCAACATATAGGAAGAAAGGGAGGCCTTTCTGGCTGGAAAATAAAATGGAAAAAAAAGGGGGTTGCAACAGTTAATTAAATAGAGGAGCAAAAGCCTTGCTCAGAATTATTACAACTACCATTACTAATGGTAAACTCAGTCTCGGGCAGCAACGGACTGAAATTCCAACAGTTGTGCTTTTGTATTTACTTTTCACTGGCTTCTTATGCAAATCTCCTTTCCTACCAAACTTTAAATTGTTTCATTTATTAAGCCAGTGCATATCAGCTTTCCTATCATGCACGGCTTCAGAAGAACCTGGCAAATATTTTAGGCCCCACACTCCATTTATGGAAAAGTAAGGTCAGTTGAGAACCACACAGCATTATTTTTTAGATGTCAGAAATGATAGTGGTGTTACTAAAGTGAAAATGAAGGCACGCTACATATTACAAATTTGTAAAAGTACAACTGCAAACTGGAGACTAGGAACTTCTCACACTTTCCAAACAAGAAGTTATTGTTAACTCAGACTTAACTAGAAGATAACTTAAAGCAGAAGTGTGAAACATGTTGGGAATCAAGGGCTGCATTTGCCTTTTATGTGGTGAGGAACCGTCACTTGGAATTGAGCAGAAGCAGGCAAAAACAAAATTGGATTAATGTTCATTTTAATTAAAATTAAATTAAATACAGTTAATATCTTTACTCCCTCCATACTTGATAATTTTCCTTTTCCCTCTGTACTTGATAATTTCTCTACTGGCTGTTACTCTTATGAAACCTATGCTGGATATAAAAGTGATCCATAAACTGGATCAAAAGATGGTTATGATTATACTTGATGTAGCATATATAGGGGAACCAAGGGCCTGGTACTTTCAGCATTTCCTTGGATTTTTCTGTCCTATTGTGCCATCTCACTGATTTGAGAGCCATTCTGCAACATAAGCCTCCACCCCAGTTGAGCAACTGATTCAAAAAAAATTGACAGGAATAATTTCCCTTCTTACACTAAAATTCGTAATCACTTGAACCTTCATTTCCATGAAATGACACACAGGCACAGTTTCTCTGAGCACCACTCCTGTTTGTCTCTTTTGCAGTGGGTGAAGCAAGAGTTGTACAGTGTCATTCCCCCCCCCCCCCCAATCTTCTTACCAAGAAGATTGACCCATACTTTGACCCAGAGAGCTTTGACCCATACCTTCATTTCTTGTTCTTTTTTAATTAGAATTTTTAAATACAATAAAAGTATAAAGAATCAAAGGAAAGTTTAAAAAAAGAAAAAAGAAAACACAGAATTATGACTTCTTCCTCTCTATCAAGTAATTACCATCTTATTCTTTCCCCTCCCTCTTTTTTTTTTTTTTTTTGGACCCATACCTGCATTTCTATAATCCCACATCACATATAACTTCTGGAATTTGCCTCACTGATTCCTCTTCTCTGTTACGAGAGCTGAACTCTAGGAAAAAAGTGTGGACTCCTAAATGAAGGCCTTTCTATGTAATTAAAGCAAGCAAATTTTTGAAAACCAGCAAAACCTAGTAACTGAGCTCTTGCTTTCTTTCTTACTCCCTTTTATCTAGAGCTAGATAGTACAATGTCCTTTCTATACAAAACATGTAGATCAGCAAGCTTTTCTGGCAGTGGGCATCAGGGCACAATTTTGCATAATGTTGCAGGTGTTAAAAAAAAATGTATATAAATTTAAAAGTAAAAATGGCTGAAATCATCTTTATAAATAAATAAATACATATTTTTAAATGGAGGTCAGTGGGCATTATCTAGCGGTTGTATCAGCATAATGGTGCCTGATGTCAGCAGCCCCAGGCTTAATAGATGGAAGAAGCAGAGATTTATAAGAAATTTTATTATTTCAGGCAAAATGATCAACTAACATAGTACTATTACTCCAACATGGAGAAGTTCCCCAAATCTCATAGTTTTCTAATTGCTGTCAAAGATTGAATAAGGAGGCTGCATCACTGACTTTTGAATGTCCCTCTATATTTATCCTTTCTGCATTTTGCTACTAGGACAAATAGTTGGACAATTTGGTCCATTCTTAATGCTGGTTATCATTTCACTTCCAAAATTTTGGGTCACTGAAATATATTAGAAAAATTGTTTACGTTGTAAAGGTTTATATTTAATTGCCAGGTACAGGAAATATTAATTAACTTGCACCACCAGTCGGCATCATTCTGTAAGACAGACAGGGAATATTATATTTTGGACTAAGCCATTGGGTGGGAAAGAGGCTGGAGAGAAAGAAAGATAAAAGGCTCTGACAAGATTTTTTTGGATTTCTTGGAAGTTAACCACTTCCTTAACCCCCAAGCCACTTAAGAGCTGCAAAGGTATAAATCCTTCTTTCCTTCCTTTTCTCCTTGGAGACAGAACTAAGGGAAGTCTTAGTCTGGTTAAATCTGGGAAAGGATATGAAGGATGGGAAATACGAGAGAGCTAGGAACAAAACTGAGAAGTGTTTTGAGGGAATAATTACGGAATAAAATTCTATTTAAAGCAGGGTTCATAATGTTCTTTAAATATCTGGACCAATTCAAAACATTAACTAAATTAAGAAGGCTGTGGTTCGTGGGATAGAGACAAGCTCAGAGCAACCCTATCTATATACATTTCATCAGACCCAACACAGGTGTAAGGGGGTTTACCTAATGCAATCTGCTTACTCAGAGCAGAAATCATAGTCACTGGCTGTTGCAATGTAACAGCAATGGCTGTTACCTTAATGGCATCATTTCTATAGTTATTTTCTACTGACACTGTAGCAATTTAGAGTCACTCATCAGAATACACAGGCTGACAACGGATTAAGATAAACAAACTATTTCATCACAAGGCTTGCTCTAAAAAGCATTAAATGTATTTGTTGTTGTTGGAAGTATTGTTTACTTATAGGGTGATAAGATCAGTGTGGTCTTAAATGTTACAGCTGTTATTTTATTTTTTCCTCTTCGGTCAGTGTGCAGCAGAGTCTGTGGGGGGGGGGGGTGTCAAAAAAGGCAAGGGAAGAGTGCCTGTCCCTAAAAGGCCACGCTCCGGTGCGGATTGAGCTCCTGCAAGATGCTTCCCAGGGCAAACGCTCTTCGGTGCATTTTCACGCTGTGAAAAAAAAAAGTTGCAGAAAGGCCCCAAAGAGTGTTTGTCTTGGGAAGCATCTTGCAGGAGTTGAATCCACACCTGAGCGCTCTCCCCTTGGACAAGCAGAGAAATGAGGAGGAACGGAGCCCCGTGTGGGAGGGGTGGGGGGGAGGAAGTGTGGAGCTCGGGCTCCCATTCAGGTTTGCCTCGTTCCTTCAGGTCTTCCTTTGGCGGCAGATATTTTTTAAGGAGGGAAGCCATTGCCCGAGGACTAAGACTAATGATAGGGTTGGGGGGGCGCTGCTCCTTTTATCCTGAAAAAAACAACAGGCAAATGAGGGTTGGGAAGAGGGGCGAGGAGGCACAGGGAGGCAAAGTCAAACTCCAGTTTGGTTTAGTTCCGTTGGATCCTTTCCTTGCAATTCCCAGGCAGTTCAGATCCACAGCTGCAGCCGAGACGGCTTTTTGGCACCCTGCAGGTCAGGGGCTGCTTTTTACTTTTTTTTTCACAGAGCAAAGCCAGCCCAGCCTGACCCAGGAGCGGAGCGCAAGGGGCTTTTTGGTGCGCCTCGGCTCTGAGGCTGCTCTTTGCTTTTTGTTTTCACAACGAGAAGCCCAGCCTCGGCCCGGCCCGGCCCGGCAGTCAGGCAGGGCACACCTCGTTAGCAGCGGGAGCAAGAAGATGGTGAAGGTCAGCTAGGGCAGCACAGCGCAGGGTGGCAAGGGGACAAAAGGGCATAGATGGGGGGAGAAAGGCGGGTAGGGGGAGTTGAAGTGCCCCTGCAGTCGTAAGTGTGGGTTGGCTGTCAAGTGCCCAAATTTTGCTCACGTGACCATGGGGGCACTGCAACAGCCATAACTTTGGGCACAGGTTATAAGTCCCTTCATTCAGCACTGCTGTAACTTCAAACAGTCGCTAGACAAATGGTCATAATTTGAGGACTACGTGTACAGCAATTTCTGACTTACTATTCCCGAATTAGACCTAAGTGCACCACTTCTAAAAGCAGTTTTCCTCAGTCTTAGTTAAGAAAGATTTTTGTCCAGTTGAGATTTTATGAGCTTCTTTTCTCACATACTATGGCAAACTTTCCTTTGGTCACATACTCTCGATTACAGTTAAAGCATTTAATAAAGGGGAAAGCACATCATGAAAAGAATATTATTTAAAATTTATCAGTGATTTCAGCATTCCCATACAGTAAATGCTCAATAAGGAGAAAGGTGTGTTGCCAGGAAGGATCAAGTAAAACAAAGGAAGATATTGTTGTGAGACTAGATTATTTTTACATGGCCAGATAACATGTCTTATTTTCTTGTTTACAGCTAGGTTTATTTCCTCAGAGAAGTTGTGTTCTTCCTCAGGGCCTTTCAAAAGGAAAAGGAGGGGACAACTGCTGAAAAAGGGGACCAGAAATACAGCCTATGTGCGTGTGTTTGCGTATTTTGGCATACAATATTCTCATGGACTTTAAAGTAAACAAATGCAAGTTTGCCTCAATATTTCCAAGATGACATAGAACAACTTCATTAAACATACCTTTACAATAGTCTTCTAGTATTTTTAATTATTTTTATTGCTGTTATAGAAAAAAAGAGAAAAAAAGAAATACAAAATACAAAACATACACTCTCTCTCCCTGTGTATCTATATATGTTTATCTATGTGTATGTGTGTGCGCGCACACACCCATAGAGGTAGTCCCCAGTTTAAGGACTGTCCAAGGTCTGTCCTTAAGTCAAATTTATATGTAAGCCGGAACAGTATTATTATATAATACTGTATAAGTACTATGTATCATCATCATATTTATTACGTATTGTGTAATGAACTCGACCTGTTGTGCATTTAACTTGAATCATTGTGTATTTAACTCAAATTTTGCTACAGTAAGCTCCAATCTTAACTAAGGGTTTTCTGTAACCTGGGCATTCTTAACCTGGGGACTACTTGTACACCAAAACTGAAAGTAACCAGAGAAAAAAAGAAAACCCCAATGAAACTAAATACACATATATATTACAATAGTTATATAAAAGCGACTTCATTTTTTAAGCAATGAATTAAAGCTTCTCACGCTTATCACAGGGTTTTAAGTCAAGAGTGGTAATTTCTTTTCAACATCACAACTGTTTGCTAATCACACTAAATCTTCCAACTATCACTGCATACATTACAAATAAAAAAACCTTAACATTGAACATTTTCAAGCTGAGCCATTTTATACTCTATAGTCTGAATCTCTTTCCATTTTGGAACACATTTAGTTTAGTAACTTCTAGCACTTCCTCCACACCCTCTCAATTTTATGAACTTGGCAGGCATGTTTGCAGCAAAGAGTTGGATTATTTGCTTTGCTGACAATACCTGTGAAGTGTAGCCTGTTTTCTTTTTTTTTATTTAAAGTGAAAAACCAACTTATAACTGAATGTCAATCTTTTTTTTTTTTAGTTATTTATTTTGGTTACTGCTTTCTATCCTGATAGATTTATGTTGACTCAAACCTAGAGAAGATGAACAGGAGGCACTATAATTAGAATATTTTATTATTACCAATATCATTACTGTTATTTTGCTGTAGCACTTGAAAGACATAAGGAAATTATAAATTATCTGCTGCCTCCCCCAGTAGTTTCTTCCTTCAGTAGAATCTACTGAAGGAAATCAACTGACTGGAGTGAAAAAAGAAAGTTCATTATAAGCATCAAGTTCAGGCACAAATATATTGAAATTCAGTTTCAAGGATGCTAAGGAAACAATAACAAGAAAGCTTAATACATATAATTTCAGCATTAGTCTTCAGAACTTCCTTGGAATATTGGAGAGAGAACAATACATTTTCCCTAGTTATTTACCACATGGAAAAAAAAACAGTGATTCTCCTAGAGAGGAAGAAGGTGTCATAGTAGGATTTGTTTTACTCCTATTTAGAGAGGAATTTGGTTGCCACTTGTATTTACAACTAAGGAAAGTATTGGTTGTGGGGTTATTCAATGAAATCTGAAGTTGGAGGTGTTATCAGTCACTCCAAGCATGGAATCTTCACCCTTTTATGTTATCTGTGGCAATTGTCTCTTCTCCTCTATGACCTTTTACTTACAGGAGCATTCCAAGTTAATTAAAAAAAAAAAAAGAATCTCCCACATAGGCCTCAAGAATTCACTGCTTACTCAAAGCTAAGATCAAAAAAGATCATGAAAAATGAAAATAAATATAAACGTATGAAACTGTTTTAAGAAACCAACATGCCCACCCAAATGAATTTTCTCCTGGATTAGCTTCAGCAGCTTGCATAAGAGATTAACTGGTTCAATCCAGTCCTAATACCCAATTAAAGATAAACCCTGAGATTCATTAAAGAAAAAAGCTTTTTCATTAACCCTAGATCCAGTACGGTGTACAGTGCCTTGATCTTCCATGGGTACAAATTGTGCTGAAATACAAAACTGAAATAATAACAGTAAAATCAGCCAGAAACTTTCAAAGGTTCATTGGCAGTTTTCCGGGGTTTTGAAGTCATTATGTGAAAATGTCTTGGATACATAATCCAATTCTAGCAGAGTCCTGTTAACTGATTTTTTTTTAATTTTCTGTGCAGATCTTTGCATATAACCAAGCAGGACTTCAGAGTAAGCAGGAGTGCAAATATAGCACCTGTCTGCAACTCCTGATAGCAACTGCATGGCAGCTATACAATCCTGGGGAAAGATGTAGCTGCTTTAAAATTGCAGACAGATGCTAAGTTTGCATTTCCATATACTCTGAAGCACATTCTTGGAATCAGATCAAAGCTCTGCACTAAATAAACAAGTTCAACTTCATTTAAGATAAAACAGTCCTCTGCATCCACTTTCTATTACCACCAGTGATGTCAATGAAACTTGAATTCTGCAAAATAGCAAGCCTAGCTTAGTGTCTAAGGGTGTCAGTATGGTTGGTTTTTTAGTATGTATGAAGGATCAATGCCACTGACACAATCCCACTGATGTGAAATACAGACCACATTCATCTCCCCCCTCTCTCAATGTCTCTGTCCTGGGAACCAGAAGAGGCCTTATTCTATTCACGCTATTCTTGAAAGAAAGAAAAAAAAAGCTAAATATTACAGTAGATCAGAACTATGGCACCCTATAAAACATTGTCCCTGTTCTCAATTTGAGTAGGAAAAAAAAAAGAAAGATTGAGGAAGGATGGGGCTTCATCCTTGGAGAAGGCTTTAAGGAAGGGGCCCTCTTTCTAAGCCCTACCTGCTGATATTATCCAACCTTCTAAGTGGGATAGGGGAAAATCCAGCCCCTGGACTGGATTCTGTCCTCCACTACTGCTCTAAGAGGTCGATTCAACCTTTCAAATTTAGCTGTAACCTTAATTTTTTAAAAAAATCAAGTTTTACTTTGATCTTGGAATAAATCAAACCTTTCATTCATTTGAATGGATACAGGAAATCAAATTCTCCTACCCTCCTCAGCCTGTCAATTTTTCTCTTAAAACAAATCTTGTGCTAACATTAGGAAAGAAATGCAGGACTCAATGCAGCATTAAGAAAGAAATGCACAGAACATTTAAAAAAAAAAAAACTAGATGTACAGTCGTGTGAAAAAGGAAGTACACCCTCTTTGAGTTCTATGGTTTTACGTATCAGGACATAATAAAAATCACCTGGTCCTTAGCAGTTCTCAAAAGTAGGTAAATGCCACCTCAGATGAATAACAACACATGACATGGTATAATATGTCGTGTGTTGTTGCTCATTTGAGGTTGTATTTACCTACTTTTGAGAACAGATGATTTTTATTATGCCCTGATACACAGAATTCAAAGAGGGTGTACTTTTTTTTTCACACTTCTGTATTTCTCCCATACATTTAGTTTGGCCATAAGCCTCTGAAAAATTACTTCTCTCAGAGCAAGCCTTCTCCCACAACTAAGTGTTTTGCTGTGATCCTGCAGGGATCTTATGCACTCATGGTATTTCATGACCTTCATGACTCTAGATTAACAAAGATATTCAAATCCATTTTGACATCCTCTGTGGCATCTTTGGCAACATAAGATATAATTGCCTGGTCAGCTGTTGGGATCTTTCAGATGGAAGTGCAATCATCATACTCACATAAAATGAGTCTACCTACCCCCAGCCATATGATGGCATAACCATGGGCTTACAACTCCAAACAATTACAATATACCCCCGTGCCAAAGGCAATGAACCAAGAGCAGGGAAACACTCTTTGAAGCAGTGAATGATACTTCAGACTGGCAGTGAATCTCTGCCTTGTGCCTGAAGGACTGATCTGTATTCTCACCGAAGTAAATCCATGGCTTGCTTTACCTGCCACCTTCCTTTCCAGTACCATGCTGGCAAAATTAGGTAAAGGAGTCCAAGTGTAACTCTGGCTGATGGT